>NC_084613.1:47245449-47557949 GCF_033978795.1 Nerophis ophidion
ATTTATAAATGATGGTGGAAAATAAGTATTTGGTCAACCATTCAAAGCTCTCACTAATGGAAGGAGGTTTTGGCTCAAAATCTCACGATACATGGCCCCATTCATTCTTTTCTTAACACGGATCAATCGTCCTGTCCCCTTAGCAGAAAAAACAGCCCCAAAGCATGATGTTTCCACCCCCATGCTTCACAGTAGGTGTGGTGTTCTTGGGATGCAACTCCCACACTTTTTTCAAGTGGTCTCCAAATCAGCAAGACTGCATCTTTCCTCTTTCTTTCGCAGGTGCATTAACAATGTTTACAGGGCTCTCAGATGTGAAGAAGAAGTGGGCAGCAGTTCGGGGTCGCCTGGGCTCCTCTCAGGACTCGGACTCCCAGCAGGAAGCCAACCTAGAGAGTGCAGATCCCGAGCTCTGCATCCGACTGCTCCAGGTCCCCACCGTGGTCAACTATTCCGGCCTGAAGCGTCGCCTGGACCGCAGCGACCAGTCATGGATGGTCCAGTTCCTGGAGCTCAGTGGCTTGGATCTTCTCCTGGAGGCCCTGGACAGGCTGTCTGGGAGGGGTTGCTCCCGCATCGCAGATGCCCTCCTGCAGCTCACCTGCGTCAACTGCGTCCGTGCAGTCATGAACTCATCAGCAGGGATTCACTTCATCATAGAGAACGAGGGATACATCCGCAAGCTCTCCCAAGGTCAGTCATTATGATACACATCTTTTATAATGTAGTGCACGCTCAAATCACATGCAAATATAATTATGACTCATTTAGAAAGCTTACTCCGAAGTAGGGCTGCACGATTAATCAATTTTGAATTGTAATAGGATTATTTTAGAATGACAATGTTAAAAAAAAGTTAAATAATTTTCCTTTTTTAGGGTTGCGCAATATAGACGGAATATCATATAAATTATATACATTTGACCGATTATAGAGTTTTCGATACTCTCGTTATGTCGTCAGAATTTGTTGATGAAGAGCTGTGTCCCGCCAATTTGACAGCGACAAGCAAATGAACGCGACCTAAACACACTAGTCGTATTCCAGTTAGCGGATAATAATCCTCCACAGTGCAAAAGCCCCTTCGAAGTCAGCGATGCTTACTATGTTTTTTACAAGTACCATTATCACTAGAGGAGGAGAATAGCTAAACATGCTACACTACACATCGTAGGAGGGTATGCTAACGCAAGCTAATCTCTTGAATGTAAAGAAAGGTGGGCAGATCAATGCAAATATCTACAGTAACAATACCGAGAATAATATCAGTATATGGTCAATACAGCAGTGGTTAGATGAAGATTTTTATGACATAAATTTAAGTTTTTCTTATTGCTTACAAACTCAGGAAATAATCCCTGAACACAAGAGAACTTTTAAGGGCAACGTTTGTGCAAATCAGATTCAATAGTAGGAAAATACGTCAATATTTAATGAATTTTTTCCTACGGCCCTCCTGTCTGTTTTTAACTTGGCAATAATTGTCATAAAAAATTGAATCATTCATTGATCTTGAAAACTCAAAAGTATCCGTATCAGCGTTGATATGGCCGATACTGCCCCAAATGTGTAAAATAGACCAAAACTAATGTAAAGTATCCGAACAACAGAACAATGTGCTAATTACATTTTAACAGAAGTGTAGATGGAACCATGTCACAACAAAAAGTAACCAGATAGCAGTGTATTAAATTATAAGTCAATACAGTAATATTAAATTAAAAAGTACATCAAAAATATTTTTGAGAAAATAATACAACCGGAAATATGTAACTGCAAATGTAAGCAGCAAAATTAGGAGCCTCTGTATCCTGTTTTGAAATGGTTCAATTATCATTTATATCAAAAAAAATTTACATCATATTGTGATGTTGATTTTAGGCAAGATTGTCAAACCCTACTTTCTATCATGTCTGAGAATGCTCTTCATAGAAAAGTGGCTCTCCCACACACGTGTGGCGGCATGGCTTGGTCGGTAGAGCAGCCGTGCCAGCAACTTTAGGGTTCCAGATTTGATCCCTGCTTCTGCCATCCTAGTCACTGCCGTTGTGTCTTTGGACAAGATACTTAACCTGCTCCCAGTGCAACACACACAGGTTTAAATGTAACTTAGATAATTTCACTATGTAAACCGATTTGAGTCACTAGAGAAAAGCGCTATATAAATATAATTCACATCACACGCCAATATTTCCCATATATTTATTTATTTGTGGCAACAAATGAAATTTGCCTCGTCACAAATGCAGACTTGGCTATTCTGGTTTGCCCCTGCTAAAAAACATATATTAGTGAAGTGAAGTGAATTATATTTATATAGCACTTTTTCTCTAGTGACTCAAAGCGCTTTGCAAAGTGAAACCCAATATCTAAGTTACATATAAACCAGTGCGGGTGGCACTAGGAGCAGGCGGGTAAGGTGTCTTGCCCATGGACACAACGGCAGTGACTAGGATGGCGGAAGCGGGGATCGAACCTGGAAGCCTCAAGCTGCTGGCACGGCCACTCTACGAACCGAGCTATCAACCATATTAATACTGTGGCCTTACGTATCGTAACTCTGGTTGGCAACATACCTCAGCCAAACCTGCTATGCCAGAGAATATGATGTCACAGAAGAGGTTTGTGTTGCCAATTTCATGATATTGTAGCTACAAAGTAGGCAAAAGAGATCAGTAAGTCTATTAAATATAAGCGGTCAAATGAGGCAAAGTTTTTGGTGCATAAGCAAAGATCTGCCTCCACAAGCCCATAAAGTGTGCTTCCCTCTTTTGTATATTTTAGCTTTCACCCAAAAATATAATTAAAAATCGAGATTTCAAAGAGAAAAATATGGATTATTTAGTTTTGGCCCATATGTATAGCTCTACTTCAGAGCATTGGGATTTTTGGATTAGCAACACAAACATGTTTATCTGCTGCCTCATCCTTAGAGGACAAAGTTCAGGTTGCACTGTCTAGAAAACACATGAGGCATGTTAGAGTCTACTGGTGGTGTGTGTTTCATCTGTGTTGTCATGATGCCCCACAGCCTTGGACACCTCCAACACCATGGTGAAGATGCAGGTGTTTGAGCTCCTTGCAGCTCTCAGCATGTTCTCTACAGATGGTCATCGCCTTGCTCTGGATGCTCTAGACCACTACAAGGCAAGAGTGTTGATAGTTTTAGGAACTGTAAAAAAAAAAACTGTTAACAATGCCCTCTAGTGGCTGTTGTTGTGTATTGCAATCACAAACAATGCATTAAAATAAAGAGGGTGACTAATTCCACTGTGATTTTTGTCTTCCAGGGAGTGAAGACACAGCAGTATCGCTTCAGCGTGATCCTGAACGAGTTACAGGAAACAGACAACGTTCCTTACATGGTCACGCTCCTCAGTGTCATCAACGCACTCATCTTTGGCTCCGATGACCTCTTGCAGAGAGATAAGATGAGAAAGGAGTTTATCGGTAGGTCCAGGTTGCTACTAAACAATCAATCAGCACATAGAGAGTGACTCCACTTTGGCTATTAAAGCTTTCAGGGCCATTCTACCAAATTGGTGCCATTTACTTGGTGTAACACTCTCCAAAAACACATTTATTTGTGTCTTTTTTCAATTGTAAATCTGATAATACACATATTGAACTAAGCAAAATGTAAATTATACAAGTTCTCTCTTCCAAATACGCTTAATTTGTGTAACATGATTTAAAAGTAACAGTTATTAGCATAACATTTGCAAATGCTAAAACCATACTCCAGTGATTCAACAACAACTGTTTGAAAAATAAATAACATCAATCAATTACATAACAGGACTGAGCTAATATTTTAACCTCCCAAGTTATAGTTAAAATATCATCAAATATACATAAAAACGATGCAACTTCCGGTGGACTATGTGATTTGTGGAATATTCAGAATTTTTCAGAAGGGGTATATGTGTTAGGGTAACAGGACTGAGTGAGAACTCAGGTAGTTGTCTCTTGTTTATCACTGTTTATTGATTCCCGATATGACCTCAATAAATTAAAGTAGAAATCATTAAATCAAATAGTTTAATAGTTAGAGCAGGGGTAACCAACCTTTTTGAAGCCAAGAGCTACCTCTTGGGTACTGAATAATGCAAAGGGCTACCAGTTTGATACACACCTTAATAAATTGCTAGAAATAGCCAATTTGATCAATTTACCTTTAATAAATAAATCTATATCTATATATATATATATATATATATATATATATATATACACATATATATATATATATATATATATATATATATATATATATATATATATATATATATATATAAAATTGATATTTCTGTCTGTCATTCCGTCATACATTTTTTTTTCCTTTTACGGAAGGTTTTTTTGTAGAGAATAAATGATGAAAAAAACACTTAATTGAACGGTTCAAAAGAGGAGAAAATAGGAAAAATAGAAAATGTTATTTTGAAACATAGTTTCTCTTCAATTTCGACTCTTTAAAATTCAAAATTCAACTGAAAAAAAAGAAGAGAAAAACTAGCTAATTTGAATCTTTTTGAAAAAATTAAAACAATAATTTATGGAAAATTATTGGTAATTTTTCCTGATTAAAATTAAGTTTAGAATTTTAATGACATGTTTTAAATAGGTTAAAATCCAAGCTGCATTTTGTTAGAATATATAACAAATTGGACCCAGCTATATTTCTAACAAAGACAAATCATTATTTCTTCTAGATTTTCCAGAACAAAAATTTTAAAATAAATTCAAAAGACTTTGAAATAAGATTTAAATTTGATTCTAAAGATTTTCTAGATTTGCCAGAATATTTTTTTTTTATTTTAATAATAAGTTTGAACATTTCACAAATATTCTTTGTCGAAAAAACAGAAGCTAAAATGAAGAATAAAATCAAAATGCATTTATTATTCTTTACAATAAAAAAAATACATTTACTTGAACATTGATTTAAATTGTCAGGAAAGAAGAGGAAGGATATTAAAAGGTATATGTGTTTAAAAATCCTAAAATCATTTTTAAGGTTGTATTTTTTCTCCAAAATTGTCTTTCTGAAAGTTACAAGAAGCAAAGTTAAAAAAATAAATGAATTTATTTAAACACGTGAAGACCAAGTCTTTAAAATATTTTCTTGGATTTTCAAATTCTATTTGAGTTTTGTCTCTCTTAGAATTATAAATGTCGAGCAAAGCGAGACCAGCTTGCTAGTAATTAAATACAATTTAAAAAAATAGAGGCAGCTTACTGGTAAATGCTGCTATTTGAGCTATTTTTAGAACAGGCCAGCAGGCTACTCATCTGGTCCTTACGGGCTACTTGGTGCCTGCAAGCACCGCGTTGGTGACCCCTGAGTTACAGCATAAAAAACTGTTAATGACCTACTTTATACGATTTTCAACATCATCGGAGCACCCTTAGACCGGAAATCACACACTTTACTCACCTTTACACTCTTTTAATTCACTATAGTAAGACTGATTGAAGCTGAGCCAATCAGTAGCCACTATACTGAACAGCACGCTCTGATTGGTTTGGTCTCGTCTTGTGGCCAACACTACCGTATTTAGCAATTTTATGCTTGAAAATGCTTAATTTTGGACCAACAAAATTGGTGAAGCCACAATATTTAAAGTGCGATGTGGCAAGAGATGTGTGTATTTTAATTATAATTTTTTTCTCTAAGAGAATAAGTATTCGGGATAAAGAGTAACACAACTGTCTAAAAAGTAAAATACAATACTGAAGGACTTCATTTTGTATGCTTCATAGTAAAGTCTTGAAAAACACATTTTTTCAGTTCAAAGTTGTTTTAATTGATCTTTTAAATTGTATTAATTGATAAATATGCAATCAGATCAATGTGCAGGAGCACACTGCCTAGTGAAAAAATGTTGTAATTAATTTGATCATAGAATTATATAATTTCTTTTCTGGCGACACAAATAGCACTAATTTGATTGAACGGCCCTCCAGCATTTTACCTTATCTTTTGTAGACCTTTTGTATCTGCACTGTGGCCACATTATTTCCATATTGTGGGACCAATAATGTCTGTCCTATCCTATCTTATCCTATCGTATCCTATCCTATCCTATTCTGTTTCCCTTTGCTAAGAGTACATATAAAGCACAATACAGGAGCATCTTTGGAGCTGTAGTGCACTAAGAATAGGTTGGATGTCCTCCTATCTTCTGAAGAAATGCCCCAATGTACAAAACTTGAGGCATATTTGTGTATTGATTGATTGAAACTTTTATTATTAGATTGCACAGTACAGTACATATTCCGTACAATTGACCACTAAATGGTAACACCACATAAATCAATTAATGGTAATTCTTGGTATGTCATATCATAACAGCAACTTTAGTAACAATATGACCTCATTTGATGTATTTGCTATTGAAAACAAAGTGAAGAAAACTCACAATCAGTGCTGATATTTTTGTATATCAGTGAAGCTTCTTAAAAGACCTACTGGGGGGATTTTTTGAACCCTTCTATTTCTATTGGTTGTCTCCTTGGACCAATCAACAGTTTGAATGGCCACGCCTCTCTTGTAATTGCTCACCTGCGACTTCTTGCTCCTTTCCATACTGTTGTTCTAATATGAGTTTCCCCTCTGGTGATGTACAAAATTCAAGAAGAGTGTTGTGTCACCTGATGAATATTTTATTCTTCTGCAGGGCTTCAGCTTCTTGACATTCTGCCAAAATTAAGGTGAGCATGCATGCGCTCTCTTGTTCACCTTTAATTAGGCAGCCTCTTCATTGTTTGAGATGAAATGGCATTTAAATGTGAAGTGTGGTGCACCCGTACCTATTACATGTATGTGTGTGTGCGACATGCAGAGAACAGGAGGATGAAGACTTGATTATTCAATGTGAAGCGTTTGTAGAGGCAATGGCTGAAGATGAGGAGGAGCTGCTCCGAATAAACGGTGGCATCGACATGAGCAATCACCTGGAGGTCTTCACCACTCTCTTCAACAAGGTGACACTCCATGCTGCATGGACACAACACCATTTACTCGTGATTTTGTACAGGGGCGTATACAAAATGTTGGGGGCCCCCATACACCAGACACACAAAGGGCACCCTATCCTACCCTAAACACAACTTCCCTACCCCATACACACTTTGTATGTTTACATGCAATAAAAACTGATGAATGAATGAACCATGAATTTGGTTGAAACCAGCATTTTAGGTCTCATGTCAAAGGCTTAAGTATTTGACTTTAAAAGATGAGTTTAACATATTAAGACTGGAAAATCTCTAGATAACTCGCCAAAAATAATTTTGTTTTGCTTTTTTTTTTTTAAGAAAAAGTGAAAACAAATTCAATATAAAGTGGTCAGATTATGAATGTAATAATATTCTTAAATATGATTTTAAATTAAGTTTTTCCTCCATTGTGTAAATTATCTGATTCACATATCATTAGATAATATGAATCATAATACTGTACATCGTCATTATTATTATTATCCATCCATCCATTGCTACCGCTTGTTCCATTTTGGGGTCGCGGGGGGCGGTGGCGCCTATCTCAGCTACAATCGGGCGGAAGGCAGACTACACCCTGGACAAGTCGCCACCTCATCGCAGGGCCAACACAGATAGACAAACCACATTCACACTCACATTCACACACTGGGGCCAATTTAGTGTTATTATTAATATTATTATTATTATTATTAGTGTTATCTCCGGGAGTTCCTCCCCTGTCTTTAAAACCTTGTGATGTGACTGTATCTAACTTTAAGTGAGGTTCCTTGAACGCACCACAGTAAGTTAGTTTTTTTTTTGTTTTTTTTTTTTACAAAAAGTGCCAACAAATTCAATATAAAGTGGCCAGATTATGAATATGAATAATTTTCTCAAATGTGATTTTAAATCAAGTTCTTTCCTCAATAGTGTAGGTCAGGGGTCCCCAAACTACGGCTCGCGGACCAGATCAGGCCCGCCAGCGTTGGAGATCTGGCCCGTGGGAAGTCCGAAGTTAATCATTTATTTATTTTTATTTTTTCATAATCTGTCCTTTCTAATCCATTTTCTACCGCTTGTTGCTTGTTACTCCCAGAGTCTCCTAGCCGCTCAGGCAAATCACATTGTCTAAAAATGCATTTTCCAATCGATGACGTGATATTATTTACATATATATATATATGTATATATATATATATATATATATATATATACACATAGATTGACGTGCGGTGAGGTTAATGGCTGGTGAGGCACTGACTTCATCACAGTCAAATTTACAAACATATGAACCCTAAAGAGTATCTTATTCGCCATTTAATTGGCAGCAGTTAACGGGTTATGTTTAAAAGCTCATACCAGCATTCTTTCCTGCTTGGCACTCAGCATTAAGGATTGGAATTGGTAGTTAAATCACCAAAAATGATTCACGGGCACGGTACCGCTGCTGCTCACTGCTCCCCTCACCTCCCAGGGGGTGAACAAGGGGAAGGGTCAAATGCAGAGGACAAATTTCACCACACCTAGTGTGTGTGACAATCATTGGTACTTTTACTTAACTTTAACTTTACACATACAAACTGTAGCACACAAAAAAGCACATTGAATAAAAATAAACGTTATTATGGTCTTACCTTTTACTTATAAATGAAGTCAATGCGCCGCTCTTTTTGAACAAAAGTATCGATAACTTGTTTATAGAAGTCTTCCTTATCTTTCTTCAGTTTTAAAAGTCTCTCTGTCTCGATGGAGATCCTCCTTTATTACCTCCTGCTTCGATTGAAAGTCCAGTTTAGAAAACTGTTTTATTTTAGATATGTAATTCTCCATGTTAAAAGGCCAGGTGAGAGGAAAAAATAAACGATCGCTGCTAACTGTTGCTGCTTGTTGTCACTTCTTCTGCAGCCGAGTAGTTGCAAGAATGATCTCTGGAATCACCAGCGCCCTCTACCACCAGGAGGCGGGATTACTGCGAGCCTCACCCAGTGCATTTTCGCAGCCGTTCTATGATTGCTCAGCACAAGAAATACGTTACACATATGCAGTTGTTGACAAAATACACTGTACATTATATACCTCAGCTAACTAAACTATGGAAATGTATAATATAATTCATATAGCAATACGGTCTCACTGCACAGCAGCCAGCAGTTAGCCGAGTCATTACGCAATCCATGGTGAGGCTCAACTGGCTGCTGACTCACCGCAAGTCTCTTCTCGGTATTTGAACGGCAAATGTGAAAATTCAGCGATTTTGCATTCAAATAATTCTAAAACTGGTGGAGTTAAATGGAAAATAACTATAATCACTGGATACATATAACAATTGATTTTTTTTTTCTTTTTACAAATTTTTCTTTCCATGAGGGCACGTGAGGCCCTGCCTCCCCTGACTGCACGTCACATATACATATATATATATATATATATATATATATATATATATATATATATATATATATATATATATATATATATATATATATATATATATATATATATATATATATATATATATATAAGGGGTGTAACGGTAGGGGTATTTTATCGAACCGTTTCGGTACGGGGTTTTCGGTTCGGTGCGGAGGTGTACCGAACGAGTTTCCACACGTACGTATTAAGTAGCGTACAGCACGTTGTGTAAACAATACTCAAAATGCCGGACATTTGAGGCATTTAAGAAACTCCGCCCTGACAGCTCCGCAAAAGAGAACATGTCCGGTGAAAAGAGGACGTATGGTCAGTCTATGACCAAGCAGCGACCGGGCTTAGTCCTGACCACACGTCCTCCCCTCACCATCCGCGGGGCCGCCCAGGAGGAGCCCCCCAAATGTCCGGCACCTCGAGTTATGGTTGCGTGTATTTTCAATGTACGTTTAGTGTTAAAAAGGTTAAAAACAAAACAAATTGCGCGCGCAGCAGCATTCGTGAAGGAGGGGGAGAGACAGAGAGAGCACATGCGTCTGCTTTTTATCCATAGATTTCAGATTTAATTTTTGTGTCAAAAGTGTGCCCTGGAGGCCATTTGCAGCCCACAGCTAATGTTTTAAAGGCCCACGGCACATTCTAAAAATACTATTAAAATAAACATAACAAAAGTGAAATAAAAAAGCAAATGTAATTTACAAAAAGTTGCAATGTTGACTAATAAAACAAAGCAGTTTTTTTTTAAACTGTCATTGCTCAAAACATAAACATATGTAGACTATATGTAGTATATGTAGAATATATGTATATATTGTATATATAATATTGTATCTATATTATATTATTTATTATAATTATTGTCTATTGTGAGCAAACTGTGGTGCTGAATTTCTCCCAGGGATCAATAAAGTGCTTTCTATTCTATTCTATAATATTAAATCAAAATCAATGTTATTATGAATTATTGACCTATCCAAGGTTCCCATTACTTCACATCAAATATTCCACTAAGAAAAATATTTTTGGTGGAAGATTTTGCAAATTTGGTAAATAAATAACTGAGTGAAGTTTTCCAAGTTATGTTTGCCGCTACCAGGTGGAACGAAACATCTTTCGTTTTTGCAAAGTGTCTGTAGTCTTGGACATTTTTAGAAAAAAATATAACTTTACAATTTTACCTGTGTTTGGGGACCCTTGGTACAACATCCTCACTTTCCCTCCACCTTGACGCCCATGATTTCAAATATTGAAAGTGACACTTTGATGTGTTCCAGGTGAGCAGCTCCCCAGCTTCTCTCCAGCTGCTGTCCATTCTGCAGACGCTTCTCCTGCTGGGGCCGAGCCGCTCTGATATCTGGCTGGCCCTGGAGGCCATCACAAACCGAGCTATTTTGTTGGCCCAAGACTGTAAGTCTGCATTATTGTGATGCATTTGCTTTTTACTGTGTATTTATGTTATGCTTGTGTTTTTTGTCTGGACTCCAGCGCAGATGGGGTGCTTTGAGAAGATCATGGAGCGCCTGACATTCTGCAAGGGCAAGAGCTGTGAGAGGCGTGACGAAGTGGACGGTCAGACAGTCAGGGTAGACAAGGCTGTGCAGACTGGTCATGAGGAACAAAACCAGCTGAATAAACGTACGTTGTCATTTCGGAAGTCACTAGTTGCTGCTCCACCTCTTCCAAGTTTGAACTGGCCCCGAGGTTCTATACAGAGTCCACTACCTGCACCACCCCCTCCTCCTCCACTTCCTGGAGTACTTGGTGGGCCTCCACCACCCCCACCCTTACCTGGTATGGTACCTCCACCACCACCTCCACCATTACATTGCGGTCCAGGCATGGCTGGCCCACCGCCTCCACCACCCCTGCCCGGCATGAGCAACGGACCACCGCCTCCACCCCCCCTGCCTGGCATGAGCAACGGAGTACCGCCTCCACCACCCCTGCCCGGCATAAGCAACGGACCACCGCCTCCACCCCCACTGCCCGGCATGAGCAACGGACCACCGCCTCCACCACCCTTGCCCGGCATGAGCAACGGACCACCGCCACCACCTCCCCTATTTGGCATCCCACCCCCTCCACCGCCGCCCTCGGGTTTGATTGTGGCTCAGAGCAGCTATGCGTTGGGCTGCAACACACCTGCAAAGGCGAGCCGATGTCCCACTCTGAGGATGAAAAAGCTCAATTGGCAAAAGCTCCGATCTGTTGCTGGTGAGTAACGTGGGGTTTGGCGCAATGTTTCTTGAAAAATTGTAGTTTTTTTGCCTTAATCATAGAAAATGATAAGATTAAGTTCTTGACAATGCAGCACTAGTAGTGAGTGTAGTGTTCACATGTGGAGGAATTTTAGTGCAACTTGATTGCTGTATGTAGTACACAAGGGATATTTAACTGGCATCCCAGGGGCCAAATCCGGCTCGAGAATGACACCATACCAGCCCGTGGGTTCAGTTCAAAACTTTGGAGACAAATATTCCTATCAAATTCCTAAAAACACTCGAGTGCTCCTGTTGTATGAAGGAACGTAGACCTTTGTAAACACAGTGGCAGATCATTGCATTGACTTTTTAACCTTCCTAGCAAATGTAGAACACCGGGATTCAAGAGTGTTATTTACATAGCTGAGGTGTTCCCCAAGGCGTCCCTTTTAAGCCCTCTCCCTTTGGACTGTCAAAGTTTGTGTTGCTGTAGCTTGTTGATTTAAGATGCAGTCAGTAGTCATTTGTTCAACTTCTTCAATCAATCAATCAATCAATCAATCAATGTTTATTTGTATAACCCTAAATCACAAGTGTCTCAAAGGGCTGCACAAACCACCATGACATCCCCGGAAGAACCCACATAAGGTTAAGGAAAACTCACACCCAGTGGGCAAAGAGAACTCACACCCAGTGGGACGTCGGTGACAATGATGACAATGAGAACCTTGGAGAGGACCACATGTGGGCAACCCTCCCCCCACTAGGGTACCTAAAGCAATGGATGTCGAGCAGGTCCAACATGATACGGTAAAAGTGCAATCCATAGTGGATCCAACACTGCCGCGAGAGTTCAGTTCAAAGCGGATCCAAGACAGCAGCGATAGTCCCGTCCACAGGAAACCATCCCAAGATGAGTCGGATCAGCAGCGTAGAGATGTCCCCAACAGATACACAGGCGAGCGGTCCATCCTGGGTCCCGACTCTGGACAGCCAGTACTTCTTACATGGCCATCGGACCGGACCCCCTCCACAAGGGAGGGGGGGGCAGAGGAGAAAAAGAAAAGAAGCGGCAGATCAACTGGTCTAAAAAGGTCTATTTAAAGGCTAGAGTATACAAATGAGTTTTAAGATGAGACTTAAATGCTTCTACTGAGATAGCATCTCTAACTGTTACCGGGAGTGCATTCCAGAGTACTGGAGCCCGAACAGAAAACGCTCTATAGCCCGTAGACTTTTTTTCGGCTTTAGAAATCACTAATAAGCCGGAGTCCTTTGAACGCAGACTTCTTAAATCTCAAGGTTCCATTTTAGGTCCTCTTTTTCATCATTTGGGTCTGTTCAACTACTACTAGCCCGCGAGTTCAGTTCCAAAAACTTGTGAGAGACTCACATTTTTGCTGCAGATTCTTAAAACACTCCTAATTGTAGAAGTTCCATAAAAACAGCAACGCTGACAAAATATACTTAAATCAAATAGAGGAAGCTCGTAGCTTTTTTTGAAAAGAGGCCCACGAAGCAATTTAGTTGAATATTTATGTGGTGAACATTTTGCCCTAAGTTTCCTGGGATAGGCTCTAGCCCAGAAATGACATTCCCTATCAATGAATGGATCGACATGTCTGCCATATTTGTGGAAGTTCTTTGAACCCTGCACAACGGTCTTTCATGCCTCAGGTTGAAACAATATAGTACAGTATTTTTTGCACCTAAATATTGTAAAGTGTTGCACTTGAAACACTGCTAAATTCAACTCGAATGTCTCGGGTTCAGAAAGGAAAGCACGATATTTCATACACAATTTTGTCGCTTGTGACGGGTCCTGCTCTCTCCGTACACACAGATGGTCACTCCATGTGGGCTTCAGTTCAGAAAGAGCCTTCTCCTCACGAGCCGGACTATAGCAGTATCGAGCAGCTGTTCTGTCTCCCGGTGACCGAGCACAAAGACAAGGGGGCAGCTGCTCCTGTCAAGAAGGAGCCTAAAGAGGTGCGCATGGTCAACACTCGACACTGAAGCACTGAAAATAAGCAGGCCCGTTTTTCTAAACCAAATATACAAATCTGTCTATGTCTATTTCTAGATATCGTTCATTGATCCCAAGAAAAACTTGAATCTCAACATATTCCTGAAGCAGTTCAAATGGTAAGATACAACACTTTTTTTTAATTTGTAAGCTACATAAACTTCATTAGGTACATCTGCACAGGTTGATGAAATCCAGTAAAATGGCGGCATAAAAACTTTGTCTCGTAGTACAAATCTACACCTTTGCAAACCACAACCTTCCGTTGTGGATAGGCATGCAGTAATTACACAGGTCCGTTTATACACGCATATCAAAACATACAATATGAGATGTTCCAGGTATTTTCATGTTGATTTGAGGGTTGTCGTCCGCTGCAAGTTCTTGCCACAGAACCAGATGATCAACCGTCACGTCTCCAGAGAAATATTGCAATATTTGGTTTGTTCAGAAAAGGCGAGAGTTGTGGCTAAAAATTTTGTCTCGTAGTACAAATCTACACCTTTGCAAACCACAACCTTCCGTTGTGGATAGGCATGCAGTAATTACACAGGTCCGTTTATACACGCATATCAAAACATACAATATGAGATGTTCCAGGTATTTTCATGTTGATTTGAGGGTTGTCGTCCGCTGCAAGTTCTTGCCACAGAACCAGATGATCAACCGTCACGTCTCCAGAGAAATATTGCAATATTTGGTTTGTTCAGAAAAGGCGAGAGTTGTGGCTCACAAAGTTGGTCGTTGACAGTCGTAGCTACACCATTTAGTTGTGATGTTAGCATTCAATGTTAGCTTTGCGTGTCTGCGTTGTCCTTCCATATCGATCACGCCAACGCTGTGTTATTGATCTTGAAAGTGAAGGGAATCAAGAGTTACTTTGGCCGCACAGCTGCTGATGGTTTATAAGGAGTCTTGTTAACCTGAAGTGCTCCGCCAACTCTGATGCTATTTCCAGCTGTTGTCTTTTCAATCAATCAATCAATCAATGTTTATTTATATAGCCCCAAATCACAAATGTCTCAAAGGACTGCACAAATCATTACGACTACAACATCCTCGGAAGAACCCACAAAAGGGCAAGGAAAACTCACACCCAGTGGGCAGGGAGAATTCACATCCAGTGGGACGCCAGTGACAATGCTGACTATGAGAAACCTTGGAGAGGACCTCAGATGTGGGCAACCCCCCCCCCTCTAGGGGACCGAAAGCAATGGATGTCGAGCGGGTCTAACATGATATTGCTTGTGTCAAAGATTCACCGATGTGGAGATGTGTTTTTAATGAGACAGGTGTTAAAGATCCATCCATCCATTTCCTACGGCTTATTCCCTTTGGGGTCGTGGGGGGCACTGGTGCCTATCTCAGGTACAATCGGGCGAAAGGCGCAGTACACCCTGGACAAGTCGCAGGTGTTAAAGATGAATATCAAAAAAGTTGTTGAGATTGTCACAGTGAAATTAGCGCCCTAGTGTTAGCAAAAAAAATGCTTTAATGGGGACATTTTTCTACAGTTGAAGCACTTTGTGGTCTTAATAACATGAGATGGTAGTTCTTTGGTCAAAAATTTGCATATTATGTTTTACAGACCGTTTTCAAACCACTTTCTGACCATCTCTTAAGGATGCGCTGTTTTGTGGGCGGTCTTATTTACGTGCCTCCCCTTGAACATGTTTTTCCGCCATCTATGATGTAGTTTTTAGTGCTTCCAAATGGAGTCTACTGACAGGTTAAGTACGAACTCTAAGATACTATGTATTAGAAATAGCAACAGCGGAAGATGCTGCCCCACAACAAGAGATATTTTCAATTGAATTATATTTATATAGCACTTTTCTCTAGTGAATCAAAGCGCTGTACTTAGTGAAATCGATTATCTAAGCTACATTTAAACCCGTGTGGGTGGTACTGGGATCAGGTGGGTAAAATATATTTCCCAAGGTCACAACAGAAGTGAATAGGATGGGGGAAGTGGGGCTTGAACCTAGAACCCTCAAGTTGCTGGCACGGCCGCTCTACCAACTGAGCCACATGGCGAAAAATTATCTTTTTGACTATGACTACAATGGCGGACTCGCGCAAAGCCCTTTGAGTAAACTCTCATATATGGATAATCCGCCACGTCACAAATGGCATAAACATCGCCAATGGGAAAAGTGGTCCTGGAAGTATAAAAGAATGCAAGATTGTTTTATAAATATGTCCACCGTGTCGCCACGGTTTATTTCAAATTTCCAGGACTTATGCAGATCCAAAATACACAGCAGGTACCAATAGAGAAGAAAAGGTGGTTTTGCATAACATGGCCTTTTTAACCCAAAAACGGAAACTGCTAAGTGAATATTTTCACATTGCCACAAGATTATAGAGAATGAGACACATAGTGCACTGCAACACAATACAAAAATAAGACTTAAAATAACACTTAATTTAGGATAAAAACATGTAGAATGTGTTGTCTAGATGAAGCGTGATGTAGCAAGGGACTGGGTTTTTTGTGACACCAGTCCTGACTTCTTCTGACACACAAATGGTGATCTAAACCTCGGTCCCTTGAGTTACATCAACAAAATGTCTGACTGTACCTAATGTTCTGGCTATCAAATACCCTTCCTAATATTCCAAATGTTGTGTCCAGCTCAAATGAGGACTTTGTGGCGATGATTCAGAAAGGTGACAGAAGCAGGTTCGATGTGGAGGTGCTAAAGCAGCTCCTGAAGCTCCTGCCAGAGAAACATGAGGTTTGTTAAGACCTACGCATTATTCTTAAAGCTGTCATTTAAAAGCCCACACAAAGATCCAAACCTGCCCCTGTGTCGTGATGTTGTCTAGATTGAAAATTTGAAGTCTTTCCAAGGAGAGAAGGAGAAGCTTGCGAATGTCGACCGTTTCTTCACATCGCTCCTTTCTGTCCAGTGGTAACTTCCTTCCCCAGCCATGAATGAACAATCTTAACAATTTGTCTGTCTGATTAATTAGTTTCCCATTGGCTAGAGAACACATGTAAGCAGGCACTGGTTACATATTTCACTTCCCTACACTCTTCTTGTTTGCAGTTATCATCTAAGGATTGAGTGCATGTTGTTGTGTGAGGAGACCGTGTCAGTTTTGGACATGCTCCAACCTAAAGCCAAGCTGTTGGAGGAAGCCTGTCACTGTAAGTAAAATAGTCTCTACTTGGGTTTTGTGCAAAAATGACCTGATTTTATCCTTTTATCCTTGCTTGACATATCCCAACTCATTTGCAATCCATTTTCTCAGCTCTCAGGACGAGCACGCTCGTGCCCGTTTTCTGCAGGCTCATTCTTGACGTGGGCAATTTTCTCAACTATGTAAGAGCTCCAAATATCTGTTTTATTGCCGCTGACATTTGGACAAGGTCGACAATTTTTAAAGAATGATCTCCTTCTAGGGAAGTCACACAGGGAACGCCGAGGGGTTTAAGATCAGCTCGCTTCTCAAGCTTACAGAGACCAAGGCAAACAAGAGCCGCATTACATTACTTCATCACATTCTAGAGGTAGCTCACAGCTGCAGACATTTTTCCACCTTAAAACATACAATTTAAATCTTTCATGTGTATTGTTGCTTTGCAAAGGAAGCAGAAGAGAGTCACCCAGAGCTGTTGGAATTACCAGGGGACATTGAGATCTGTGAAAAGGCTGCGGGGTAATGCAATAATCTTGCTTTCGCACCGCAAAATGTTTGCCAAATGCTTGTACTTTTTTGTAGGGTGAATCTGGAATCCATCCAGTCTGAAGCCAACGCCCTACTGAAACGACTGAATGAGACAGCCAAGAAAGTCTCCAACTCTGTGGAGGAGTTGAAGGAGCAATATGCAAAAGTTCTCGAGGTGAGATGCTGAGATCCAACCAGGAACTGTCATCCCTGTCAACTCCCGTATTGTACCCCTCCTTTTTTAGACAACCTTCCGTTTAGTTTCCTGTATCTTAACTTTCATAAAATAAAACCTCCCCAGAGCAGCACAAGACCATCCATCCATTTTCTACCGCTTATTCCTTTTTGGGGTCGCGGGCGCCTATCTCAGCTACAATCGGGCGGAAGGCGGGGTACACCCTGGACAAGTCGCCACCTCATCGCAGGGCCAACACAGATAGACAGACAACATTCACACTCACATTCACACACTAGGGCCAATTTAGTGTTGCCAATCAACCTATCCCCAGGTGCATGTTTTTGGAAGTGGGAGGAAGCCGGAGTACCCGGAGGGAACCCACGCATTCACGGGGAGAACATGCAAACTCCACACAGAAAGATCCCGAGCCTGGATTTGAACCCAGGACTGCAGGAACTTCGTATTGAGGCAGACGCACTAACCCCTCTGCCACCGTGAAGCCAGCACAAGACCATTTCAGTTATTTCCCTGCCTGCGTCAGCAATTGTACTGTAATGTACCAAAGCAATATCGAATTGGGGACTATAATGCCAGTTTAATACATAGAGAATTTCAAGACAAAATATCCAGATCTGATTTAATGTAAGTAAGCCTCTCAGGGGCTGTGGTTGACATTAGGATGACATCAGATCAATATGCTAATCTTAAGTGAGTACTTAAAGCAGTGTTGTCCAAAGCGGGGCCCGTGGGAAAAACTTGAGTTGATTTGTTTGGCCCACCAAATTGTGGCTTTCCAAATGCAATACATATTCATATTGACTTATTTCAAGCTCAAATAATCATTGATGGCATGTCCCCAAGGCTAATTAGTGGCCATCTATCGAACATGACGATCTTTACTACTTTATACCAGTGTGACCTCTATATACGAGCCTAATTGGTTCCTGAACAGGGTTCCTAATTGGAAAGTTTGTATTTTGAAGCAAATTTGTCTTTAGAAAACTATGTAAATATGAATGAGTTCCAGCCTGGACCAAAGTTCATATTGTAGTTTTTACCCTTTGAACTAGGGGTGCAGTGATGAACTGTATTAATGACAACTGCTTTAAAACTCAAACCTTTGGCATTACCCTTTTGAATTTGAATCATCAAAAAACTGCTTGATAACTGCATGTTGATAAACTCACAGACTGCTGTTCGCTCACCAGTTTAAATGCTAACATGAATAAAAGAGACATTAATGTCTCATCCCGTTGGCAACATAACCCCAATCTAAACAAATGTAAACACATTGCTGTCTACGCTATTCACTTTTGTACATTGAACCTACAGGCTGGGTTCTATTGGCACATAGTGATAGATCTATACTCACAGAAATCTGAGACTTAGATGTCTTTAAAGTGTGTTCAAGCACCGCTGAACAGAGTAGGACGCAGTAGTTTTTAGTTGTTTTATTATTTTTAAAATTTTTAAATGTCACTAGCCCTGTAGTGCAAAGTTAAGGAGTTCTGAAATGACAAAACTCCTTAATTTTAACAACCAGATTGCTACAATGTAGGTTGGTACATTATGCCGGTACCAATAAAGTATTGCGATAATTGAAATCAGTACCATACCAACTGGGCAGCACGGTTGCAGAGGGGTTAGTGCGTCAGCCTCACAATACGAAGGTCCTGAGTAGTCCTGGGTTCAATCCCAGGCTCGATATATTTCTGTGTTGAGTTTGCATGTTCTCCCTGTGAATGCGTGGGTTCCCTCCGGGTACTCCAGCTTCCTCTCACTTCCAAAGACATGCACCTGGGGATAGGTTGATTGGCAACACTAAATTGGCCCTAGTGTGTGAATTTGAGTGTGAATGTTGTCTATCTGTGTTGGCCCTGCGATGAGGTAGCAACTTGTCCAAGGTGTACACTGCCTTCTGCCCGATTGTAGCTGAGATAGGCACCAGCCCCCCCCGCGACCGCAATTGTAATAAGCGGTAGAAAATGGATGGAGCATACCACCTTATGAAAAATAACGGTACCATTCTTTCATCTGAATGCCGCTGTGCGGCGGTGACTACAGAGCCGAGGCGCATGTTACTGAGTGTGTCAAAACACACACACAAAGTGCATACAAGCAATAACATGGTGGTGGGGAAGAATTGCAAAAAACGGTAATTCTACTGGTTAATAAAGAGGGTGTGTGAAGTGCAATATGGAAGTCTTTGAGCTTCAAAACTAACAAAAAAAGTGACTCTTTAAACAGGGAGGCCCCACGCTGCAAGTCCTGTTTTACACCTTTCCTGTGGCTCCCAGACCGTGGTCGAGGAGCGCAGGGGGGACGTTCCCTCCAGGCCCGATGCTTTGTCGTGGGTGACACCCTTCACTTTACCCGGCAACGGGTCCGTAATACACCGCTCTTTGGTTGGAATGACAAGGCCGTCGATTAGTTACAACTTGGTCACTTTATTAGTTTATTCATAATTTCCACAGGGCACACCCGTACATCCACCATGCTATTAACACTCCTGCACACGTTACTGTTACTTCTCCTTACTTGCCCACTCACTTATGTCACTCACCCACATTCTTAAAGGAGTACACACACATACACTAATCTCAAATGTGGCGATTAGTATTACCACATTTGCTTCAAACTTAGGTAAACATTTAAATAGTAGGCATTCAGATTTGCACAGGGAGTTATAAAAAGTGAGAGGTAATGTTGTTGTTTCACTTTTCCAGCTGTCTCGGCTCCGGTGCTGACCGGAGTCGAGGAGCACACGGCAGACGATCCTTCTAGACCGGATATTTTCGTTGGGGTTACTTTACCCGGCAGTGGGTCTGCTAAGCCCTGCTTACCGGTCAGATGATGAGGCCGCCGATTCATGACAATCGCTTTATATTAGTTTTGCAGGACACAACCGGACCCCTTCATCCTTTTACTGCGCAGTGCACATGCTCTCGCTCTCTTTACTCGCCCACTCACTCACTGACGTCACTCAGCCAACACATTGTCATTCTCCAAAACACGCACACGCTACTCTCATAACTTAACTAGCTACCCCTGTTGTGTTCATGTAAATACGTAGATGCGCACACAGCTGCTTGACTTGATGCCAAATATTAGCAAAGTTAAGACCGCCCCATTAACGTCAAATAATGCAAGTGAAGTGACATTTTGTAACAAATTCCTACAATTTCTTGTGTCTTTAATAAATGTGTTTTACCTGCTACATGGCTTATCTGGGTAACTGTATCCAAGGTTTTTTTTAGTACTTAATAATTGTATTTTTCTTTAAGCACAGACCAGGAGTGGCAACCATAAATTATGAAGCATTTAATATGTCAGTAAAACTTTGTGTTCTATTCCACCTAATTCTTGATAAGGGCAGACAATATGTAAAAAGGAAAATTGTAAATTGATCTGCAAGTGCAACAAGAAAAGCCAATAGAATGTCTTAAATGCCTTTTAAATTATATTCTAACATTGTAAAATAGTTTTTTTGATTGTGTTTAATGCAGTATAAGATTTTCTGTTAAAATAAAGCCAATATCGACATTTTTTCGTAGTTCCCTTTATTTGGAAAAATATCCAAGTATCGATATACATTTTGGTACCGGTAGCAAATTATTGGTATCGGGACAATCCTAGTACAATGATTCAGAATCAAATCTGAAAAACACTTTCTTTGTGTGTAAAACACAAAATGGGGAGACTTTGTGAATATGTCTTGATCGTTTCAAATCACACATCACTTGTCTATTGCGTTCTTTGAACTCATACTGAGCTAGCAAAACTCAAAAAATGTTGTAAAAGCTAAAAAATGTTTGATAAAATTGATCAAAAAAGATCGATCAGCCTGCCCGTAATGGATGTGCTGCAGACACACAATGTATGGATGAATTGTTCGTACACTGAAATAAGGTCTGTTCGTACAATGACGGGTTCGAAACTTGTGAAGATTTGGCTATGACATCGTTGAACTTGTGAATAGACTTGCAGGAGAGGTCGGAAGATACTGAAATATTCGTAAAACATCCAAAAGATAATTTGATGTACTCATGTTTTTGATCATGGATCGGCTGAAAGGACAATCCGAAGAATCAAAAAATACACGTCAAAATCAAAAACCTTGTCCTTCCTGTGCTGCAGGAAAATCTGGAGTCTTGTCGAGCTTTGAGTGAAAGGTTCGCTTACATCGACAAGAAGAAGAGCGAACTCGCTGTCTACTTGTGCGAAGATGCAAATCAGCTGTCGCTAGAAGAACTTTTTGGAACAATCAAGACTTTCCGAGGACTTTTCATCAAGGCGCTGAAGGTCGGGGAGGATACTGGTGCCTGTAGTGTGATGAACTGCATGTTTTGATGTTGGAAAGTTGCTACTGAATGTACAATTCGTACTTTGCAGAGAGAGTGATGCCTTTTTCTTTCCTAAAAAAAAACAGGACAATAAGACCAGAAAAGAGCTGGCAGCCAAGGCTGAGAAGAGAAAGCAACAACTGGCAGAGGAAGAATCCAAGAGACAGAGAGGAGAGAATGGAAAAATAAGTAAGTTGTGGCTACACACCTGAGAGTCCTTCATATCATTCGTATTTCAGATTACCTTTTATTTATTTTTTTTATCCCTCGCCAGTCAAAAAAGGCTTTGTGCCACAAGACGACGGCTGCATAATCGACCACCTGCTGGCGGACATCAGGAAAGGTTTCAGCCTAAGAAAGACTAGGCCAAGGTGCGATTCGGAAAGCTCCCACTCTAGTGAAATGCGTAGGGATACCCGCGCACCTGGTAAGGACAAGAAACTGTGGCCACCCCCATCTGCAGTTCCTAGCGCCGCTCCTGAGCTACTTAACGTCCACAGCCTTGCTGCTTTTGTGTGCGCTTCTATTGTCCTTTGGCTTGTATACCGTGTCTCACAAGTCAGTATGCCTGTCACATTTCAGCAACTGTTCTACAGTATCTGAAAGGACAAAACAAGAATTTAACGTGGGTATAATTTAGAGTAGTTTGTGTACAGCTTGTGTAAGAGTATATTTGGATTCCATTATTGTCCAAATAGCTTGGTGTAAATATTTAGTGTGAGCACCATCGTTGTCTAACCCTAGCTCAGTCCTCTTGGGCATTGAATCCACCACAATGGAATTCCACTCCATGATGGAGCTGGTGGATATTGGACACAACCTCCTTTTTAAAGGTGAACTGTAATTTTTGGAACTTTTCCTATCATTCACAATCCTTATGAGAGACAAGAACCCATATGTATTTTTTTTACAGGTTTTGCATGTTCTAGGTGGCTAGCAATGCAGCGAATGGGAGTAATCTATCCAAAAACCGCCAACAATTCTCCATTTACTCCTTGTGACCTGAATATGAACAAAGTATTTACAATAATGTCATTAACGTTTACGCAAACAATTTTTAGCTGCACTGTGGTCACAGAGGTAGCCAGCTTGTGCAGCTAGTGAGCTTCAGTGTTGATGTACTGACTTGCTGCCTCATGATGGCCTCTACGTGGCCTAGTGGTTAGTGTCCGCCCTGAGATCGGTAGGTTGTGAGTTCAAACCCCGGCCGAGTCATACCAAAGACTATAAAAATGGGACTCATTACCTCCTTGCTTGGCACTCAGCATCAAGGGTTGGAATTGGGGGTTAAATCACCAAAAATGATACCCGGGCGCAGCACCGCTGCTTCCCACTGCTCCCCTCACCTCCCAGGGGGCGATCAAGGGTGATGGGTCAAATGCAGAGAATAATTTTGCCACACCAAGAGTGTGTGTGACAATCATTGGTACTTTAACTTTAACATTGGTAAAAGTTCATTCTAGATTATTACTTATGCCTGTTCAACTGGATAATAGAAATATGTAGGCATGAGCCAAGAAGTCCTTCATCGGTGACATTCAGCTTGTACCTGGAGATTTTTTAACACTAAGTGAGGGTTATTAATTCTTTGTCTAAACAGGAAGGTATGAACATCCCATTGGTCGGAACCCCACTGAGAGCAGACATTGTGCAGTAAGGGATTGTTTTATATTGGAAGTTTGTATTTCTTGTTCAGCACTTAGCAAATTTGCTATCTTGTTGCTCATTCTACTTATTTTCAGGCTAAAAAATGTAAGGTTCTGGTTCATCAAAGTAGTTGTCTCAACAAGTCTGTCATAAATGCTAACTTTTTTTTTTAGATAGAATGCATAAAAAAACGCTTGTCTTACATAAGGATTGTGAATGATAAGCAACATTTTCAAAAAAAGTGCAGTTCCCCTTAAAGGCCTACTGAAATGAGATTTTCTTATTTAAACGGGGATAGCAGGTCCATTCTATGTGTCATACTTGATCATTTCGCGATATTGCCATATTTTTGCTGAAAGGATTTAGTAGAGAACATCCAAGATAAAGTTCGTAACTTTCGGTGCTAAGAGAAAAGCCTCGTCTCTACCGGAAGTTGCAGACGATGACATCGCAAGTGTGGGTGCTCCTCACATATTCACATTGTTTATAACGGGAGCCTCCAACAAAAAGTGCTATTCAGACCGAGAAAACGACAATTTCCCCATTAATTTGAGCGAGGATGAAAGATTTGTGTTTGAGGATACCGATAGCGACGGACTAGAATTTTTTTTTTTTAAGTTACAAAAAAAAACACGATTGGGACGGATTCCGATGTTTTTAGACACATTTAGTAGGATAATTTTGGGAAATCCCTTATCTTTCTATTGTGTTGCTAGTGTTTTAGTGAGTTAAACAGTACCTGATAGTCGGAAGGGTGTCTCCACGGGTGTCTTGACGCGCAGTGTCTCAGGGGAGTCGACGGCAGCTTTATGGACGACACAAGCTCAGCTTTTCTCCGGTAAGAAGCGACTTTTTAACCACAATTTTCTCACTGAAACCCACTGGTTGACATTCCATCTTGATTCATGCTCTCTTGACCTCGCTGTGATCCATAGTAAATTTTCACCTCCAGGAATTTTAAACAAGGAATTACCGTGTGTTTGTGTGGCTAAAGGCTAAAGCTTCCCAACTCCGTCTTTCTACTGTGACTTCTCCAATATTAAACAAATTGCAAAAAGTTCAGCAACACAGATCTCCAAAAAACTGTATAATTATGCCGTTTAAGCAGACGACTTTTAGCTGTGTGTGCGCGCGCAGCGCTCATACTTCTAAAAACCCGTTACGTCTTGCGTACACGTCATCGTTACACGACGTTTCCAGGACGAAACTCCTGGGAAATTTAAAATTGTAATTTAGTAAACTTAAAAGGCCATCATTGATATATAAACTATCAGACTGCGTGGTGGGTAGTAGTGGGTTTCAGTAGGCCTTTAAAGGGAATACTTGTTTTGGAGGTGTGTTTGGGTCCATGTTTTGCTTCACAATGACTACATGGTGGAATCCATGTTTTTTTTTACCCGATGAACTACCGGCAGCACTCGTGCAGTCACAGTACACGCTTCATACTTGTGTTGCCATCTACTTAGACTACTGTGATTTTCAGTGGACAGTATATCCATACTATGATACAAGCTCTACTCGATGTACCTTCAGTTGTGTAGTATTATCCTTTGAAGATATACTGTTAAAAGTGGTTGCTGATATTTTAAAGGTTTAGCTGCTGCTTTTGTGAGATACTGTATTGTATGTATGCTTTAATCCAGAGGTCTGCAACATTTGTTATCAAAAGACCACTTTGCCTTGTCTGGAATCGCAAAATATAACAAGCTTATTAACTTTTAAATTTGTTTTAATTTACAGGAAAGGGAATCTGATTTTTTCTTTTTTGGGATGTATTTATGGTTTGGTTAGCGCAGGGTCCCACACTTGCCATCAGGACTTAACCTGTACATATGGCCTCACAGTCAGAAATAATATAACTTGTGCACATTTCCCTCAGTCTGGTGTAAAAAATAAAAATAAAAAAAAACACTGGTTGCCAGCCTCTGCTTTAGTTGGGCGTGCATCTCCCTCATGTGCCAAGTGTGAAAGCAAACTATTGTTTTGTTAATCACCGTCGATTTGTTAGACGTAAGAACTACAATTTAAATTTTGTGGAAGGTTACCAAAAGTACCAAAGAAGAAACGATTACACTTTGCTTGAATCAAAAAACATCCGACTGTCTTTTGACGTCCTATGACTGTGCTACAGTTTTTAAACCAAATGTTCAACTTTGTTGGAATTCTGTTCTAATTTTGTATCCTTCAGAACTGTCCCAATCAGTGTTGGTGTCTCCTCCCTTCAGGGTCAAGTGTGAAGCCTGCAGGCGAAGAAGTCGTAGACTTAGCCAGCATTTCCGCCTCCACCACACCTCCAACAGAGGATCACCAAGAGAGGCCAGGCGAGGTGAACGGCATCAATCAGCCAGGAGAGACTCCTTCGCCGTCTCAAGTTCCTACACCCAACCAAACCCCAGGACAAGCAGCCAAGACAACACCAGCACCCCCGGAAAGGCCGACGTTGCTACAGGAGGTTCTGAGCTCGACGACGCCTGCAATAACGGAAACTAACCCTCGGGCGGATCATCAGCCGCTTCTT
Organism: Nerophis ophidion; assembly: GCF_033978795.1. Classification (NCBI taxonomy): domain Eukaryota; kingdom Metazoa; phylum Chordata; class Actinopteri; order Syngnathiformes; family Syngnathidae; genus Nerophis; species Nerophis ophidion. The sequence goes on from NC_084613.1 coordinate 47,271,452, forward strand.
CTCACAGATGGTTTTTCAGTAGATTCAACTGAAACTAGTGTCTTCAGCCCATCCTCCATGTCAGACTCTGACCTAACAGAGGCTGTATCAGATGGAACTTGCAGTTTGGCACCTGAGAAATTACCACCAGAGGAGTCAGCAGATACTACTGTGAATGTTCACCTCACAGGAAACAGACAAGCCAATGAAAGAAACGACAGTGAAACGAGTGGAGGACAAAATTTCGGTCATGAGTCGACCGTTGCAAAAACACCCATGCAGGATGAAGTGGTGGGCAGAACGCGCTCCAAAAGCAAGGAGAAGACTCTTAATGAGAGCATCTTGGGGTGTGATTTCAAGGTAGTTGAAACAGAAGAGGTGCCAGCGGTGTCTGAGGACATGACAACTTCACATAAGGCCAAGCCAAAGAAACTGCCAAGCGTCTGTAAACGCAACAAAAAGAAGAGTCCAGGTAATCTACCCGTTAACTTAAATAAAGGTCTTTGGAATGCTAGTGTCTTGACATGTCTTAAAGGAAGTTCTGTTTTGGCTCTATTTGTGATTGCACTATATATTTTATACTATACATGCGTTGTTTTAGTACATAAGGCATTTTCAAGATGTACTTTTTTAACTCAAGAAGATGGCTGCGGATTATTTTAAATGCAAATATGTTTTTCAATGATGCCAATGGACCTTTTTATTTGAATGCTCTGTTTTTCGTTCAGACTCTCTCAAAACACAAGGTAACAGTGGGAAAGGACACATTAAACCTAAAAAGGGCTGTGTGTTGCAGTGAGGTAGGTGATGCGCTGGGATGGCTAAATGTAAGCAGGCACATCATCCTAATAAAGTGAAGTGAATTATATTTATGTAGCGCTTTTTCTCTAATGACTCAAAGCGCTATAGGGAAGCCCAATATCTAATTTTAACATTTTAACCAGTGTGGGTGGCACTGGGAGCAGATGGTAAAGTGTCCTGCCCAAGGACACAATGGCAGTGACTAGGATGGCGGAAGCGGGGATCGAACCTGCAACCCTCAAGTTGCTGGCACGTCCACTCTACCAACCGAGCTATTCCGCCCCAATAAACCCACTTGTCCAAACGCTGTGGCAAATAACACCATTTGTGCGTCTTACTGAGATCTGGGTTTCATTTGTCTTGTGTTGTCCAGCTTTTAACACTTTTAACACTGTTACAAAAATGCTATGTGACTCCAATCTTGGCATTTAGTATACAACAAAATGACATATAGTCTTCATCAGTCTGGCAGTTTGTGTAGTCATTATGAATGAAGATCTCATGACCGCTGTCACTCTTGTGTCTTCCATATTTTTCCGTCCATCACTTAATTCTGCTCCTGGGACTGCTTTTACTCTACTAACCGCAGTCTCATGTGTGTTTCCTGTAAACTGATACTAAATTAAATCCTATCAATGCATTGAAAGAACTTCCTAAATCTGTTATATTTATAATAAAGTATGTATTTTTATTTGACTGAAGGTTGTTTCCCCCTCCCCTCCAGGTGAGCCCAGAAAAAGAAGCTCCAGAGGAAAAAGAAGAAATTGATGTAACAGAGTATATATTTTATTTTGTGAACCCTCCTGAAGATTGTTTCTAAACTAAATTAATTCAAAACTGGGATTTTAGACAGCATTTTGGATGTCAATGTGTCAATGTAAATTAACTTCCAAAAGACTTGGACAATGTGCTTTAAATGTTTATTTTGTATAAATGTGTTGCTTTAAATGATTTCAGCTACTAATAGAAAATATTGGATATCACCTTTTGAAACAGTTGGATGTTAATATATAATCACATTATCTAATAGAGTACTGGATTGTAACTTTTAATGTTTAAGCTATTTTAATAAAAGTCAACGTGGATATGAAGCGTTTTTAATGCACCCACTCACATAATTAGTGTGTAAAATTGTCAGACCAGCAGACTGGATTGTAAACGATTTAATAAAAGTTGCCTTCAAAAGTGTTTAAATGCACTTTAGTATGTAAAAAGATGTGTAAAAAAAAATGTACTCTTAACTAATCCAACAGTGTATAAAAAAATGTGTATAAAACACTTAACCGAATTGCTTTGGTGTTATATTTCAAAGATGCATATAATGCGCGAAGAAGAATAGGATATTTTATTTAATCCCATGGCTGCCCCTTCATTAATGCAACGCACGCGCTGTGTTTAGGGCCATGCAAATGGTGGTGGATCCGGATTTTGTCAGGTTCAAACACTGATGACGTCTATTAATCAGACAAGAAGCAAAGAATCATGCAGAGATAAGAGTTAAATTTAGCTCATGAGGACACGTGTTTGGGGCTGTATTCTAGTTACAGATCCAAACTACGTTCTAAAAGTCCAGCCCGCGTGCTTCCTCTATTTGGAAGGTCTCAATATATGATTATATAATAAATGAAAATTAGTTGACGATGGTGATATCGCCTTGTCTCTGCTCTGTCTGCGTCACAGCGATGTTCGGCCTTAGCAGTCAGCAGGCCGAGTCTGGTAACACAACACTGATAGAGACGGCTGGCAATCCAAAAGATTGCCAGCTTTGCACGGATACAAGAATCTATCTTGATTAAAATAGCTAATAACTCTAGCAACAGACTTTAAGCATACTAAAGTTGTGTGATAATATATACATAATTTTAACAGTTTTGCATGAAGTGCTTGTAAAATTTGGATTAATGACACGCCATGAGAAATTATTACAGCAAGAGTATTTCCAGCTTCTCCCTGCTCCTTCACTGATTAGAATATGACTTAATTCCCATAGTTGACATGTTGGCTTCCATGGTTGTCTCAAAAAACAGTACTGAGGTAAACTCCAGGTTGAAAAGTTGAGAATAATTAAAATCTATGTCATCAATATTAAAATTGCTATTTTCCACAGAAATGAGTATTGTTGAACATGTTTTTCCCATTAAAATCATTTTAGTTAGTAACATGGATCAAATTAAATTCAAGTTTTTAGAATTTTAAGTATGAAAATTGTTTCACATAAAGTTTGGGGGGGGGTGATCGTGATAAAAACATAATGATAAAACACCATTGAACCACTGCCTTAAAATTCATCTTTGGTTTCTTCCGGCCAAACACAATTCAAATCAACCTACGGAAACGCACCAATAAGACGTACAGAAGAAAAGGACAAAGTGGATCTGGATTGGTCACACACTGAGAAGAAACAACAGTAATAACCAAACAGACACTGACATGGAACCCACGGGGCAAACGGTAAGAGGTCATCTCAATAACACCTGGAGAAGAAGAACAGAGCAACAAGTAGGGGCTGACGTGACAACAGCTGGAGAAGATGGCCCAAGACAAAGGGTGGAGGCGATTCATCAACGGCCTATGTCTCGAAATGAATACAAAAGGCTTTATATACAGTACGGTATTTTTCAGACTATAAGTCGCAGCTTTTTTCATACTTTGGCCGAGGGTGTGACTTATACTCAGGAGCGACTTATGTGTGAAATTATTACCACATTACCGTAAAATATCAATATTATTTAGAAGCGACCCCGAAGAAGAGGATTTAATGAGATTTAGCGATTGGGAGTGACAGAATGTTTGGTAAACGAATAGCATGTTCTATACGTTATAGTTATTTGAATGACTCTTACCATAATATGTTACGTTAACATACCAGAAATGATTTCCGTTGGTTATTTATGCGTCATATAACGTACACTTATTCAGCCTGTTGTTCACTATTCTTTATTTTAAATTGCCTTTCAAATGTCTATTCTTGGTGTTGGGTTTGTCCAAAAAAATTTCCCCCAAAAGTGTGACTTACACTCCAGTGCGACTTATATGTTTTTTCCTTTATTATGCATTTTCGGCAGGTGCGACTTATACCCCGGAGCGACTTATACTCCGAAAAATGCGGTATACATAATAAACACCATTACAGACTGGCAGTACGGTGTGCATGTGCCTCATAATACGAAGGTCCTGAGTTCAATCCCGGGCTCGGGATCTTACTGTGTGGAATTTGCATGTTCTCCCTGTGACTGCGTGGGTTCCCTCCGGGTACTCCGTCTTCCCCCCACTTCCAAAGACATGCACCTGGGGATAGGATGATTGGCAACACTAAATTGGCCCTAGTGTGTGAATGTGAGTGTGGAAATCACTTTCTTCCGGGTTCTTTTGGCCACCAGTCACTGACATCATCACTCCTTTAGAAGGTTGTACCAATAATATTTATTGTTCACTTCTTCTAGCAAAAGTTTTTTTGTGCTTTTCCGCCAATGTCTTTTCTCTAGAGTGGTTTGTCGTGCTCCGTCAACTGCCATTCACCAACACTCCTTCCCGACTGCCGCCTTTAACAGAACGACAGGTGATTAGACCAACACTTTCAGCTGTGTCATCCACTCACCTGTCGCTAATCTCGAAGCCGGTTCTGTCATACCCCGCTTCGCTGCAGGTGCGCAGGCCACGCCCACCACAGTGAGTGTGAATGTTGTCTGTGTTGGCCCTGCGATGAGGTGGCGACTTGTCCAGGGTGTACACCGCCTTCCGCCCGAATGCAGCTGAGATAGGCTCCAGCACCCCCCGCTACCCAAAAAGGGACAAGCGGTAGAAAATGGATGGATGGATGGACCATTACAGTTGTCCCTTGCCACCTGCAGGTTTCACCAAATCACAGTTTATTTGTTTTTTAGGCATATTCTACAACATTTTCAAACATTTTCATACATAAAAATGGCTAAATGAACTAAACATGTCAATATACTAATGTAGTATTGGCCGCTCGATAAGACCAAACCAATCAGATCATGCTGTTCGGTATCGTGGCCACTGGTTGGTTTAGCCTTAGGCAGCATTGCTACGTTGGATTTAAAGAGTATAAACGTGACTGAATGCTGTCATATGTCTAGACGGCTTTCATAATGTTGAAAAATGTATTCAGAAGGTAGTAAACAAGTCTTTATGCTCTCAACCTACAACCTCAAACTGTGGTACTGTATGTGGGTTCCATATAGTGGGAAGCCAAATAATCACATAAATAAAGTACATTATATATTAAAACATATATTAAAAAAAACATATAAAAAAAAACATATAAAAAAAAAGTATATTAAAACAGTGTGACCTTTCAAACTGTGTGTAATGTTGCAAAGGCCAAAATATTCAATACAACCTCTGCCTTTTTGCTAATGAATACTAAGGCCTACTAGGCTACTGTATATTAGTATTGGTCATTATGGTGGAAGTTGGAGAGCCAAGTGTTTTTTAAAGGCCTACTGAAATGAGATTTTCTTATTTAAACGGGTATAGCAGGTCCATTCTGTGTCATACTTGATCATTTTGCGATATTGTCATATTTTTGCTGGAAGAATTTAGTAGAGAACACCCACGATAAAGTTCGCAACTGAAGAAAAGCCCTGCCTCTACCGGAAGTCGCAGACGATGACGTCAACCGTGTGATGGCTCCTCAAATATTCACATTGTTTTTAATGGGAGCCTCCAACAAAAACAGCTATTCAGACCGAGAAAACGACAATTTCCCCATTAATTTGAGTGAGAATGAAATATTTGTGTTCGATGATATTGATAGCGACGGACTAGAAAAAAAAAAAACGCGATCGCAATCGCGTTGCATTGAGACAGATTCATATGTTTTTAGAGACATTTACTAGGTTAATTCTGGGAAATCCTTTATCTTTCTATTGTGTTGCTAGTGTTTTAGTGAGTTTAACAGTACCTGATAGTCGGAAGTGTACGTCCACGGCCGGGTGTTGACGCGCAGTGTCTCGGGGAAGTCTACTGCAGCTGTATGGGAGGCACAAGCTCAGCTGATATCCGGTAAGAGGCGACTTTTTAACCACAATTTTCTCACCGAAACCTGCTGGTCGACATTCGGTTGGGATCCATGTTCGCTGTGATCCACAGTAAAGTTTCACGTCCGTGAATTTTAAACAAGGAATCACCGCGTGTTTGTGTGGATAAAGGCTAAAGCTTCCCAACTCCGTCTTTCTACTTTGACTTCTCCAATTTAATTGAACAAATTGCCAAAGATTCAGCAACACAGATCTCCAAAATACTGTGTAATTATGCCGTTAAAGCAGACGACTTTTAGCTCTGTGTGTGCGCAACGCTCATATTCATAACAGCCCGTGACATCACGCGTACACGTCGTCATTACGCGACGTTTTCAAGAAAAAAGTCCCGGTAAATTTAAAATTGCAATTTAGTAAACTAAAAAGGCCGTATTGGCATGTGTTGCAATGTTAATATTTCATCATTGATATATAAACTATCAGAGTGCGTGGTGCGTAGTAGTGGGTTTCAGTAGGCCTTTAAGGTGTTGCTTGGTGAAAAAAGTTTGAATGTCTGTTGAAATGAGACCTTTTATATGTTTTATTGGCACTTTTGCCGACTCCGGCCGTCAACTCTCCGATACTTTTACTGATCGTGCGCAGCTTTTTTTCTTTTTTTTTGTCATTGCGCTTGTGAATTCCGCAATGTCTGGCCGAAAGAAATCCGGCGTCTCCGGATCCAGATATCATGGAGGAGTCAGTCGTCGACTTGGTCCTTTTTACGAGCATATGTTGGAAGATGGGCGAAATGCAAGCCGACATCCTCAACAATCTTAAACTTGTTGTCAGAGGAGAGATAGCGGCTGTTATGGAGCCATATGAGAACAAATGAAGTGAATTATATTTATATAGCGCTTTTCTCTAGTGACTCAAAGCGCTTTTACATTGTGGAACCCAATATCTAAGTTACAATTAAACCACTGTGGGTGGCACTGGGAGCAGGTGGGTAAAGTATCTTGCCCAAGTAAACAACGTCAGTGACTAGGATGGCGGAAGCGGGGATCGAACCTGGAACCCTCAAGTTGCTGGCACGACTACTCTACCATCCGAGCTACACCGCTCCGGCATTATCATTCTCTCGTCCCATAGCGGGGACATCGCTAGCCTGGAGCTCGCTGCTAGTGTCAACAAGCTAACTGCCACCGTAATCGCCTCTCTAAAAAAAATGCCATGATCTGGAGTGCCGCTCGAGTGGGAGTAATATCCGAGTGGTAGGCCTCCTTGAGGGCTTTGAGGGCCCCCGTCGGACTGAATTCACAGTTCAGTTCTTGCAGAATGTGCTGAAGCTCGACAACAAACCCATGTTGAATCTTGCTCACCGGACCCTGTGCTCGGCCGAAAGATGGTGGACATCCTCGGCCGCTTGTTGTAGGAGTGAATTTATTTTAAGTCCAGAACCAGATTCTACGACCGGCGGGTGAGGCTTCTCTGCTATCCTATATGGGTAAGAAGATTTGGATTTTTCCTGACTTTACTCCGGCCTTAAAACGGAAACAAACAGCCTTTGCTTGGTTAAAGAAAAAGCTTTATTCATGTCTCAACATGCAGATTGGATTTCTCCTTTCCGGGGACTTATGGATTAATTCATCCAACAACCAGACTCACAGATTTGAGGACCCAGTACAGGCAGCAGACTTTGTGGAGAAAAATATCAAAAGGGGAGTTGCGCCGGATTCCGTCTAAGAGCCACGCTAACATGCTCGCTGATTGCTGCTGTCAAGGCCATAAAGCAGGGGTCGGGAACCTTTTTGGCTGAAAGAGCCATGAAATCCAAATTTTGTAATATGTATTTCTGTAAGAGCCACATAATATTTTTTTAACACTTAATACAATGTGTGCATTTTTAAGTAAGACAAACTTTTTTAGAGTGCCGTGCACAACCCGAGGGTCACTGGTTCAAATCCCACCTAGAACCAACCTCGTCACGTCCGTTGTGTCCTGAGCAAAACACTTCACCCTTGCTCCTGATGCGTGCTGGTTGGCGCCTTGCATGGCAGCTCCCTCCATCAGTGTGTGAATGTGTGTGTGAATGGGTAAATGTGGAAGTAGTGTCAAAGCGCTTTGAGTACCTTGAAGGTAGAAAAGCGCTATACAAGTACAACCCATTTATTTATTTATTTATTTATTAATGTGACCCTCCTGTACCCCAAAGGAGCCACCTGTAACCTTGAACAGATGCGGTAGAAAAGGATGGATGGATTTAAATCCATGACAATGTTTAATTATTTGAATGTTATTTTTAACACTGTGATTTCCAACTGAATTATTCATTACTTATCGTGTTACGCAATGTCAGCTAAGATTTATCTGAGAGCCAGATACAGTCATCAAAAGAGCCACATCTGGCTCGAGAGCCATAGGTTCCCTACCCCTGCCTTAAAGACTGCAAATCTCATGAGCGTAAAATAGCTTACATGGATACTTGTTGGACTTTTTCTTCCTCTTCCGGGTAGTGTTACTACTGGGTCTACGCTGGGCTCGTTTTTGTTAACATGATGACTATTTGAGTTTGTGAAAGTCTTGCCTTGCTTATTGATTTTGTTCTGCCTCACTCAGACAGTGTTGTTGCAATGGTTACTCTTTGTCCGTTTTGTCAAAATGACTACAATTCCAGTGTGTCTATAAGAGCTATTTGCTGATAATAAGCTGTTTTTTGTTTAAATATTTACCTAAGTCCACTTCACTTGTTAACTACATGTCATTTTCAACGCCCATTGTACAGTTGGTTTTCTCAAAGCTGCTTAGTGTAGTTTTTCTTGTGGAGAGGAGAGGAGGTGCACACGCTGTTCGGAGGGATGCTTCTGCGGGTTTTTTCCGTGTTCTGAAGATGTGATGCTGGTATTTAAAGGATTATTAAGTCCCCAAAATGGATACATGGATGATACAGCAGAGGATTGGGAGAATGTCATGTGGTCAGATGAAACCAAAATAGAACTTTTTGGTACAAACTCAACTCGTCGTGTTTGGAGGAACAAGAATACTGAGTTTCATCCCAAGAACACCATAACTACTGTGAAGCATGGGGGTGGAAACATCATGCTTTGGGGCTGTTTTTCTGCTAAGGAGACAGGACGATTGATCCGTATTAAGGAAAGAATGAATGGGGCCATGTATCGTGAGATTTTGAGCCAAAACCTCCTTCCATCAGTGAGAGCTTTGAATGGTTGACCAAATACTTATTTTCCACCATAATTTACAAATAAATTCTTTAAAATTCCTACAATGTGAATTCCTGGATTTTTTTTCACATTCTGTCTCTCACAGTTGAAGTGTACCTATGATGAAAATTACAGACCTCTGTCATCATTCTAAGGGGGAGAACTGTTCACTTTTATCAGTTATATGTATGTAAAAAAATAATAATAATAAATGTTATGTGTCTGTAAAAACCCAAAAAACAAATGTTTAAAAAAAAACAAATAATGATTTATATTTTGCGAAAATGGGCAGCACAGTGGGAGAGTGGTTAGTGCTTCACAATACAAAGGTCCTGAGTAGTCCTGGGTTCAATCCTGGGCTCAAGATCTTTCTGTGTGGAGTTTGCATGTTCTCCCTGTGACTGCGTGGGTTCCCTCCGAGTACTCCGGCTTCCTCCCACTTCTAAAGAAATGCACCTGGGGATAGGTTGATTGGCAACACTAAATTGGCCCTAGTGTGTGAATGTGAGTGTGCATGTTGTCTGTCTATCTGTGTTGGCCCTGCGATGAGGTGGCGACTTGTCCAGGGTGTACCCCACCTTCTGCCCGATTGTAGCTGAGATAGGCACCAGCGCCCCTCGCGACCCCGAAGGGAATAAGCGGTAGAAAATGGATGAATTTTGCGAAAATTCATTTTTCGTGGCCACGTCCGGAACCATCTAACAATAATAAACAAGGGATTACTGTATTAAAATTTTACTTAGACCAGGGGTGTCAAACTCATTTGAGATCGGGGGCCACATGGAGAAAAATCTACTCCCAAGTGTGCCGGACTGGTAAAATCCCTGCAAGATAACTTAAAAATAAAGACACCTTCAGATTGTTTTCTGTGTTTAAAAATAGAATAAGCACATTCTGAAAATGTACAAATCATAAAGTTTTGGTTTTTTTACACTAACATGTTGCGGTTAATATTATTCTATCTTTATTTGTTGTTATTTATATTTTCTGAATGAATGTTTTGATAATGTTCATCAGTCTGTGACGTTACAGCGGGAGAAGAAGACGGCAGAGGAACAATGACGTCATTAGCTGTCAGCGTATTTATTGACAGCTTAGTGTGTAAGTGAGATGTGTATTTAACCAAAGAGATGTAGTGTGACGAAGTGTGAGACTTATCTGAGTATGGTTGCCAGAGGGTGTTGAGGATGCGTGTTGGGATCCAGGCGGAAGTCCAGCAAGGAGCAAGGCGGAATCGAACGTCGGGGAGCAGGCGGAAGATCAAGGGCAGGAGCTTGGTTTTGTGGTCGTTAGGCAGGCGTGAGGTCGATGTCCAGGAAGGAATGGGAAAATCCACAGGAGGTCCAAGGTGATGAGACACACGACTCGACGACAAGGAAGGATGGCGGGAGGCTGGAAGACGACACAACACAGGGAGACTACCGAGTTTCAGAGCAACCATTCGGTCGAGTGTCTGCTGGTTTTCACCCAAACAACAATAGTAAGGGCGTGCTATGATGACAATGCGTTAAGCGCCTTCTACAACCGTAACAAACAGCTAACCAGCCCATTCACATGTTGTATGAGGCTTCTGCAGACACACATAAGCGACTGCAAGGCATACTTCCTCAACAGCCATACAGGTTACACTGAGGGTTGTGATATAAACAACTTTAACACTCTTACTAATATGCGCCACACTGTGAAACCACACCAAACAAGAATGACAAACACATTTCGGGAAAACATCCGCTCTGTAACACAACATAAACACAACGGAACAAATACCCAGAATCCCATGTATCCCGAACTATTCCGGGCTACATTATACTCCCCCGCTACCACCAAACCCCGCCCCCCCAACCCTGCCCACCTTAACCGACGCACGGAGAGGGGGTGGTGGTAGTGGGGGTGTATAATGTAGCCCGGAAGAGTTAGGGATGCATGGGATTCCGGGTATTTATTCTGTTGTGTTTATTTTGTGTTACATTGCAGATGTTCTCCCGAAATGTGTTTGTCATTGTTTGGTGTGGGTTCACAATGTGGCGCATATTAGTAAGAGTGTTAAAGTTGTGTATATCACAACCCTCAGTGTCACCTGAATGGCTGTTGAACAAGTATGCCTTGAAGTCGCTTGCGCGTTGAGTCAGCAGCCGCACACAAGATGTGGCCTGCTAGCACTTAGATAGCATAGTATTAAAAGGGATGCAACGACATGGTCGAGAGGACGTTTAAGGCATTGCCATCACGGCACGCCCTCAATATTGTTGTCCGGGTGAAAATCTGACAATGTTATCCTTGGGAGATTTTCTGGGAGAGGCAATGAAATCTGGAAAACATCCTGGAAAAATGGGGGGTTCAGCAAGTATGCAGCTGAGCCCCATCAGAGTGATCCAAGAGCCGCATGCGGCTCCGGAGCCGCGGGTTGCCGACCCCTGATCTACAGAGATACAAGGAATTGCTAATGCAACATCCAGTAGACACATGTAGAAGAGCTGTTTCTTTCATTCAAAAATTTCAGGTTAATTTGTATACTTAGCAAACTCATCCAGCGGGCCTGATGCGGCCCGCGGGCCGTACGTTTGACACCCATTACTTAGACCCTTGTTTAATCCTATTTATTTTCTGTTACTTATCGATCGCTAAAACAAACAACTGATAAGTAAATAAATAAATAAAAATTAACAGAGATAAATAAAGTGTACATGAATACTATTAAGTTGTAATTCACATAATTTCCTGATTGTGTTATGAATCAGTGATGTCGTACGTGGGCTCCTTCGAGTGACTCACCAAAGATTTAATTAATTATTTAATTACACAGTTTTTTTTCCTAGATTAAAACATAGTGTTACTGTTCAAATTGTGTGTATTGTTACTTTGTTACACAGGCCAAAAATATTAAATATACTTGTTAAATAAAACCTCTGCCTTGTTTTTAATGAATACTAAGGCCTACTACACTACTGTGTTTTAATGTTGGTCACAATGGTGGTACCTTATTTTTTCCGAGGTGGTTGGTACTTGTTGAAAAAAGTTTATGTCTCATTTATCAATAGAGTTAAGATGTATATCAGGATTATTCTTCTTTGCACTTAATAAACACATGGAGTTTAAACAGTTTGTTAAACTGGATCAAAATAAAGCCTTTTAAATTCCATGAATACCATGAAAGTGGACCCCGACTTAAACAAGTTGAAAAACGTATTCGGGTGTCACCTTTTAGTGGTCAATTGCACGGAGTATGTACTGTACTGTGCAATCTACTCATAAAAGTTTCAATCAATCAATGCACTCACATACAATAAGTGTGTGAAATGCACAGTTAACATAAGTGTGTAAAGGAGTGTTACAGACGACCAGACTGGATTGTAACTTTTCTTGTTTAATCTATCGACGTCCAAATGTAGCCTTTTTACTGCACGCACTAACATAATTCGTGCGTAAAAAGAGTATCAGAGGCGACCGTTACGCACACGACGCTGTGACGTCGCCGTCTGCAGCCTTCCAGATATGGCAGTGCCGCCTCGGGTAGACAGCCAGTCCTTTTGAGACGGCCAGCACGAAGCCTCCACTGTCATGTCGCTCAGTTGGTCGGCCAAAGAGCACAAAAACACCAACCAGCCCGCCGCGACGGGACCCAAGCGACCGCGCAACGACGGAGGGAACAACGTGACGGTGGTGCTCGGCGCGCAATGGGGCGACGAGGGCAAAGGGAAAGTGGTCGACCTGCTGGCCACCGAAGCGGACGTTGTGTGCAGATGTCAGGTAAATGTTTGCAATTTGAGTCGTGGCCTACTATAAAGGGCATTACTGTTGCTATGCAGAATAGTTGTCATGCCAGGGGTGACTTTCTTGACTGTGCAAAATTGAATCGAGCTGATCTGATTGACTAGCAAAATAAAAACGCCATCCAGACGGTTACATAAGATGCATAACTGCTCCAAAATCAGAGGTGACTCAAGTTCTGGACAAGCAGCCAACAGTTGCTGAGTGTTGAGCTGATCTCCACCGACAAGCAGCAAATGGACCAGAGCAACAGGTCACATTCTCAGGGTGGTTGGATATGTGAGAAGGCCAGATTTAAAGCACACAGTCAGGGGTGGACTGGACCTTCTCAGCCGAGGGTGCTAAAATAGGCCAAACGGGCTGTGTGTGAAGTGGACAAGACCATGGATCGACATGGACGCAGGAGAGTGGTCTTCTTGATTGGGGTTTATAGATGAGACGATGTAGGGCTGGGCGATATGGCGTTTTATTAATAGATAGATAGATAGATAGATAGATAGATAGATGGATAGATAGATAGATAGATAGATAGATAGATGGATAGATGGATAGATGGATAGATAGATAGATAGATAGATAGATAGATAGATAGATAGATAGATAAATAGATAGTACTTTATTGATTCCTTAAGGAGAGTTCCTTCAGGAAAATTTAAATTATTATAATTATTATTATAATACCGTATTACTTTGAATAGCCGCCTGGGCGCTAATTCATTTAAAACATGGGTGTCAAACTTGGCCCGCGGGCCAAATTTGGCCCGCCGTGCAATTTCATTTGGCCCTTGAGGCAATATCAAATTAACATTAGAGCAGCCCGCCGGTATTATAACACCGCATTCACCGCTAATACCCATTCTTGCCAACCCTCCCGATTTTCCAATCATTCTCCTAATTTTCTCCTGATTTCCACCCGGACAACAATATTGGGGGCCTACCTAAAAGTCACTGCCTTTAGCGTTGTCTACAATATGTCGTCACGTCCGCTTTTCCTCCATGCAAACAGCGTGCCGGCCAAATCACATAATACACGCGGCTTTTACACACGTAAGTGAATGCCTAGCATACTTGGTCAACAACCATACAGTTCGCACTGAGGGTGGCCGTATAAACAACTTTAACACTGTTCCAAATATGGGCCACACTGTGAAGCCACACCAAACAAGAATGACAAACACATTTTGGGAGAATATCTGCACCGTAACACAACATAAACACAACAGAACAAATACCCAGAACCCCTTGCAGCACTAACTCTTCCGGGACGCTACAATATACACCAACCGCTACCACCAAACCCCGCCCACTTCATTGTTATTTTATTTTAAGATTTATTAGCCTGTGGAAAAAGTTAATGATGATATTTACCTCAGAAGGCTGCAAATTGAAAAGAGCCATTAAATGTATTATTTAAATTGTATTTAATATACCATTGATGTTTTTACGTTTGTTTTTTGGAAAGTAGATTTTGCACTGTTAAGTTATAAGCCTTGCTTGTTCCATATTCAGTGTTAAAGCAAATCAGCTAAGCAAACTGAGCAATAATTAAGGTTTTATTCATGCACTTTCTCTTGCTACTTCAAGGCTTGAATCTTTGACTTATTCATTATTGTTGTTTTATTTTCGTATTTATTATTAGCCTGTGGAAAAAGTTTATTTTGATATTTACCTAGGAAGTCTGCAAATAGAAATGAGGCATTACATTTTTATTTACATTTGATTTGGTGTGCCATTGATATTTTTTAATTATTATTATTTGAAACTGGATTTTGGATGTCACTATAAAGTTATATAAGCCTTGCTTGATCAATATTCAATGCAAAACTTGTTTGGGTCTTTATTAAAAGGTTATTTTGTTCAACCTTGGCCCGCGGCTATGTTCAGTTTTAAATTTTGGCCCACCCTGTATTTGAATTTGACACCCCTGATTTAAAACCTCTTCTCACCCCTGCGCTTACTAATGGCATGCAGTAAAAAATTAAGTGTGATATAAAAAATAAATATTAATAAATTCTTCTGCGGCCACGGCTCGGTGGTTGGGGACCACTGCCCTACAACACGTCATCGCGCCCACCTTTACACAATGCAATCTGCGTGGCGGCCAGATGCATGCATTTCACTGCTTCTCAAACGAGATTGCAATGCATACTTGATCAACAGCCATACCTTTTACACTGATGGTTGTGATATAAACAACTTTAACCCTCTTACTAATATGCGGCACACTCTGTGAACCCACACCAAACAAGAATGACACACAAATTTCGGGAGAACATCAGCTCTGGAACACATTATAAACGCAACCCAGAATGCCATGGTCGCGCGCCCCCTGCGGGCGGGGTGTGTGCAGGGCCGGCCATGAAGCAGCCAACAGGTGAGTGGATAATCTCAGCTGGAACGAGTTATCTAATCACCTGTTCCCTTTATTAGCAGGGGCGGAGACCATGAGGGGGCTCTTCTTGAGGACAGAGGAGACCGAGAGGCTGAAAAGCAGAGAGTGAACGTTTTATAAAATAAACCAGATTGCCGAGAGCAAAAAAGAGGGACTTTGGAAACGAATGTAAATGTAAAATAAAAACTGTTCTGTTAAAGACGAACATATCAGGTGTGGTGGTCCCAGTGCTCCGCTAGGAATCCGGAAAGGGAAGAGGAAGACCTCCACAGTGGCGCCCAACTACAACGGACCAAGAAAATGTCCACCACAACACCCCTAGAGGCGTTCGGACGAGTGCTGGCTGAGGTATCGGCGGCGAGCCAGCAGCAGACCCAACTACTGCAGGCCCTAATGGACAGAGCAAACTCAGGTACAGGGGCGTCGACCTCGATGCAACGCATGGGGGAGGGGGAGGACCCCCAAGCGTACCTTGATGTGTTCGAGGCCACAGCAACAGCGTGCAGGTGGCCGGAGGAGGAGTGGGGAATGAAACTGCTCCCACTCCTGGCGGGGGTGGCGCAGCGGGCGGCCCTGAATCTCCCAGCGGCCACCCGGATGCAGTACCCAAACCTGCGCCGCGCCATACTGGATCGGGTTGGCAGCAGTCCAGAAGACCACCAGCGGAGGTTCCGCGCTCTGAGGTTGGGCCCAAATTACCGCCCATTCGTGCTGGCGCAGCAACTGAGGGACGCGGCCACCCGGTGGCTACAACCAAATGGGCAAGACAGTCAAATGTTTGAGTTGATTGTCCTCGAACAATTTATTGATGCCATCCCGACCAGGACCGCCGCATGGGTGAGGTACCACCGCCCCCAGGAAGTGATGATGGCGGTAAACTTGGCAGAGGACCACCTGGCTGTCCAGAAGGAGGCGACGGCAAAAGCGGACGAAAGGCCTACACCAGCACCCCGTCGATGAGTCACACCGCCGGAAGGAACGTCCCTGGAGCAGCGCACCCGCACGGCCGAGCCACCCGGGACCAAGGAGCAGGTTCCCCACTCAGAAGAACAATGCCAAAGCACACACACCCGCACCCATTCACGCACTCACAGACACACAACAAGGGGGGGTCCACAGGGTAGTCTCATTTCCTCTGCTTGTGCATTGCAGGGTACTGGCGCTGGGTATGGAGGGCTTCCCTCGCAGATGAAGCCTCGAACCCCAGGGCCGGTGTGCTGGGAGCGCGGCCAACCTGGGCATGTACGCCGGGAGTGCTCCCTGACTGAGGTGGGGCAGGTGTTACAGGTTGTCGGGCCTCCAGCACCCGGCCCCGATTCAGGGGAGACATACTGTGTCCCGGTAAGGGTACAAGGGAGTGTATACTGGGCAATGGTGGATTTGGGCTGCAAACAGTCCATGATCCACCAAACCTTGGTTCGATCCGGGGTGTTGAGGCACGCAACACGGGGTAAAATTAGGTGTATTCATGGGGATGTGCACGAGTACCCGATTGTGCCAGTGGAAATTCAATATAAAGGCCTAAAACATAATGTCAAGGTTTCCGCCAGCGCGCACCTCACGCACCTCATCATTTTAGGAACGAATTGGCCAGGGTTTAACCAGCTAGTAACGCAATGCGTGGGGATGCGTTCACGGGCTGTAGGAGAGGGGAGCATCCGCGTGGCTCTCAGTGGCGACCCAGTTTCATCCGGGACGGCCAAGCGGGAACCGGTGGGGGATGTGCGGGAGGCCCCCCCGGCCCTCCGATGGTAACCTATGGAGGATTTTCCCCTCGAGCAGTCCCGCGATGAAACCTTGCGCGCAGCCTGGGACCAGGTGGATTTCATCGACGGTCAGCTGGTGCGCCAGGGGAAAGCGCGGGTGTTCCCCCATTTTTCAATTATTCGCGATAGGTTATACCGAGTGACCCGTGACACTCAGACCGGGGAGGAAAACACCCAATTGTTGGTGCCAAAAGGACGCCGAGAAATGATTTTCCAGGCGGCCCATCTTAACCCGCTATCTGGCCACATGGGGTATGATAAAACACTTAATCGGGTTATGATCCGATTCTATTGGCCAGGCCTCCGGGCAGACGTGCGCCGGTGGTGCGCGGCCTGTCCGGACTGCCAGCTGGTGAACCCGGCGGCCATCCCGAAGGCCCCCTTGCGCCCATTACCACTCATAGAGGTCCCGTTCGAAAGAATTGGGATGGTCCTCATCGGACCATTTTCTCCGAGCACACGGGGATACCGCTTTGTGTTAGTCCTGGTGGATTACGCAACGCGGTATCCCGAAGCAGTGCCGTTGCGCTCCATCTCAGCCAAGAGTGTGGCGCAAGCACTCTTCACGGTCATTTCCCGGGTCGGGATCCCGAAAGAGATCCTGACCGACCAGGGCACGTCCTTCATGTCATGCACGATAAAATAACTATACGGGTTACTGGGAATCACGGCCATCCGCACCAGTGTTTGTCATCCCCAAACGGATGGGCTGGTGGAGCGTTTGAATAAAACGCTAAAAACCATGATCCGTAAGTTCATGCACGAGGACAAGCACAATTGGGATAAGTGGTTGGAGCCCCTAATGTTTGCGATGCGGGAGGTACCCCAGACCTCCCTAGGTTTTACACCTTTCGAGCTACTATATGGCCGGAGGCCTCGCGGAGTGCTGGACGTCATTAAGGAAAGCTGTGAGGAAAGTCCAAGCTCCAGCAAAAACGAAATTAAATACGTCATGGACATGCGGGCAAAACTCCACCAGGTGGCGCACTTATCACGTATAAATTTGCTCCATGCCCAAGAGCGTCAACAGCGCACGTACAACAAAAGGGCCCAACTGCGCAAATTTGCACCGGGAGAAAAGGTGCTTGTATTGCTCCCAACCTCAAGCTCCAAATTACTTGCAAAGTGGCAAGGACCCTTTGAGGTCACACGGCAAGTAGGTGATGTTGATTATGAGGTTCGGCGCTCAGACCGACGCGGGCACACTCAGATTTATCATCTGAACTTGCTGAAGGCATGGAGGGAGGGTGTCTCCATGGTGACGGTAGTGAGAGAGGAGGAGGAGCTCGGCCCTGAGATCCCGCGCTCTGGCCCGCCCCCTCATCTTCTCTGTGACAAACAGGTCACGGGGGCGCAGAAGGAGGATGTTGCCAAGTTGCAGTGGAGCTTCTCTGACGTGTTCTCCGCGAGGCCCGGACGAACGAATCTCATACAACATCACATTGAGACCAGCCCGGGGATTACGGTGCGATCTCGGCCATATCGGCTGCCTGAACACAAACGCAAAGTAGTTCGGGAAGAATTAAAAAACATGCTTAAGATGGGGTTAATAGAAGAATCCCACAGTGCCTGGTGTAGCCCCATCGTCTTAGTAGGGAAGAAGGATGGGACTATACGTTTCTGTGTGGATTACCGCAAGGTAAATGCGGTATCACGTTTTGACGCGTACCCAATGCCCCGGGTCGACGAGCTCCTGGATCGGCTAGGCGCTGCTCGTTTTTTTTCGACACTGGATTTGACCAAGGGCTACTGGCAGATTCCCTTGTCGCCAGAGTCCCGAGGAAAAACGGCCTTTTCCACTCCGGACGGGTTGTACCAATTTGTGACACTTCCGTTTGGCTTGTTCGGTGCGCCTGCCACGTTCCAGCGCCTCATGGACCGGGTGCTGCGACCCCATACTTGGATGATGTCTTTATTCACAGTGGCAGCTGGGAACACCACATGCGGCAGGTGGGGGCAGTGCTCGAGTCCCTGAGGCGGGCGGGGCTCACCGCCAACCCGGCCAAGTGCGCAATTGGGCGGAGGGAAGTACAGTACCTGGGGTACCACTTGGGGGGGGGGGAGGCTGCAGCCACAAGTCGACAAGACGGCGGCGATCGCGGCCTGTCCCCCCCCCAAGACGAAAAAAGAGGTGAGGCAGTTTTTGGGACTGGCGGGCTACTACCGCCGGTTCATTCCCCGGTTCGCGGATCTGACCAGCCCTCTGACTGACCTCACCCGAAAGGGTGCCCCGGAGCTGGTCCAGTGGACGGAGCAGTGCCAGCGGGGGTTCGAGGAGGTAAAAACAGCACTCTGCGAGGAACCGGTACTGCACATGCCAAACTTTAATATTCCCTTCTGTCTGCAGGCGAACGCGTCGAGCCGGGGACTGGGGGCTGTGCTGACCCAGCAGGTGGGGGGCGTCGACCGCCCCGTGCTGTACATCAGCCGGAAGTTGTCAGACCGGGAGGCGAGGTACAGCACCGTAGAGAGGGAGTGTCTCGCCATCCGGTGGTCGGTCGGGGCCCTCCGCTAATACCTGCTGGGGCGGGCCTTCAGTCTCTGCTCGGACCACAAACTTCTGCAGTGGCTTCACCGAATGAAGGACGCCAATGCGCGGATCACCCGGTGGTACCTCGCACTGCAGCCCTACAACTTTCGGGTGGTCCACAGGCCGGGCGCGCGGATGGCCGTGGCCGACTTCCTCTCTCGCCCCGCTGTGGGGGGTGGGGGGGGGGGGGAGTTGGTGTCCGGCCTGAGTCTGGATAATCTCAGCTGGAACGAGTTATCTAATCACCTGTTCCCTTTATTAGCAGGGCCGGAGACCATGAGGGGGCTCTTCTTGAGGACAGAGGAGACCGAGAGGCTGAAAAGCAGAGAGTGAACGTTTTATAAAATAAACCAGATTGCCGAGAGCAAAAAAGAGGGACTTTGGAAACGACTGTGAATGTAAAATAAAAACTGTTCTGTTAAAGACGAACCTATCAGGTGTGGTGGTCCCAGTGCTCCGCTAGGAATCCGGAGGGGAAGAGGAAGACCTCCACACATGCATCCATGACTCTTGGCTATATTATACACGCCCCCCAACCCCGCCCACCTCAACCGACGCACGGAGGGGAGGGGGGAGGGGGGGTATTGGTGCTAGCGGGGTGTATACTATAGCCAATAGTCATGGATGCATGGCATTCTGGGTAAGTGTTATGTTGCGTTTATAATGTGTTACAGAGCCGATGTTCTCCCGAAATGTGTTTGTCATTCTTGTTTGGTGTGGGTTCACAGAGTGTGGCGCATATTAGTAAGATTGTTAAAGTTGTTTCATATCACAACCATCAGTGTGATCTGTATGCCTGTGGAACAAGAGCCCTGGTTTACACATAGTAAGAGCAAAAAAAAACCTCCTCCACCATTTTGAAAAAGACGACAGGGGAAGCGTCACTTACAACGTCATGAATTTGACCCGGTGGTAAAAGTAAGCATGCGCTAATAAATCGGGGGAGAGAGTTTGACCCGGCAGTAATTCAAGGCAGACGCATATTACATGCATGGCGGCATCTCAAGGAATTACAGTATCTCAATATTTTTAGGCCACGTCATAATACACGATATATATTTTGATATTTTGCATTAGCCTTGAATGAACACTTGATGCATATAATCACAGCAGTAAGATGAGTCTATGTGTCTACATTAAAACATTCGTGTTCATACTGCATTAATATATGCTCATTTTAAACTTTCATGCAGAAAGGAAAATTTAAAAACTAAGTCAATTTACCAAAACTGTATTTATGAAACAGTTATTAGGCAGTGGCACAAACGTTCATGTCATTTCAAAACAGAAAGTGCAAGATTGTCAGACATTTTAAAACAAGCTATGAGTGCACTTTTGTGCATGATGTCACTAAGATGACATCAAAACATCACTAAATTAAAGTGCACTTTTTGTACAGAACGCCACGACAATACTTTAAAACAAATAAAGTGCACTTTTGTGCATGAGGTCACACAAGATATTTCAGTAACTATCAAATAAAAATTAGCTGCATAATAGGAAATCAAATAGTGTATGTCCTTTGCTATGTGGTAGGTTACTGTGGACGTTATCTCCTTCTGTTGTTGACTAGTTTTTTCATGCGGTGTTGATCTGGAAACGGAAGACGTCAGGCTCAATTGGGTCAGTGCTGGTTGCTTCGGCACTTTGTGGGTGTGGCACTGGCCAAAGATGTTGACATGCAGAGTTTCAAGCATTCTTCATACTCCAGCGGGTGACTTTTCAAATGACGCTACAAATTAGTAGTGCTGCTGCTTTTTGTAGCAACGCTTTTGCCGCATACTTGACATATTACAGTTGTCTGTTCAACATCTTACCGCTTGAAGCCAAACACCGCCAGACGATGGATCCCGTGCTGTTTTTCTCGGAAATTAATTATTCTTCTTCCATTTGTTACCAGATTCGCACCTTCTCTCTCTTCTATTACCACTCGCACTGCTCCACTTGCACCTGCCACATAAGTTAGCTGTCACAGCTAACTTTACCTATGGTACATTCCTCTCTGCTACCTCTCTGCTCTGCGAGGCTACAGTATGTGATGTATGTAAGAAGGTGCGCTTGTTTTACGTCTCTGAGAAGGGGAGACAAGAAAGAGTGAGAAATGCATGCAGTTTAATGCCCGCAGCTGAAAGCAACTGCGTGAGAACATATACTGGAAAACTCACAATATATTTTCTACATCGCACGGAGACAAACCCGCGATATATCGAGTGTATTCGATATATCGCCCAATAATTGTATCTAACTTACTTACAGTTTAACAGGACAAACATTGTCAAATAATATGAAACCATGTGTTAATCACAAAGATTGTTATTAAGACTTAGGTCAGGCTGATTACCAAAATAACAAATGAAATATGATGCAAAAGAAGGAACTCATAAAAACTGATTAAAAATACCTTTACATAAAATTACACAGTGCTAAAATAAATACATTCTAACTACATTAATAATGAATTATTAATATATACTGTATATATTTCTAAAATAAACTGTCAATAAATGAAAATGCAGCTTGGGAAACTTCTCTATGACTTAAGCTTCAGACTTCATCTGTTTTGTTTGATATTTTCATTACTGCCACAAGTGGTGGAAAAGTGTATTACACCTGAGTACCGTTACCGCCCATGCGGACCACAGAGAAACAGATATTTTTTGGAGGACCTTTAAGTGCTGCTCGCAGCTCAACATTGGCCTCTATGATTGGGAAACACTTTTAGTATTTAATGAATATGCTTAGTTGTAAATTTTGCATACATTTTGCCCCATGGTCACTTTTTTGTTTATTGAGTCTGTCTGCAAAATGTTAGAAGCGTTCCTTTTCAAAACTATCATAATGTATATTTTAAAGTGTACACTGTTTAAATACATATCTTGAATTTGTCACCGCTATTTATTTCCGGCACTGTGGAAAATAAAAAAAAACATAGATTCACAACATTAGAGACATCTGCACATTTGCCTATGGATTCAGATTCTGCTTAAAAAAAGCTGCTTTTACCAGCATTTATGTCACTGCATGTAGCGCGTTAGTGTTATTATGCAAGTGCAAAGACTATTTGAAAATAATACCTTACCCTACTGTGGCGAGGCGGAGCCGACGGCGGGGCAGGGCTCGCTGGAGCCCTGCCCAAGATGGCGGCAAGGAGGCGGAGAATGCGGCTGAGCGGTGAAGCAGGGCGTGCTGGGAGCGACGCCGCAATCTAGAACAGGTGCGTGGCTCGCACACCGGTAAACAATCTACGTATCTCCACGCAGTGGTGAAGTAGCATCCTCGCCCTCTGCTGGCGTTGTGTGGTCCTCTTCAGTTTGCGAGTCAGCCCCAACCATTTCTTTGCCTTTTATACACTGCGAGGAGATACGTAGATTGTTTATCGGTGTGCGAGCCACGCACCTTATCTAGATTGCAGAGTCGCTCCCAGCGCGCCCCGCCTCTCCGCTTAGCCGCATTCTCCGCCTCCTTGCCGCCATCTTGGGCAGGGCTCCAGCCTGCCCTGCCCCGCCGTCGGACCGTCGGCTCCGCCTCTCCTCACCTACCTTTTTTTGTGTTACTTTGCATCATGTTACTACTCGTGTTACTTTTTGTATCGTAAAATCTTTTTTTAAAATGTATGTTTTAATTTTTTTAATTGAATTTATTTTATATTCTACATGAGACAGGACACCACAAGTAAATTAATATATGTGAAACACTGTTGTGTATTTATCAAAATAAAAAACGTAATAACAATTGGCTTCTGTTTAAATGTTAAATTGTAGAATACCAGGTTTCATGAATGCATGAAATGCAATGAAAGCTTGTGTGAGTGTGATTAGGAAGTAGTTACCAATAAAGCACAGAAATAAGGCCCAAATACTTATTTGTTTCCGGTCCAAAATAACTACCGTTTACATCAGCCAAAGTCCACAGTCCCCTTCATGTCCCCCCACACACTGTGAGTCCTCTTCAATGCAAAATTGACTCGTCGTGGAAATAACACTGTCTGGGTCCTGCACCTCGCTTGATGAGACAGCTTTGCAAAAAAAACAAAAAACTTTCCCTACACATTTCAAAATAAAGCCTGTTGCTATGCTACTGTAACTATCTGTCAGTCAGCTGTCGACGTTGTAGCTACAAATTTAATCATTTTGGAGTTATTTTTAAGCAAATGTGCTTTCCGGCTGGAAAATGTTGAGTGAATTTACTTGAGAGACGGTGCCCTCTGTGGATTCATAACTTCAACACCTGCAGATAAAAAACATTACCCAGACAGCAAAAAGTGATTGAATCAACATTGCAATATGGTCAGGCAAAGTGATTGAATCAACATTCCGATATGGTCAGGCTGAAAGTTGAGACCAACACTGAAGTCAGACATTGAAAAGAACATTGAAAGTGCTCGCTATGATCGACATTTAAATAACGTTGATTATTCAACCAATTCTGACACTTATTTAACCCTCATTTATCCAATAAAAATTAAAACAACCTTGACTCTTTGACCAATTTTGACAATAAGTCAACAATGATTATACCAGGGGTGTTCCACTACAAAATACAAACGCTGAATTAGTCATCTTTCTCTTGATTTTAATCACATTCAATAATTATATCTAACCTACTTATTATAGTTTACAACCAGAGATGTCGGATAATGGATTTTTTTGCCAATATTCGATATTCCGATATTGTCCAACTCTTAATTACCGATACCGTTATCAACCGATACCGATATAAACAGTCGTAGAATTAACACATTATTATGTCTAATTTTGTTGTGATGCCCCCCTGGATGCATTAAACAACGTAACAAGGTTTTCCAAAATAAATCAACTCAAGTTATGGAAAAAAATGCCAACATGGCACTGCCATATTTATTTATTTTTTTTAACATGCCTCACCCCGCCATCCGCCCGATTGTAGCTGAGATAGGCACCAGCGCCCCCTGCGACCCCAAAGGGAATAAGCGGTAGAGAATGGATGGATGGATGCTGTGACGTTTGCTGGGCATGGTGAAGCGGGTGCGTTCTTTTTAAGATGCAGTTCGGGCCCGAACACAGTGTAAAGGTAAGAAAATCTAGATTTATTAAAACTTAAACAGACTAGGAAACAGAAAACTTGCAATAGGCAGAAAAGGCAAAACAAACAGAACTAGCATGGGAGCTAGAAGAAAACATAAGCATAGCATGGGAGTTAGCAAAATACAAAAACAGGTCTGCCAGAAATGGGGATCAGCGTCGTCACTTGTTACGGGTAACAAAAGCTAGGATGCGAGACCGAGTCAACTGAAAGGGCAGGCTTAAATAAAGATGGTAATCAACAAACAGGTGTGAGTCCGGAAACAAGGAGCAGGTGGAACAAATAAGCAACTATGGTGACAGAACGGACAAGGAACTGCACAAACAAACTTAACAATCCACAAAACCCATGATCCGGGTAGCGGATCCTGACATTATCCCCCCCCCCCCCCCCCCCCCCCCGCTACCCCCTTAAGGGACAGATCCCAGATGTCCCATAAAAGACTGAACCCCCTCCCCCATAATAATAAAGTTCAAAAGTGAAGGGAGGGCGGAGGGAGGAAATGGTGGAGGGTCGCCAGGTCGTGTGTCCCCGAATCCACTGGGGACAAGTCAGGTGGCGGCGGCGAGTGGAACGCCGGTGCCGCAAAAGTCTAGGTGGGCGACCTCGAAACGGCCACATCCGTGGCCGACGGGGAGGAGGATGCGTACGGCGAGGAGGACAACCAGGGCACGGCCACGTCCGTGGCGCGTCGGCGCCGTCGTCGTGGCGGGCTTGGTAGCAGCGGACGAGTCAGGCGTGGACACAGCAGCGGACGAGTCAGGCTCGGGTACTGCAAGCAAAGCAGGCTCGGGTGCAGCAGACGTAGCCAGCGCTTATGCAGCAGATGAAGCCGGCGCTGGTGCAGCAGACGATGCAGGTGCGGGTGCTGCTGCAAAGCAGGCGGCGTCGTCGTGGAGACAGGCGTAGTTGTTGTCAAGGAAGCAGGCGCTGGAGTGTGATCCGGCCTAGGGTCATGTGCCGGAGTGGGATCCAGCGTAGAGTCAGGTGCTGGAGTGGGATCCAGCCAAGGGTCAGGTGCTGGAGTGGGATCCAGCCAAGGGTCAGGTGCTGGAGCGGGATCCAGCCTTGGATTAGGTGCTGGAGCGGGATCCAGCCTAGAAGCAGGTGCTGGAGTGCAATCCAGCCTAGGGACAGGTGCTAGAGTGAGACCCAGCCTAGGGCCCAGTGCTGGAGTGGAATCCAGACTGGGGTCAGGTGCTGGTGTGAAAACCAAACTAGGACTGGGACTATGACTAGGAGTCAGACTAGGAGTTGGACTAAAACTCGGACTAGGACTCGGACTAGGACTCAGACTAGGACTAGGACTGTGACGAGGGCTTGGACTAGGACTATGACGAGGGCTTGGACTCGGGCTAGGACTAGGGCTTGGACTTGGGCTAGGGCTAGGACTCAGACCAGGACTATGACTAAAACTATGACTGTGACTATGTACAGGTGCAACCCGTGGTGCAGCTAGCCGTGGGGCAGGTGGAGGCGGCTTAGCTGGGGGTTGCAGTTTGGCAGGCGGGAAAACCGGTGGAGGAGACCGCGCCGGAGGTTGCGGTTTGGCGGGCCGAACAACCGGTGATGGAGGCCGTGCCGGAGGTTGTGGTTTGGCAGTGCGAAAGACCGGTGGTGGAGGTCTAGTTGGGGGTTGCGGCTTGGCTGGGCGCAGCTGTGCTACCTCCGAAGCACAGTTCCCAGTACTAACCCCCCCCCCAATAAGCGGATCACAAACATGCTCCCCGAGGTCTGAGAATGTCTCTAGGGGTGAGAGGAGGGAGGTCAGGAGGGGGGTAGACTCCTCCCCTCTCGATTGGCCCAAAATTCCTCTCGGGAGAGAGGAAAAAAACACTGACTTGGTCGGGGCTTGAGACCTTAGGGGCGGGGTACAAGATGCAGGTGACGGAGATTGACTAGAACTAAAATTCATGAAATTGTCCTGGTATAGTTTGATCCTAGCATATAAGTCTTAAGTGGATGAGTGAGGGAACAAATTTAAAAAAAATTCCTCGTCACTACTGTCATCAAAACATGGCCGGGAGACAGAATTTAAACAAAAGTCTTCGGTGACGTCATCGTGACTGACAGGTGGGCCGGAGGAGTCTTCAGAAGAATAAACAAAGTGTTCTGGGGGGGGGAAAGTCGTGGAGGCGAAGCCCTTTTATGCGACTTCCGCCTTCGCTGACGAGCGCAAGCAGGTTGAGAGGGGACATCACCGGACCAGGTGGAGTCGAGCGGGACCAGGAACCCACTAGGTCCCCACAAAATGTCCTCACCTGGCGCGCAGCGGAACGTCTCGGCCTCCAACACTCGGAGTACAGTCCACGTTCCTTCGTCGACCTTTGTTGAGCCCGCAGCGTGAGAACTATTTTCTGCTCGCATCTTATTGTGACGTTTGCTGGGCATGGTGAAGTGGGTGCGTTCTTTCAAGATGCAGTTCGGGCTCGAACACAGCGTAAAGGTAAGAAAATCTAGATTTATTAAAACTTAAACGGACTAGGAAACAGAAAACTTGCACTAGATAGATAGATAGATAGTACTTAATTGACTCTTTCAGGAAAATTAAAACTAGGCAGAAAAGGCAAAACAAACAGAACTAGCATGGGAGCTAGAAGAAAACATAAGCATAGCATGAGAGCTAGCAAAATACAAAAACAGGTCTACCAGAAACGGGGATCCGCGTCGTCACTTGTTACGGGTAACAAAAGCTAGGATGCGAGACCGAGTCAACTGAAAGGGCAGGCTTAAATAAGGATGGTAATCAACAAACAGGTGTGAGTCCGGAAACAAGGAGCAGGTGAAACAAATAAGCAACTATGGTGACAGAACAAACAAGGAAGTGCACAAACTAACTCAAAAATCCACACAACCTATGATCCGGGTAGCGGATCATGACAGATGCCTCAAAACAGCAGCTTGGAATTTGGGACATGCTTTCCCTGTGAGAGCATGAGGAGGTTGAAGTGGGGGCGGGGTAGGGGGTAGCGGGGGGGTGTATTGTAGTATCCCGGAAGAGTTAGTTCTGCAAGGGGTTCTGGGTATTTGTTCTGTTGTGTTTATGTTCTGTTACGTTGCGGATGTTCTCCCTAAATGTGTTTGTCATTCCTGTTTGGTGTGGGTTCACAGTGTGGCGCATATTTGTAGCAGTGTTGCCTGTATGGTTGTTGACCAAGAATGCCTTGCATTCACTTGTGTTTGAAAAGCCGTAGATATAATGTGACTGGGCCGGCACGCAAAGGCAGTGCCTTAAAGGTTTATTGGGGCTTTGTATTCCTCCCTACATCCGTGTACACAACAGTGTTTTGAAAAGTCGTACATTTTACATTTTGAAACCGATACTGATCATTTTGAAACAGATACAGATAATTTACGATATTACATTTTAAAGTATTTATCGGACAAATCGGACATCTCTATTTACAACCTTGTCAAATGATATGAAACCATGTGTTAATCACAAGGATTGTTATTTATTTAACATATGAACCTTGAGGCAACACAGTGAAACAGGGGTTTGTGCTGTTGCCTCACAATAAGAAGGTCCTTGGTTTGATTCCCAGGCTCAGGGTTTTTCTGTGTGGAATTTGCATGTTCTCCTCGTGACTGCGTGGGTTCCCTCCGGGTAGTCTGGCCTCCTTCCACCGCCAAAGTCATGCACCTGGAGATAGGTTGATTGGCAACATTAAAGGCAGTAAGAGCGCGTGCGGTCTAGTGGAAAAGCAGCAAAATGTTTCTCTGCTTGCATCACGCAAGTGACGTCAATGTTTGGCCCTCGAGAGCCACATACCACACCGTGATTGGTAGATTCCTTCAGCTCCGCACACAACGCTGTCAAGCGCCATTCATATAAAATTTGCGGGCCGCACTAACATTAAACTTTCATATTAAGGTGGGGGCCGCAAAATAACGTCTTGAGGGCCGCAAGTGGCCCGCGGGCCGCGTGTCTGGGACCCCTGGTTTAAATACTTTAATCTTCCTCTGCATGTTTTTGATATGCCTCATTAAAAATACAAACTCTTCATTAGTCTATTTATTGTATATTTCAACATGCAAGTAGTCAGTAGAGAAGTAGTCTACTTGTCAGTGACATCACCACCATATGCTTAAATGGCAGTAATGTCACTGATAGACAAGTTTGGAGCTACCCCTGCAGAATTTTTAAACAGCAAAAAGAGTATTATTTTTTTTTCTTAAATGAGGCATTTTTAAAGCATACATTGGTCAAAATGCTAAAAGGGTCAATTGTGCTGCAGAGGTTCTCACTCTTTTTATAAAAAAAGACCCCACTTTACACATACAGTACATTTTGGGGGGCCGGATACATGATTATAATGATGTCATAGGTGAATATTTGAAAAATGTACTGAGCTTCTAGATTGGCCATTTCCATTTCTGAAAACAGTTACTTAAATGGATGTGCCATCAAAAACAGACCATTAATCATTTAGTTATGTATTATTTTAAAAATAAATGCAGTGAAAATCCAGGGACCTTTATTATAATTAGTAACATTTTTAAAAAGAAAACATATGGGAACAGGCGGTGATATATTGTACAAGTAAAAAGGGGATAAAGTGCACATTAAGGCTTCTAGGAGTCACACGTTCTGTATAAACACAGCTCATTAGCATTAAAGCTACAGATACATAAAACAACATCTTACTAAAATAGCTTTTTAAATGTCTGAATTCCAGCCCCTAGGCTAGATTTTTGAAGACACACTTCCAATACACTATTGTGGGACCTCTAAAATGTCTTTATACTTAATAAAATAAACAATTTAAAACATGTTTAAAGTAATAAAACCCAGTCTGTCAGATTGCAAGAACATCTCTTATGCACAATGCAGATTGTATTGTTTTTGCCCACCAAGCTGCATTTCAAAGGTTCAACTTTGGTTTCATGAGACCATAACACATTATTCATATTTGTTCCAAATATGAATAATACTTCCCTGCTTAGGCTGCTGCCCCCGCGACCCGACCTCGGATAAGCGGAAGATGATGGATGGATGGATGGATGGATGGAACAAAACCAACAGTGCCCCAGGAGATGGTGGTGGTGGGGGCTAACATTAATAATAGCAATTTTTTACATTTTATGCTCTTCCTTCTTAGGGTGGCAACAACGCAGGACATACGGTGGTAGTTGATGGTAAAGAGTACGACTTCCACCTTCTCCCCAGTGGAATCATCAACCCAAAAAGCATCTCTCTCATCGGTAAAGAAATAAAATGAATGGAAATTATAATGTCACAAAAGTGGTACAGTTCACTTTGTTGATCGTTTTCTCTTCTGCTCTTGTAGGTAATGGCGTGGTCATACATTTACCCGGCCTGTTTGAGGAGGGAGACAAGAATGAGAAGAAAGGTATTTTGCGCAACGTTTTTGCACAAACTTTCCAAAGATAAACCAGTTGTCCGTGAGGTATGTTTCACTATTATTATCCCTGACAACCGAGCATCGCTATCTTTGCAATGGCAGATTTTTTTGGATCAGGTGGTGTACCTAATAAAGTGCCCCGTAAGTGTATAGCATAAATAATCGGGACATTTATCCTCTCACCAGGTCTGAAAGGCTGGGAAAAGAGACTAATTGTGTCAGATAGAGCTCACATCGGTACGTAAGGTCTTGCGTGTGTTAACATTTTATTGCGTTTATAAATCTTGTGAAACTTGCTTCTCTTCTTTCCTCAGTGTTTGATTTCCATCAGGTTGTCGATGGTTTACAGGAAACGGAAAGACAGGCACAGGAAGGAAAGAAGTAAGCATCATCACTTTAAAGTATGGTATTAGCCGCAGCCACGTTGGATCACGTCGGGGTCACCAGTGTGGCTGTTACTAAACTTACTGTTACTGTTACTGTTACTAATGTGGCGGTTTGAGGACCTAAACATATATTTGACTACTCCCTCACCATAGGTCTACTGGGTGTGAGACCTGGGTCCTAGTATCCGCCACAATATATCAATTTTCCTTACTTTCACTAAATCGGTGGCGTTTTTTTTTAGATTTTCTAAAACAGCCATTCTGCCGATGAAGGTTGCAATTGAATTGTTTCTAAACCAAAATTAAAGTTGCAATTTGAAAAATGCACATTGATTACCACAATTGAATTTTGATAATTTTGTACAAATATTTCAACAAAATCGGGAAATTCCAAACCATGTTTCTATGCAAAACCAGACATAATCCTACAGTGTATGGTGCCCTCCTGGCCCCTAAAAAGCAGTGAAAACAGATCTGGGGTGTGACAACTGATCGATTTATAGTCTTAAATTTTAAGTATGTCAATCTGTGCTCGCCAAGTTGGCTTTCTGGTAGATAGGTATCGGTTCCAACATTGTTTTAAAAGGCAATATATCGATTTTATCGATACTACAAAAAAGAAAAACATTGGATTTAAGAACGTTATATGAAGTTCAGCACCAGAGGTGGGTAGTAACGCGTTACATTTACTCCGTTACATGTACTTGAGTAACTTTTGGGATAAATTGTACTTCTAAGAGTAGTTTTTATGCAACGTACTTTTACTTTTACTTGAGTATATTTATAGAGAAGAAACGCTACTTTTACTCCGTTCCATTCATGTACATTCAGCTCGTTACTCGCTCCTTTTTTTATCGATCTATTAATGTTTGTTTTGTTTTGGGTAGTAACGCGCTACATTTACTCCGTTACATCTACTTGAGTAACTTTTGGGATAAATTGTACTTCTAAGAGTAGTTTTTATGCAACGTACTTTTACTTTTACTTGAGTATATTTATAGAGAAGAAACGCTACTTTTACTCCGTTCCATTCATGTACATTCAGCTCGTTACTCGCTCCTTTTTTTATCGATCTATTAATGTTTGTTTTGTTTTTTCAAAGTAAGATCTACGCATGCCTGCGTTTCACCAATCACATGCAGTCACTGGTGACGTTGGACCAATCAAACAGAGCCAGACGGTCACGTGAACATCACACGTCGAATCCGACTTAAAAAAGTTGAAAAACTTATTGGGGTGTTACCATTTAGTGGTCAATTGTTCGAAATATGTACTGTACTGTGCAATCTACTAATAAAAGTTTCAATCAATCAATCAATCAAAAGTGTCAAGGAAAAAAGACACTTTTTATTTCAACCGTACTTCCCGTCAAAAGCCTAAAGGCTGATCGCACAGTTCCTGTCTTCACAATAAAAGTGCCGCTCCATCGCGCCTGCGCTAACAAAATAAGAGTCTCCGAAAGCCAGCGCAAACAAGCGAGCAAGCTACGGAGTTTGCCACCAAAGTATTTATTGTAAAGTGTATAAAAACGAATATAGAAGCTGGACAAATAACATGCCAAAAACCAACGACTTGCATGTGGTATTAGACAGAAAGGAAGAACTTTTTTCTCCATTAAGCACTACTGATTCCAATCAATGCAAGTCATCAGAATCAGGTAATACACCAACTTATATTCTTGTCTTCATGAAAGATAGGAATCTATGTGTTAAACATGCATATATATTCATTAAAACACCTTTAACATGTAAACAAAAATGGCAAAATAAATAAATATAAATTATATACTGTATATATATATACTGATAATATGTATATATATATATATATATATATATATATATATATATATATATATATATATATATATGTATATATATTAGGGGTGGGCAAATTAATGCGTTAATTATGAGTTAACTCATCAATCTATTAACGCCGACAATTATTTTATCGCACATTTGTGTATGTTGTTTACATGCTTTTATTTTGTTAACGCCTTTTCTTAATAAGATGGCGTCGCCCGGCGTCGATGAGCTCTTGGTAAAGATGCAACATTTGGCAAAAATACCGGACAATTCTGCAAATTTCATGACTGGCTTACAGCGTGGTCACTCCGGGATCACTTACGACCGCCAGACAATTCTGGATGTGGATAGATCGGGCCGTTTTGGACTGAATGACGCGTGCTTGCTAGACCGGCTAGCTAGCATGGGAATACTTTGCCGGCTACATCCAGCGGCCTGTGAAGCAGCGGAGTATATGTGTTGTCTGTCTATTTATGAATAATGCAGACGAGGAGTGTTGGCTGAGTTCTTAATGTTTACTTTCAGAGCGTGCATATCACAACATACAAGATGCCGTCATGGCAACACAACCTGTACCGGGCTACCGCACATGCTCGTCACTCCTGTTGCATGCTGGGTAGGGTAGTTCTTTTATTCCCTGGCTCATAACATCAAACAATCGGAAAATTCCCATCATATCAATTCCTAGATATGGTCATAATTATTTTAAGTGCACTACGTAGAATAAACACAAAATTATTAATATTGCTGCTACGGATAATTTGATCAAAAATTCCCTAAAACAGCCCACTACCTATAATATAGGTTTTTTAAACATAAGACCCTGATAAAAAAAAATGTTTCTGCTGTTACCTCAGAAATTGCCTGTTCAGATGTTATGATTGTGGCTCAGACATTTGTATGTAGATTATATTTATTTTCCATAACAAACAGGATAACCTAAATACCCTGGCAGTGGTAGTAATAAGCTTAAATGTTTGTATTTACATTTTTTGAGTTGATTTTCATAAAATATGCTATTTAACTGCTACTGTTTAACAAGGACTGATTTAAATTGTGTTTGCACAACAAATGTTTTGGCGCTTTTGTTCATGTGGGAGAATATTCCAATAAAGGTGCACTACACACTACTTTTGAATTCATTATTGGGCTTTGCGTATACAATGCAGTTAATCGCAATTAATCAGAGAAATAGTGCGATTAACTTCTATTAAAATTTTTAATCGTTGCCCAGCCCTAATATATATATATATATATATATATATATATATACAGTATATATATGTATATATATATATATATAAATATATATATATATATATATATATATATATATATATATATATATATATATATATATATATATCCATCCATCCATTTCCTACTGCTTATTACCTTTTGAGGTCGCGGGGGGGGGAGGCTGGCCCCTATCTCAGCTACAATCGGGCGGAAGGCGGGGTACACTCTGGACATATTAATATATATGATATGTGTGTGTATGTATATGATACGTGTGAGTATGTATATATGAGCTGGATCAGCTCGACTTGGTCATTTATTAAATGATAAATTGTCGTTGAAAAACTTATTGGGGTGTTACCATTTAGTAGTCAATTGTACGGAATATGTACTGTACTGTGCAATCTACTAATACAAGTTTCAGTCAATCAATCAATGAATGCCTACTGAGCCTATGGTGCTGTTAAGTTATTGTAGCTCAATTTGCCTTTTTTTAATTTGAATGTATTTTTATTTAATATATATTGTTGTTTTAGTTGCTTAAGAGATATTCCTGGCTCTGAATTTGCTCATTGCTATTTTTTATGTTTTTGTGCATTATTTGTTGCCATAATGAGGTCACTCATCAGTTACTCAGTACTTGAGTAGTTTTTTCACAACATACTTTTTACTTCAACTCAAGTAAATATTTGGGTGACTACTCCTTACTTTTACCTGAGTAATAAATCTCTAAAGTAACAGTACTCTTACTTGAGTACAGTTTTTGGCTACTCTACCCACCTCTGTTCAGCACCTCTTATGATAAGGACGTTAAACATTAAGTCTGTCTTCCCCGCTGTGGCGTAAGCCAAAGAAAGATTATACGTTATGCAAAAGCCACAGGACAATATCATTAATAACAACATAACAACTTTAAGCTACAGCACAAATAAAAATGACACAACACAATAAAATAAAGCCACAACTTAACTTAAAACCACAAAGGATGCGACGGACACAACGAAAGTGACAGCTGAGCAGGTTCGCTGACACACTAGGTTGAGACGGGAGGTTGAAAACAGTGTAATTAACATACTATATTAGTACTATTGAAAAAGTAAAAAAAAAAAAAAAGTTATTTATGACTGAAAAAGAGGTCAAACTTTGCTCACGTTTTCAACTTCATTCATGATACCCTCGGCCAATTGGTCCGTGTGTTGCTGAAACCTACAATGAGAGTAGTAGCAGGTCAAAAAAAGGTTCCGCTTAGTTTTATCAGGTGCATCTATGTCGAATACAACCTGAAGAGATGTTGGTTGCACTTTATTTTTGTTATCAATATTGTATTATTTTACGTTGAAAAACAAAAAGAGGAGGAGCAGGTAAATCTATCTTTCCTGTTTTGAATTCAATCTAAAGTGTCGGTTGCACTTTATTCAGATAAGATGTTAATGGTTGTTTACTTGCTTCTTTGTATCCATAATTCATTTATCTATAATTCCATTACAAAAAATAAGAGGAATATAGGAAACTTCATCTGCAGTGTCCAGTATCCAGTATTTATTTCACAGTAACACTTTTTTGTTGAAAACAGTCATTTTTTTGTTAAAAAGTTACTGATTATCGTGATATCGTCCCAGAATCATATCAACATAGTGGGTAGAGCGGCCGTGCCAGAAACCTGAGGGTTGCAGGTTCGCTTCCCACCTATTGATATCAAAGTTGCTGCCGTTGTGTCCTTGGGCAGGACACTTCATCCTTTGCCCCCGGTGCCGCTCACACTGGTGAATGAATGATGAATGAATGATTGGTGGTGGTCGGAGGGGCCGTAGGGGCAAACTGGCAGCCACGATTCCGTCAGTCTACCCCAGGGCAGCTGTGGCTACAGATGTAGCTCACCACCACCAGGTGTGAATGAATGATGGGTTCCCACTTCTCTGTGTGCGCTTCGAGTATATAACACTAGAAAAGCGCGATATAAATCTAATCCATTGTTATTATTATTGTTAACATCCACACAATGTTGTGAAAACAAATTGTTATGAAAACAATTCGTTACAGCCCCAGCTTTTTCAGAGGAATTCTTATTCCATCACTGTAGTCAATTATTTTCATCCAAATTAACACCTTTCTTTGGTAATCCCTGAATGTGGGGCAATAGGGTTTACATCGACCGCATCATGACATCATTACATTGACAGCTGCATCACAAGACAACAGCAGAATACACACGATTCAATTTGGTTTTCAAGTGAGTAATGGATATATACTGTATGTATCCAGTGTATAATTATATACATGGGCATTAGATGGGATTTTTCCCACGGCACTTTTTTCGAACTTTCTTGCTCAAGGACCACTAAGGACATTGTCTCTTTTTGCGGCCGGTAGCCCAGGGCATCACATACTCACTAATTTCAATCAATCAATCAATCAATCAATCAATCAATCAAACTTTACTTATATAGGCCTTAACCACAAATGTCTCAAAGGGCTGGACAAACCACAACGACATCATTATCTCAAGTCCCACATCAGGGCAAGAAAAAAGTCAACCCAATGGGAACATTGAGAAACCCTGGCAGGGACAGCAAAAAAATAAATGAAAGGGGTCAAATGAAAAAATAAATTTATTGCAGTGGTTCTCAAACCTTTGTCACCTAGTACCACCTTAGAAAAATTGTGTCTCTCCAAGTACGACCACAATGACCAACATTAAAATACAGTAGCATAGTAGGCCCAAGTATTCATTAAAACAAGTCAGAGGTTCTATTTAAGAAATATATTTCACATTTTTGGCCACTGTTACATTTCACACCATTTGAACAGTTACACTTTGTTTGTGAATGTTTGGTGTACCACTAGATGTAGCCTGCATACCACTAGTGGTACACATACCACAGTTTCAGAATCACCAATTTATTCAAAATTATTAACAAAGTAAAAATTCACATGTGCACTTATTTTTATGTTGAATAAACTGATGTATTTTTTTATTCAACATCATTTTTTTTTTGGTGGGTTTCAAATTTACTAAGCATTTTGCCCTGATTTGGCTTTAAACCCGCCACTTATGAAGAAAATAATTAATTTTTTCTCACTTTTGATGGTTACAAACAGGCTGTAGGACATATTTCACTGTTGGAACATGCTTTTGCATAATAGGGGGACTTTTTAATATCTGCCTGTATGAGTAACAGTTGAATGCTTTGTGATGGCAGCATTGGAACAACCAAGAAGGGTATTGGACCTGCATACTCCAGCAAGGCATCTCGCACTGGCCTTCGTGTATGCGACCTTTTAGGTGACTTTAAGGACTTCTCTGGCCGGTAAGAGGTAGTCATATAAACAACACGACACCGTTACTGTCCAAGTTATGTGATATTGTACATTATTTCTTATGAATTCAGATTCAAAAACCTTGTCCACCAGTATCAATCCATGTATCCAACCTTGGTCGTTGATGCTGATGAGCAACTGAAACAACTTAAGGTAAGGAAATACGAAATTGTCTCTGCTCCCGACATGAAAACACAAGTTCTGCTCTGCAGGAGTATGGAGAAAGGTTGCGGCCCATGGTGAGGGATGGAGTCTATTACATGTATGAAGCCATTCATGGATCCCCGAAGAAAATTCTGGTTGAAGGAGCTAACGCTGCTCTCCTCGATATTGACTTTGGTAGGATTAATGTTTAGAGCAGGGGTGTCAAACTTGTTTTTAATAAAGGCCACATCGCAATTATTGCTGCCCTCAGAGGCCGCTTGTAAGAGTAACTCCATGTGAATGTAAAAGAGCTTTGTTACACAATTTGCTGAGGCAACAATTTTGATTATTATATTTTACACTATAGTAATCATAATAATCAAAATAGTTGCCACCGCAAATTGTGGCACAGGGCTTAGTGCATGTGCCTCGCAATACGTCGGTCCTGAGTAGTCCTGAGTTCAATTCGGGGCTCGGGATCTTTCTGTGTGGAGTTTGCATGTCCTCCCCGTGACTGTGTAGGTTTCCTCCGGGTACTCCGGCTTCCTCCCACTTCCAAAGACATGCACCTGGGGATAGGTTGATTGGCAACACTAAATTGTCCCTTGTGTGGGAATGTGAGTGTGAATGTTGTCTGCCTGTCTGTGTTGGCCCTGCGATGAGGTGGCGACTTGTCCAGAATGTACACCGCCTTCTGCACGAATGCAGGTGAGAGAGGCTCCAGCACCCCCCGGTACCCCGAACAGTACAAGCGGTAGTAGATGGATGGATGGATGGATATGTTACACTAACATATTGATAGATACATCGTTTTGAATTCTAAGTCTAGGTGACAGCCAGTATTTATTTTTGATAACTCTCCCCAAAAATATTTGGAATATCTTGTTACATATGAAAGTGTAAAATACATGTACGTGTGTATACAAATATATCAATCAATCAATCAATGTTTACTTATATAGCCCTAAATCACTAGTGTCTCAAAGGGCTGCACAAACCACCACGACATCCTCGGTAGGCCCACATAAGGGCAAGGAAAACTCACACCCAGTGGGACATCGGTGACAATAATGATCCAGTGGGACGTCTGTGACAATAATGATTATGAGAACCTTAGAGAGGAGGAAAGCAATGGATGTCGAGCGGGTCTAACATGATACTGTGAAAGTTCAATCCACAATGGATCCAACATAGTCGCGAGAGTCCAGTCCAAAGCGGGTCCAACTCAGCAGCGAGAGTCCCGTTCACAGCGGAGCCAGCAGGAAACCATCCCAAGCGGAGGCGGATCAGCAGCGCAGAGATGTCGAGGCGGATCAGCAGCGCAGAGATGTCCCCAGCCGATACACAGGCAAGCAGTACATGGCCACCGGATCGGACCGGACCCCCTCCACAGGGGAGAGTGGGACATAGAAGAAAAAGAAAAGAAACAGCAGATCAACTGGTCTAAAAAGGGAGTCTATTTAAAGGCTACAGTATACAAATGAGTTTTAAGGTGAGACTTAAATGCTTCTACTGAGGTGGCATCTCGAACTGTTACCGGGAGGGCATTCCAGAGTACTGGAGCCCGAACGGAAAACGCTCTATAGCCCGCAGACTTTTTTTGGGCTTTGGGAATCACTAACAAGCCGGAGTCCTTTGAACGCAGATTTCTTGCCGGGACATATGGTACAATACAATCGGCAAGATAGGATGGAGCTAGACCGTGTAGTATTTTATACGTAAGTAGTAAAACCTTAAAGTCACATCTTAAGTGCACAGGAAGCCAGTGCAGGTGAGCCAGTACAGGCGTAATGTGATCAAATATATATATATATATATATATATATATATATATATATATATATATGTATATATATACACACACACACACGCACACACATACAGTCGCGATCAAAAGTTTACATACACTTGTAAAGAACATGATGTCATGGCTCTTGAGTTTCCAATAATTTACACAACTCTTATTGATGGAGGGATTGGAGCACATACTTGTTGGTCACAAAAAACATTCATGAAGTTTGGTTATTTTATGAATTTATTATGGGTCTACTGAAAATGTGACCAAATCTGCTGGGTCAAAAGTATACATACAGCAATGTTAATATTTGCTTACATGTCCCTTGGCAAGTTTCACTGCAATAAGGCGCTTTTGGTAGCCTTTTTGCTTGATGAAGCGCGCTACATAAACGGACGTCCTAGACCACATGAAATGATACAGCGGACAACAATAAAAATGTGATGTAAAATGTTAAAAAGATGTGAGTGGCCACATGAAATTACTTGCCAAATCAGCAGATTCCCAGACCACATGAAATGATAGATAGTACTTTATTGATTGATGCAGCGTTCCATATTAAATGACGCAGCGGGCCACATAAAATGGCGTCCCAGAACACATTAAATGATGCGGGCTGCCACATGAAATTTCGTTCTGGACCTTAATAAATTATGCTGCAAACCACAACAAATGAAGTAGCGGGCCAAATGCCACATTGGAAGACACCGCGGACAACATTAAATGACGCTGCAAACCACTTTAAATGATGCAGCAGGCCATATTAAGTGACGTCCCAAACCACATTAAATGTTGAGGCAGGCCACGTGAACTTACTTTCCGGACCATATTAAATGATGCTGCGGACCACAATAATGATGCGGTGGGCCACAAGAAATCGCGTTCCGGACCACATAAAATAATACGACGGGCTACTTTGAATGACACTGGAGACCATATTAAATGACGCCTTGGACCACATTAATTGATGCAGTGCGCTACATAGAAGGACGTCCCAGGCCACATGAAATGATACCGCGGACAACATTAAAAATGTGACGTATAATGTTAAATTATGTGACTGGCCACATGAAATTACTTGCCAAACCACATTTAAATGATCCGGCAGAACGCATTAAATAAAGCGGCTGACCACATTAAATGACACGGCTAACCATATTAAATGACGCAGCGGGCCACGTAAAAAGATGTCCCAGACCACGGTACATGATGCAGCGGGTCACATGAAATCGCGTTCCAGACCAAATTAAATAATACGACGGGCTACCTTGAATGACGCTGGGGACCATATAAAATGACGCCTTGGACCACATTAAATAACGCAGCAGGGCACATAAAATTACGTCTCAGACCACATTAAACGGTGCGGCTGGCCACATGAAATCGCGTTCCGGACCACATTAAATAATACGATGGGCTACTTTGAATGACGACTTGGACCACGTTAAATGACGCAGCAGGCCACATAAAATGACGTCCAAGACCACATTAAATTATTCGGCAGGCCACATGGAATTGCATGTTAAATGATGCGACGGACCACAATAAATTATGCTGCGGGTCATGTTAAATGATGCTGCGGATGACATTAAATGAGGCGGCGGACCACTTTAAATGACGCAGGGGGCCACATAAAACGAGGTCCTAGACCACATTAAATGATGTGGCAGGCCAGATCTTCCCCTTCGGCCTCGGGTTTAACCCCTATGGTCTACAGTATTTGGATATGAGGATTTTTGGGATTGGCTCCAGCCCCCTCTGTGATCCCGAAAGAGAAAAGCGGTAGAAAATGGATGGGATAGATGGATTTTTTTTATCCTGCAGTGATTCAATCAATTTTCTCCTAAGGTACCTATCCCTTTGTGACATCATCAAACTGTACCGTGGGCGGAGCTTGCACTGGACTTGGGATCCCGCCGTCGAATATTGGTGATGTATTCGGTGTAGCAAAGGCCTACACCACCCGGGTGGGAATTGGAGCCTTCCCAACTGAGCAACTCAATGTAAGTATCTTATTGCATAGAAACATATAATTATGTAACACACTTACAGTAAACTTGATACATATATTTTGGATCATGTGACTGTTACACAGACAGCTGGCCCAAGGAGCATTCAAGGCGTTTACTGACTGACTGACACCTCTGCTCGCATGCAGGTCACATGTTGACAAAGATACATTTAGGGCCAGAATTCATCTTGAGAATACAGTGACAAGCACAGGTTATGTTACTTAGGAAAGTGACCACAATGTTGAACTCTCTGGAGAATACATCATTTCATACTGTAGCAGTTAAGTTGCGACAGGACGGAAAAGTTTAAAAAAAGTTTATACTAATTTATGATTGATATTTTTTTCTACTTAAATCTCTAAATCTACTTAAGTCCTGAAATAAAATAGCTAACATATAATGTATATTGGGCTTCACGGTGGGGTTAGTGCATCTGCCTCACAACAAGAAGGTCCTGAGTAGTCTGGGGTTCAATCCCGGGCTCGGGATCTTTCTGTGTAGAGTTTGCATGTTCTCCCCGTGAATGCGTGGGTTCCCTCCGGGTACTCCGAGTTCCTCCCACTTCCAAAGACATGCAACTGGGGATAGGTTGATTGGCAACACTAAATTGGCCCTAGTGTGTGAATGTGAGTGTGAATGTTGTCTGTCTATCTGTGTTGCCCCTGCGATGAGGTGGCGAATTGTCCAGGGTGTACTCCATCTTCTGCCCGATTGTAGCTGAGATAGGCACCAGCGCCCCTCGTGGCCCCAAAGGGAATAAGCGGTAGAAAATGGATATGATGGATGGATAATGTATATTTACTGTATTTTAATTCAACTCTTTAAATGCCCATTTGATCTAATTGTGTCAGTTTTCTTATTTTGAAAAAAAAAAATCATATTATGAGTTAACCCTAACTTAAAAAATTTAATATTGCATGAAATGTTTTTCTGTCAATAATAATCTTCTGTATAGTCAGGCCTGCTCTTTACCCTCGCACTTCAGCGTTTTAACATTTACTGTATGGATGATAACTCATTTAATGCATTTTTTACAAATAAAAAAACTGACATAATGAGGACAAATTGGCATTCAAATGGTTTAAAAACCGTAACATATTTGCTGTTTTCATTTGGGACTGAAGTTGATTAAGGTATTTTGGCCCAAAAATGTTTTGAAAATAATATAAATTTAAAGTTCTTTTTCTGCACTCTTAAAGGTGCTGTTTGCAACTTCCTCAAAATATAAGAAGAACACCATCTTAACAATAACAGTCATGTTGTTATGATAGAGTATACATTCAATGACAGCTAGCGCAAAGCTATTCCAATTGCTTTTATTAGCTAAGTACACTTAAAGCTAATGCGGGTGCATGGCTTACGTACCTGCGTAATTAAGTCATTACGTACTAGAAGCCGTAAAAGGCCGGGATATACTGTGTAAAATACATTGGAAAGTTGGCGCCATCTAAGCATCTGTGTAAATGTTGCAAACAGTTCCTTTAACTCCCTGATTACTTTCTCGTCATGGCTATATTCTATTGG
Organism: Nerophis ophidion; assembly: GCF_033978795.1. NCBI lineage: Eukaryota > Metazoa > Chordata > Actinopteri > Syngnathiformes > Syngnathidae > Nerophis > Nerophis ophidion. The sequence continues at coordinate 47,313,538 of NC_084613.1, forward strand.
TCTAAAAGTATTTTCCAGCATATAGTTGATCTCTGAAATAATTTGAAATAAATTTAAAAAAATCAGAAAAAAAAGGCCTCTTCGGAAAGAAAATTGTTCCATCCAGAATAACACATCTAAAATTATGGCCAATAATAGAGCAAACATTTACCTGAAAGGACAAAAAGTACCCAATATACTCTGAGGGTTAAACATATCCCCTAACACACAATGTGTAATTGCACTGCTGTGTGGAAGAGCACACATTTGAGATTTGTATCAAAAGCTACACTTTTATTAAGATAATATTCCTCAGTTGGATCAACAATATGTTTGTTGTATGTGGTTGTAGTATGCAGTGGTGTCTAACTGAACTGTGTCATACTGAGAACTGTTACTCAGTTTGAGCTTACCTTTACTTATCAACATGACAATTGCACAATATCAAAATAGCCTTCATTCAGCACCATAGTTTTTGCCATTTCAAACTACAACCATAATAGTGATAAATACCTGGGATTTATTTTGGCACTTACAAAAGCTGACCAATGGGTGGCAGTGTATGGCAAAACAAATTAGCCCACTATGCACTAACAATTATATACCAACAAGTTCTCTTTATGTATTTGCCTCTCCTGAAAATGATTCTGACAGTCATTTACCATAATATCAATTAATTTTTGAATAGTCGGTAAATAGCTAACTGGACAAACTCGATATGCCGCCCTCGCCATTTGCAGAAGCGGAGCCCATTTCCCCGCAGAGACAGTGTGGATTAAGACATGTAAACCTATTATTTTGATCGATTAATTGCATATTTTTGTCAACCTTGTCCATGATTACTTCAAAACTGCAATGTTTTTTTATGAGCAGTAACAAAATAAAAAAACAGTCGCCATTTTTGGACTTCCCTACTTTTCAATCTCCTCTTCCAAAGATATCATAGCCATGATGTCATATTATCTTGTTCTTTCAGCATTTCCTCAAGCATATGGAGGAAAATATCAGTAGAAAAGGACGTAAAATACAACAGGAGCGGCTTCCCTTTTTCTCTCTTGTTTTTCTCCCTTTAATTTGATCTGACCTCATGTATTTCCAAAGTTTGACTTTTTGGTTGCTGTTCGATTGTGTGTAAATGTCATTCCCATGGTTAAAGACCCCCTCTAAAGCAGACAACATTGGCACTTTTTTCATTGTTGTGAACCTAAAAATTATGTTGACAGATAAAATGCCCCCAAAATAGACACAGTATTGATTTTAGGCTTGTTTTCAAACAAGTTTCAGCACATTTTGGAAAGCCCACTTTTAACTACAAATGCTGACATCACCTGCAGGACACTGGAGACCATTTCATATTGCGCAGTACAGTTGAACCTCCATTCACAAACTTAATTGGCTCTTGTAATTGAATAGTTATTGAATTACATTTCTTCATAATAAACAATGAAATACGAATAATAGGTTACAGGCTTGACAAATGTCCATATTTTAGTGAAGCTTTGTACTTTGAACACAATATAAAGTGCTATACAGTGCTGAATATCAAAACAAACGCGACAAACCTGTGATTGATCAACTTTCTCTTTAATAACAATCCAAAAAAACAACAGACCGCTGTCTTTTGGATGCGCTGCTCTGCCAACACTCGCAATCCGATACATTAAAAAAAAAAATGTCCACTTACATTAATAACGGCAAAGGAGGAGGAGCTAACAAGAGCAGTACGTGTGTTTTTGGAAGAGTTTCCGCTTAACAAAGAGGTAGTTTTCTCCGCCATGAGATAAGACTGCTTTGGCACGTTTTTCCAGAAAAGTCTGGTCTCATCAGTTAAAAGTTGTTGTGGTAGGAAGCCTGCATTATCCATTCTTCCATACTTGAGAGTGTCATTAATGCACTCTTCACAAATATATTTTTTTTAGCATCACAGCAATTCCCTCCTTTCCACGCTGGTCTGTTGTCTTTTTGGGACTCATTAAGTTAAAATGTACAAAACTTATTAGGTGAACAAAAGATACACAGCCTGAAGCACTGAGTAGTGCACTGCAGCAAGCACAAAATGGATGACTGAACGAAGCACTCGTACACAGAGGCATATAGGCTCAATCTAAAAGTTTGTAAATCGAAAAGTTTGTAAATAGAGGTGTTCATACACAGGTTTTTGTACCATCTTAATACCGAGTCATGTTATTTTTGCACAGAATGTGAAGAAATTAGAAAAATATCTTCAAGGGTAGAAGAACTGAATCAACACATGTGGATAGATATATGCATGACTTTTTCCTGCAAACTTTGTGTGTCTTTCTTGGAGTTGAACTCCACTCAGGTAACATCAGTGTCGTGTGTAATGGAGATTTTTCGCCGCTGTGCTTGCACCGAAATTTTGCAACTTCTCTTTAGCTTGGAATACACAACAGTGGCTTCATTATTGAGTTTGTTGTATTCCTATCGTAAACACCGAAGTGTAGCTCAGCTTTGCACTCACTGCAGGGGACACAAGCTCCAAAAATAAGAAAAAGTACAAGAAAAGCGATAAGCCTCTAGTAGAAGTGTGACGGTTTTGTAGATACCGTGGTATTTCGGTTTCATAGTCTTCACAATAATACTGTGACGGGTGATGGTTTCAAACAAAAACTTGTAGTTTTTTTCCTGGCACTTTAGCGTTGGCCGTGTCTAAAAAAACACAGTGGTTTTCCCAGAATCCTCTGTGAAGCGTGGGACCGGCAAGGTGGGGGCATGGAACGCTATAAGCAAGAAAGGGAATGTGTTCTTGGTAGAAAATAAATATTGTTTTCAGACATATCAAAATCTATTCAAAAATTATTGGGTTGTGTTGCTAACAGACAAATCTTCTTGGCGAAGGTAAGAAAGTCTGCGCTCTGCAAAGCACACTAATTTCGTCTCAAGCGTTTTCAATGTGACACAGCAGGGTGGTCACTTCACAGTGATGGAAATCACCAAAAGAATAACTTTACATCACGAGAAATACGAGTAAACCAAAAAACATCTTGATGAATCCTTGATCCATCCATCCACTTTTCACCGCTTGTCGTCTCGATGTCACGGGGTTACTGGAGTCTATCCAGCTGCACTCGGGTGAATGGCAGGACCATTACATTGCCTCCTCATAAATCGCCAACCAGAAAATAAGTTTGAAGCCAGCAAAGCCAAATCTAAGTTTGTGAAGTATTTAAGTTGTTAAAAGTTATATCGGTTGTTAACCTTTCTGAGAATCATATTCCAAACTGACATAAACATGTCACTGTCTCTCAAAAAGTAAAAGTTGATAGACACCAAAGTGAACATTGTTTTGTTTCTGGATCTTTACATTGTTACTTTAAAGACTTTCAACTGTGTTTTTTTTTTTTATATTTTGTATATGTATATATACATATATATGCTTGAAACAGTGGATGTTCCGGCACAATTTTTTAATAATAGACACAATTAGAACAGTTTAGCATTATGCTTGTGTTTAATTACAGTAAGTGTGTTTATCCTAAACATTATTTTATACACTGGCATTTTAAAGTCTTTTTAGGATAAAGACCACAAGTATATCGTACCGTAAGATTTTGATAGGGTTACATCCCTAGCCACTAGTATTCTATTTTGTGACCTCTTCTGATGTTTTATTACTGGATTTGTACCTTGAGTTGAGTCAAATTGTGCTTGAGAAAATGCTGAAAGAACCTTGGGCATTTTTTTCCTCACCGGAAATTCCGATTTCCAGCAGCCTTACAAGAATGGAACACAGGGGCTTTCAAGGCTTAATAGAAAATAATAAAACATATTAAAAATATTATAATGAGCTGAAGACAATACCCATGACAGGCACAAGCTATTGGTCATTAAATGATCTTTTATGAATTGTATTCCATATAGCAGGGAAATGGGCTCTACTTCTATAGATGACATCACACTAACAGGGGCGGCATAGGGAATCTGGGCATAGAAAGGGGACCTTCCAAGTACAGTTAGTTAACTGTAACGTGTAGGGGAAGTGGATTCCAAGGATGCAGGGACGTATTGCGTATGGACAACAGTTATTCCTTTTATTTAGGAGGAAGCACAAAGTAGAAAAACAAAGGCGATGGTGGTCAACACAAAAAACACGGCATGCAAAAAACTACTAAGAAACAAAATACACTAAATCAAAAGCGCTACTCAAGGCTAGGAAAAATACTTCATGAAAGAAGTAAAACAGAAAACCAAAAGTACAAAATAAGGACGGTAGGCAAGGCTAGGAATAATACAGGCAAACCTGAGAAGATGGACACAAGACGAACTAGGGAGTTCTCTGGCAAGACCAACGACATATGCAACTGTGGAAACAGTAAGCAATGTTCCGGCGCTCACGTGTTGTGTGAGCAGCCAAGTTAAATAGGCTGGGACCTAATTGGCATCAGGTGTGTACTGCTGCCTCGCGCCAGCTGCACGTCACACTGTGGACGAGAGAGAGAGTGAAACAGGTGCGCAGACAGACAAGATTGCACAAGAAATTTCACATTACCACACTAACTATTACTCAAAAACTAATGGATATTGTGGGAAATTACTTCTAGATTCATTTTCAGGAGCAACAAATGCATGAATAGAATGTGTTAATGAAATTGTCAGACTTTGAATATTAACAGATAAATTTACCTGAAAGTTGAAAAAACTATCTGGAAATGTTCCACCCTTTTGCAACCCTAATTAAGTATGACAATGAACGTATTTGTGGTGGTAGTCGATTTCTGCTACAGCTCTTTTTTGGTTGTAATCAAAGTGTCCAGTAATACTTAGTGTACACAAGAATGTTGTGATTAGTACAATATTAGGGACTGGACAATAATGTATTGTTTGCTTTTGTTCTTTGTAGGCTGTAGGAGAGCTGCTGCAGACAAGGGGTCATGAAGTGGGTGTGACCACAGGGAGGAAGCGACGCTGCGGCTGGTTGGATCTTGTCATCGTGAGATATGCGCACATGATCAATGGCTTCACTGCGTAAGTAGATAAAGCAGTTATTACAATCATGAAGTGCTTGTGTCGTTTCATATTTTTTTCTGCACAATAATAACTAGACTTGAGTGTGTTATTCCTTGCTCACCTGTAACTTCCTGCTGCAGCATCGCTTTGACAAAACTTGACATTTTGGATATGTTGGAGGAAATTAAAGTTGGCATTGCTTACAAACTCAACGGCAAAAGAATTCCACATTTCCCAGGTATTAAAAAAACAACAAAAAACAGGTGACATGTATGTGTGCTTTGCGAATGTTCATTTTTGCTTTGAACCCTAGCAAACATGGATGTTTTGCACAAAGTGGAGGTTGAATATGAGACCTTCCCTGGCTGGAAGACAGACACATCTGCTGCTCGCAGGTGGAGCGACCTGCCAGCCAAAGCACAAAACTACATCCGCTTCATTGAGAACCACATTGGAGTTCCCAGTAGGTTGATGTTTTATCTTGTCTAAACGTGCATTAATACAATTATATAATTTCTTTAGAGTAACTTTTCTTTCTCTCTCACTCCCTGCAGTCAAGTGGGTTGGCGTTGGAAAGTCCAGAGAGTGTATGATCCAGATGTTTTAGAGGCAAACATCCAAAGTTGCACAGATCATGTGTCAATTTTCTTCGGAAAAAAGATCTGCTCCCCTCCACTTAGTAATAAACATTACACCCACAAAACCTTCTTGTTATTGTTTTGCATGTTATTTGATTTTATATAATTACATAATAAAAGGCTGAATCAATTACAGTAGCTAACCTATTTTTGTCACGGCCCGGGCGCATGCAAATGCGCACTTATCTGTCGCTCTGTTGATTGCGCCTCCAAGAGGGCACCTGCGCGCGTCACTCCGGCTGCAGCAGGCAGCCGCAATCAATCTGCAATCTGCACACTCGCAGCTGATGAGCGCCCCGGGCTTATTAAGACAGTGCAGACCTGCGTCCTGGACGAGAATGTGTCCAGTCTGCGTTTTCTTCTGTTCCCTTGGATTCAAGCGGTGTGTGTTGCTACCTTGGACTCCCCATGGATCTTGACTCCGCTGTCAGAGGGGGAGCGAGACACTCAGCTCAAATCCGAGGCGACGGAAGAAAACACATAGTGGACAGGTAGCTACGTTCTCGCCCGGAACACAGGTCTGCACTGGCTTAAGAAGCCCAGGGAGCTCATCAGCGACAGGTGTTCAGATTGCAGATTGATTGCAGCTGCCTGCTGCACCCGGAGTGACGCGCGCAGGTGCGCTCTTGGAGGCGCAATCAACAGAGCGCACAGATGAATGCGCATTGGCATGCGCCCAGGCCGTGACAATTCTATTAAATCTGCTCATCTTTTCCACCTTTTAATCGACCAAACTGGCTGTTTGTAGTATTCCTTGTAATTCAGTTTTACCTTTACATAAACTAACAGCAATGTTGGTAAACAGCTGCCGCTGGCAGGACAGCACCACCACTTGGCAGTAAAGATGCACGTGAAACAATGCACAACATCAGACAAAGTGCATGTATGATGTATGGAGGGCCAAATCAGACAAAACTAAATACATACATCTCTAAATAATCTCTTAAAAATTGTATTATTAATTAAATCATTAAATAGTACATTAATGATTTCAATGTAATTTTGCATTAAATAAATGACACAATTATGTATTTAATTCCAATTATGATTAATAAATGACACATAATACATATTGAATGAATTTCTATTTATTTTAGCTCTCTGTAACGATGCATATCTCAGGGCTGTCAAACATATTTTCATTGAAGATTACAACACAGATATGGCTGGGTTCATACTGAATAATATATGAATTAATATATGAATTTGAATGTGTAATTCTATGCATTTGATTATTACATGTTGTTTTCTACACATTGATGGATAACTTGCTTTGAAATCATAAGTCAGGCTGACAAGCCCATATTTAAGTTTTTATTTTAATTTTGACAAAACATGTTTTAGAGTATAATATTTTTGCAAGGTCTGATATTAATAAAGTTTAAAAGACATGCAATTGTTTCCAATTCATGCACATTTTCTGTAGAGATTAAAAGAGCAAAATAAAAATGTGTCCAGGCTTCCGAGGGCCAGATACGCAGGATCGGAGATTTGAGTTTGACGCCTGTTATTTATATTGTTTGTGTTTTTCGTGTTTTGTTTTTGTTCATGGTCAAACTTAATTAGGGTTGCAAAAGGGTGGAACATTTCCATGTACTTTTTTGCAACCTTCTGGCAATGGTAAATGTATTTGCTAATACTCAAAGTCGAACAATTTCATTAACATATTACCAGCGACCCTAAAGGGAATACGCGGTAGAAATGGATGGATGGATGGATGGATTATATTTATGTATATGTTGCTCCTGAAAATGAATCTGGTAGTAATTTCCCACAATATCCATTAGTTTTTGAGTAATTGTGTGGTAATCTGAAGTGCATTGTGTTATAGAATGGGTCAAATTATTATACATTATGGTATTTTTTTAATAAATCAGACACAATGTGAAATCATAGTTCAAATTTGCGAAATATTGTACGTCTCTTGGCAGCACAAGTCCACCAATCAATTATTTTAAGGTTAACGCACTAAATTACAACACTTTTGAAGCCATTAAGGCAACATAGTTCAACAGCGACCCAGAATCACATGACAAAAAAAGCAACTATCTGATTGGCCTTTGAAAAGCCACGTGACAATAAATCCTGTGCCTCATTTGCTGTGGTTAGCCACCGAACGGAGTGTTCCCGCATCTGACAAGCGCGGGACCAGAAGAGGCTCATTTGATTTTTTTACTTTCCCAAAATGCCGAAGCGGGCGTATCCTTTCACGGAGACCTTCTCGTCTCAGTATAAAATACACGTCGGACAACGTGAACTTAATAACGCCAGCGTTTTGGGGAGCAAATACAGGAAAGAGATCTACGGTAAGTATGTGTTGTGTGGCAGATTACTCCAAGTTAGCTAACTAGCTTCGTTGTTTACCGCAACGTTATTCGGAGTGTAGACGCCGCCTGTACACAGCAATGGCAGCATTCGTTCACGCCAACAACACAATTGTTGACGCGACACAGGTCAAACACGATATGGCATCTTATTGCCGACATATCTCATGGGCAGTTGTAGCAGTTAGCATACACTTTGTGGTGTAAAAAGGTACTGCGAGCAAGCCGCCAAGGTTCAGTACGTTTTTTTTTTTTCCTCGCGTCGGGTGTTGTTAAATAAAGTTTGACGTTAATGCGCATGTGCGCGCACGCTCAGTAGTGTTGGTCTGTGTGACTGTTGCCATCAGAGAGGAAGTATAGGACAGGGGTCGGCAACCGGCGGCTCTTGAGCTGCATGCGGCTCTTTGGCCACTCTTGCTGCACAATAGCCGACCCCCCTGATTGTTACGGGGGGATTCCGGTTCTCGGAGCCTCTTCTGGACATCGCCCGGGGTCAACATTCTTCGATTTTCACTCGGACAACAATATTGAGGGCGTGCCGTGATGGCTTTACTTTTAGCGCCCTCTACATTTTGACGCGTTTCTCAAAATAAAGAAGACAATGGGAGCCGTAACAATTCTCGCGAATAACCGCTGGTGGTCACCCATACAGTTGTGATCAAAATTATTCAACCCCCACACAATTATGGTGTTTTAGCAAGTTGGACATTTATTCCGTATTTTGTTTATAGTCATCAAATTAAGATGCATTAAATAGACAAATACAACTTGAATTACATTATATTTTGTAACATACCAAACAGTGTCATTTCTCTTAATATCTCATTGAAAAAATATTTCAACCCCTTGAAGATCATAACTCTTAAGAATAGAATTTGAATAAGGTCTTTTCAATCAGGTGTTGAAAACACCTGTAGATGTGATCAGAACCATAACGAGCAACAATTAAACTGATTGAAAAAGACTGTGGCGCTCAGTTGCTTGTAGATGGTCAATGGTGTATTTGCAACATGGTGAAGTCCAGGGAGTGGTCAAAAAAGTCAAGAGAGGAGGTAATTTCTCTTTATAAGAAAGGATATGGATATAAGAAAATAGCAAAGACATTGCACATTCCAAAAGACACAGTTGGGAGCATAATTCGCAAGTGTAAAGCTAAAGGCACAGTGGAAACACTACCTGGGCGTGGTAGAAAGAGGATGCTGTGTGCAACTGCTGTCCGGTATTTGAAGCGTACAGTGGTGAAAAAACCCCGGGTAACAGCTGAGGAACTACAACAGGACATTGCAGAGGGGGGGAACGCAGGTTTCGTCCCAGACAAAAAGGCGCGCACTACGAGATGAAGGCCTCCATGCCAGAACTCCCAGGCGCACCCCACTTCTGACTACCAGGCACAAGAAAAATAGACTCCAGTATGACAAAAATCATCTGGACTAACCCCAAAAGTTTTGGGAAACTGTTCTATGGAGGGATGAGACAAAACTGGAACTCTTTGGGCCTATGAATCAACGTTATGTCTGGAGGAGAAAAATGAAGCTTACAAAGAGAAGAACACCTTTCCTACTGTTAGGCATGGTGGGGGGTCAATCATGCTCTGGGGCTGTTTTTCTGCCTCAGGTACTGGGAATCTCCAGCGCGTTCAAGGCATTATGAATTCTATTTCTTACCAGGCTATATTAGCTGCAAATGTCATGAAGTCAGTGATGAAGCTGAGGCTTGGGAGACGTTGAACCTTCCAACAGGACAACGATCCCAAGCATACCTCCAAATCAACATCAGAGTGGTTGCAGAAGAAGGGCTGGAAGACTCTGGAGTGGCCTTCACATTCGCCAGACCTAAATCCTATAGAAAACCTGTGGTGGGACTTGAAGAAGGCAGTTGCAGCACGCAAGCCCAAGAATATGAATGAACTGGAGGCCTTTGCCCAAGAGGAATGGGCTAAAATACCTGTAGATCATTGCAAGAAGCTTGTGTCAGGTTATGTATCACGTTTGAAGGATGTAATTACTGCCAAAGGGTGTTCTACTAAGTACTAAAGATGCATGTAACTAGGGGGTTGGATAATTTTGTCAATGAGATATTGAGAAAAATTTCCTTTTTTGGTATTTTGTAAAATACAGTGTTACAATTTAAGTTGCATTTGTCTATTTGACACATCTTTATTTGATATGACTACAAACAAAATACGGAATAAATGTCCAACTTGCTAAAACACCAAAATTGTGTGGGGTTGAATAATTTTGATCACAACTGTATAACAGTAATGAGGGCGTGCCATGAAGCTATTGCATTTAATGCCTTCTACAACGTGTACAGACATCTTGCCAGTCTAGTAACATGTTGTATGTGGCTTCTGCAGATACAGTACACGACTGCAAGGCATACTGGGTGACAGAGTACACTGAAGGTTGTGATATAAATAACTTTAACACTCTTACTAATATGCACCACACTGTGAACCCACACCAAACAAGAATGACAAACACATTTCGGGAGCACATCCTCACAGTAACACAACATAAACGCAACACAACAAATACCCAGAATATTTTGCATCCATGACTCTTCCTGACTATATTATACACCCCCGCCCAACTCAACCGACGCACAGAAGGAGGGGTTGGGAGTGGGTTTTGGTGCCAGCGGGGTGTATAATATTGCCTGAAAAGGTCATGGATGCATAGCATTCTGGGTAATTATGTTGCGTTTATAATGTGCTACAGTGCGGATGTTCTCCAGAAATGTGTTTGTCATTCTTGTTTGGTGTGGGTTCACAGTGTGGTGCATATTAGTAAGAGTGTTACAATTGTTTATATCACAACCTTCAGTGTACTCTGTGTCACCCAGTATGCCTTGCAGTCGTGTACGTCTATTTGCGAAAGCCACATACAACATGTTACTGTACAGGCGAGCTGTTTGTACATGTTGTAGAAGGCGTCAAAGGCAATGGCTTCATGGCACGCCCTTATTACTGTTATACGGGTGACCACCAGCAGATATTCGCAAGAATGATTGCGGCTCCCTTTGTCTTCTTTAAATTGTGAAACGGGTAAAACTGGCTCTTTGAGTGGTAAAGGTTGCCGACCCCTGGTATAGGACATGTTGTAATACATTGTAGGAAATACAATATAGAGAAAGAAAAATACTGGGAAATAAGTTAGCGAAAGAGAAGATTAGATTAGCAGTACAAAATATTTTAGGATTGCACTTGGAACACAGGTTACAAATCATTATATACATAATTAAAAAAGACTGGGTAAAATAAAAGAATACTCGGTCCACACTCCATTTCAGTAGGTGGCGGAAATGCACACCAGAGGGTTGCTTGCCAACTGCCATTAAACAAAAAAAAAAAGAAGCTCAGTATTTTTTTTATGGTTAGCGCATTTTGACAGAACACCTGTTTATTCTTTTCACAGAAAAGACGAAAAATTTACTTTTTAATGGTGCCAAAGCTGTGGTGGACAAAATATGGACTGGTGAGGAAAAAGTAATCGGCCCTCGGCCAACAGGACAAGAGTTAACAGTTAAAAGCAGCCAGACTCTGTTAAGAGGGCAGACATTGATTGGAAGTGATGGGAGGTTGACCAAAGCAACCAAACGAGAAGGTGAGTGCCTGCAGGCTTCGCTACACATATAACTGTTTGTTTTTAGTCTTAACACAAAGTTGGTCAGCACTATCTATTAAATAAACTTGTGTTTTTATTTTTGCAAATTGTGTATGCCGGTAACAAGCTTCCACTTTTATCAGGATCATCGGCTGGTATTGGCTGCTGCGTGTGTCAGAAGAGTGGATCACGGCAGACATCTTGTTTCCAGTGTGAGCGCCTTTCCTGCTTGTCTTGCAGCCGGCAGTGCTCCAACTGCTTCAACCAGTGCTGTTCTGTCTGCACCATCATTGAGTGGGTACCATTTTGGTTCTTAATGAAATCCCTCTGACAAATGGTCTTCAAAGCATAACGCAGAGTCCCAATAAACCCGAATCACAATCTTATTTGTGAACCTGATCCATCAAATGTACATGCACAATATAGACAATACAATACAAAACATCTTGATAATCTATGCTTTTCACAGGTGTGTCAGTAATGATCAGCAAACTAAAAAGTCATAACGTACATTGAAACTAGTAAAATCTAACAAAGGAGGTACTTGTCATAAGAACTGCTGTTTGTTCTTTTATTCTTCACTTTTAATAAATAATAGTTACTCTCAACATCCATACTTAGCTAACACTTGGACTATTAATGTTAAACTGTTACTTAACTACATTTTCTGGTATTGAACGTTTGACCCCTGAATCAGGTTTGTCTATATATATTTTTCACAGGGCAAATACATTCAAAATCCTAACTAATCAAAAGTCAATCTCCCATAGCTGATTGTTGGACTTACATCGTTCAATATCTAATTAGTAGGGGTGTAACGGTACACAACAATTTCGGTTCGGTACATACCTCGGTTTAGAGGTCACGGTTCGGTTCATTTTCGGTACAGTAAGAAAACAACAAAATATAAATTTTTTGGGATATTTATTTACCAAATTTGTAAACAATGGCTTTATCCTTTTAACATTGGGAACACTATAATAATTCTGCCCACCTTAATCCACATTAAACTGCCTCACAAAGTGCAACATTAAACAGTTTCCATTGAAACTGTTTGTCAACTCATCATGCTTAATTTATTACAGCATTTGGGAAGCCTGTTGTTGACTTTTATTATGTAAATGTATTTTTATCAACATGTGATAGCAGGGACCCTGCTATTCAAAACTAGGCTGCTACATTACTATTGATTCATGTAACTATAGCTGAAAAATAGTACAATTGCAATAGGAGAGACTATTCATCCCTAAACACAATAAAATTCAATGAAATAACAGACAGACAGGGCTTTGCTGCCCCTAACACACACCGCAAAATGAGCTAACGTTACGCTAAAAGCTAATTAGCCTTCATCTCAAGCCTATACTGTGAGCGAGCTGAGCTGCAGTTTAAGTTTCTAAAAGGTCAACGGGCTCATAGTGATGTTTGTAATAGTTGTGACTGGGAAGTGTTTAGTATAATTTGGGTAGAGTCCGCTCCTCCCCTGCTAAACGAATATCTCTGCTCGATGCTGAAGGATTGACTGCATCGCTCTGAAGTCTGAATACGCACTGCTGATTGTCTTTGTATGTAACCAATCAGATGGTTGTGTGGGTGGGACAATGAGACAGAGGCAGAAAGCAGAGCAGCTTGTGAAGGCTTCTGCTTCCGAACTCGTTTGATACGCCCGCGTGCCGAACCGAAACCCCCGTACTGAAAAGGTTCGATACAAATACACGTACCGTTACATTCCTAGTAATTAGTGTTACCAGTCAAATTTTGACACTTTTATTAAAGGCCTACTGAAACCCACTACTACCCACCACGCAGTCTGATAGTTTATATATCAATGATGAAATATTAACATTGCAACACATGCCAATACGGCCTTTTTAGTTTACTAAATTGCAATTTTAAATTTCCCAGGAGTTTTTTCTTGAAATCGTCGTGTAATGATGTGTACGCTTGACGTCACGGGCTGTTAGGAGATATGAGCGCTGCACACACACACACCGCTAAAAGTCATCTGCTTTAACCGCACGATTACACAGTAATTTGGAGATCTGTGTTGCTGAATCCTTAGCAATTTGTTCAATTAATATTGGAGAAGTCAAAGTAGAAAGATGGAGTTGGGAAGCTTTAGCCTTTAGCCACACAAACACACGGTGATTCCTTGTTTAAAATTCACGGAGGTGAAACTTTACTATGGATCACAGCGAACATTGATCCGAACCGAATGTCAACCAGCAGGTTTCGGTGGTAAAATGTTGCTTCTTACCGGAGATCAGCTGAGTTTGTGCCGTCCATAAAGCTGCCGTTGACTTCCCTGAGACACTGCGCGTCAACATACCCGTGGACACACCCCTCCGACTATCAGGTACTGTTAAACTCACTAAAACACTAGCAAAACAATAGAAAGATGAGTGATTTCCCATAATTATCCTAGTAAATGTGTCTAAAAAGATCTGAATCCGTCCCAATGCGATCACGTTTTTTTTGTTTGTTTTTTTTTAAATTTTTCTAGTCCGTTGCTATCAATATCCTTAAACACAAATCTTTCATCCTCGCTCAAATTAATGGGGAAATTGACATTTTCTCGGTCCGAATAGCTGTGAAAATGTGAGGAGCCATCAACATGTGACGTCTACGTCTGCGACTTCCGGTAGAGGCAGGGCTTTTCTCCAGTTGCGAACTTTATCGTGGATGTTCTCTACTAAATCCTTTCAGCAAAAATATGGCAATATCGCGAAAAGATCAAGTATGACACATAGAATGGACCTGCTATGCCCGTTTAAATAAGAAAATCTTGTTTCAGTAGGCCTTTTAATATCATTATATACGTACACCACACATATCTTAGTATCTTGAAGAAAATACTTTTGGACTTTGCTGTCGCTATTTGACAAACTATGATGTAATGTAAGTTTCAGATGTTGTTTTATAATTTTCCATAGTTTATACACAACATTGATGTTAGTATACCCTGCTGTTCATAGGGATGCGCAATATTACGATATTAATATCAATTTGGAAGAGGATTGAGCTACACTATCGTTGTCCCGTGATACTGCATGTTAATTCTGGCAGTGTCCTGCAAATTTCACAGTTACAGGCAATCAAAGATGTCAACGTAATGTAGCGTACTAACCCGCAAGCTGCCCTGCAGCCCAGTTTCCCAAAGAAAGTGCTCATGCTCCACTCCAGAATGTCACAGTATATGTTGGAATTCATGTTTGCCTTAAAGAACCGCAGCTCCCTCGGGTCGGTAGCACTCATGCTGGCCCCAGCCCATGACGCCATAACCACCATGCTTGACTTTCGACAAGGCACAATTTACTTGTTACCCACTTGTGTTGCCAGCTACTTTTTATGATTATTGGTTGTCATTTTCTGTGGATAGTAAATCCGTACACTGATTATTCCAAAGTATATCCAAAATTCCTATACAGTGTATACAGTATGTTGTGTGGAGAAGATGTCCTGTTATAAGATTGTAGCTGAAATGTGGGGGGTGTGCTCACTTCTGTGAGATGCTGTAAATACGAAATGCAGTAGAAATAATAAAAATGTTCGTTCTTTCTCGTTCCAGTTACAGCGGACGTTATGATGAAGTTCTCTGCTGCAGTTGCTCAACGTAATAAAAGTTTGGCACACGGATCCGATGAGTTTATGCTTGAATATGTACTGTAGTATCCTCCATATTATGAATTACTCTTGACTGCCTTTTACAAATTCATCAATATTGTCTTATGTTTCTCCCGATGACCTCAATGTTTGCATGTATAGCTATAGAATGAAATAAACTTGAACTTGACATTTTTATACACATTTACAGCATTTGGCATTCATTCACATGTAGTAGTAGTAGTAAGCTTTGATTAGTCCAGTTGTTTTCAAATGGGGGTACGTGTACCCTTGGGGGTACTTGAAGGTATGCCAAGGGGTACGTGAGATTTTTTTTTTTAAATATTCTAAAAATAACAATTCAGAAATTCATCCATCCATTTTCTACCGCTTATTCCCTTTTGGGGTTGCGAGGGGCGCTGGCGCCTATCTCAGCCACAATCGGGCGGAAGGCGGGGTACACCCTGGACAATGCGCCACCTCATCGCAGGGCCAACACAGATAGACAACATTCACATTCACACATTAGGGCCAATTTAGTGTTGCCAATCAACCTATCCCCACGTGCATGTCTTCGGAGGTGGGAGTAAGCCGGAGTACCTAGAGGCAATCCACGCAGTCACGGGGAGAACATGCAAACTCCACACAGAAAGATCCCGAGCCCGGGATTGAACTCAGGACTACTCAGAAATCATTTATAAATATATTTATTGAATAATATTTCAACAAAATATGAATGTATGTTCATAATGTGTGAAAAGAAATGCAACAATGCAATATTCAATGTTGACAGCTAGATTTTTTTTTGTGGACATGTTCCATAAATATTGATGTTAGACTTCTTTTTTGTGAAGAAATGTTTAGAATGAAGTTGATGAATCCAGATGGATCTCTATTACAATCTCCAAAGAGGTCACTTTAAGTTGATGATTAGAAATCACGTGTTTATTTTTCAACAAGTTTTTACTTATTTTTATATATTTTTTCCCAAATAGTTCAAGAAAGACCACTACAAATGAGCAATATTTTGCAGTGTTATACAATTTAATAAATCCGAAACTGATGACATAGTGCTGTATTTTACTTCATCTCTTTTTTTCGACCAAAATTGATTTGCTCTGATTAGGGGGTACTTGAAATAAAAACATGTTCACAGGGGGTACATCACTGAAAAGAAGTTGAGAACCACTGGATTAGTCCATGTCTAGTAGGTACAAATTATTGGCCAGCAGGTGGCAGCATATGACCATGACTCACCTTAACTATCTATCCATCCAGTTTTACCACTAGTCGATTTTGGGGTCGCGGTGGGTGCTGGAGCCCATCTCAGCTGCATAGGCTCTGGCAAATCAGGTGTTTTTGACAAGATGCGCCGACCCTCCTTACTACGCATGCGTATGATATAGCCGAGAAAGAGTTAATCAAGTAATTGTTCGGAAACCTGTAGTAAATGTTCTGACCAGGAAGAAGCCCTGGTGTGAGTAGATTCATTGGGTGTATTTTGTCATTTTAAATGTTTTACACAACATGCAACCTATTAAACTTAAGACTTATAAAGTTGCTAGGATTTCCATCTGAAAACTCAAAAAATCAACTTCTATAGCGTTATTTACTTAGACGTGTGTTAGTTTCCGTGGTTTGCGAATACGAATGCGCACCAACCTATTAAACAATTACACGTACGGTTTATGAAGTTATGATTTGCAGTGGAAGACGCCAAAGATCAACTTGTATAGCGTTATCTACTTAGATGATGGTTGGCTAAAGTACATATTCAGGTGAATTCCACACTTTAGAACGTTTCAAAACAGGTTTTCGTGTCTGACGCACGCGCAGTAGCGAGGGAAAGAAGGCACGACTATTCAAACGATTAGGTTACGAGCTCGATCTGAAAACGCAAACAATAAATGTATATATACATCGTTAGTTAGCTAAAGTACACATCCAGGTGAAATCCATACTTGAAGAACATTTAAACAGTTGTCCTTGCTGTGCGCATGCGCAGTACAGCAGGACGGGTTTGGACTATTTGAGGCCTCATTTCGTAATTTTTTTTGCCATTGTTTAAAGGCCTACTGAAACCCAATACTACCCACCACGCAGTCTGATAGTTTATATATCAATGATGAAATATTAACATTGCAACACATGCCAATACGGCCTTTTTAGTTTACTAAATTACAATTTTAAATTTCCTGGGAGTTTCATCTTCGAAATGTCGTGTAATGATGACGTGTACGCAAGACGTCACGGGTTTTTAGGAAGTATGAGCGCTGCGCACACACACAGCTAGATGTGGTCTGCTTTAACGGCATAATTATACAGTTTTTTGGACATCTGTGTTGCTAAATCTTTTGCAATTTGTTCAATTAATATTGGAGAAGTCACAGTAGAAAGATGGAGTTGGGAAGCTTTAGCCTTTAACCACACAAACACACGGTGATTCCTTGTTTAAAATTCCTGGAGGTGAAACTTTCCTATGGATCAGAGCGCGGTCAAGCGAACATGGATCCCAACCACATGTCAACCAGCAGGTTTCGGTGAGAAAATTGTGGTTAAAAAGTCAGTTTTTACCGGAGAAAAGCTGAGCTTGTTCCGTCCATAGCTGCTGTCGACTCCCCTGAGACACGGCGCGTCAAGACACCCGTGGAGCCACCCTTCCGACTATCAGGTACACTAAAACACTAGCAACACAATAGAAAGATAAGGGATTTCCCAGAATTAACTTAGTAAATGTGTCTAAAAACATCGGAATCTGTCCCAATGCAATCGCGTTTTTTTGTTTTTTTTCTAGTCCGTCGCTATCAATATCCTCAAACACGAATCTTTCATCCTCGCTCAAATTAATGGGGAAATTGTCGTTTTCTCGGTCCGAATAGCACTTTTTGTTGGAAGCTCCCATTATAAACAATGTGAATATGTGAGGAGCCATCACACGGGTGACGTCATCGTCTGCGACTTCCGGTAGAGGCAGGGCTTTTCTCTTAGCACCGAACGTTGCGAACTTTATCGTGGATGTTCTCTACTAAATCCTTTCAGCAAAAATATGGCAATATCGCGAAATGATCAAGTATGACACATAGAATGGACCTGCTATCCCCGTTTAAATAAGAAAGTCTCATTTCAGTAGGCCTTTAAGTTCACAAACAAATCGAACCCTTTGAGGCTCTTAATGTCATTGTTAATAAAAAAAAAAAATAATAAAAACTATGCACATGTAAATTGTATTGAACATATATTGTCAGAGCTTTTCTGATCATGTGGCCCTAAAGAGTGTTTATTGCCAGGTGCTGGCCTGTGTCCTTTTGAAATGTACACATTATCCATCCATCCATTTCCTACTGGTGGTGCTGGAGCCTATCTCAGCTGCATTCGGGCGGTAGGCGGGTACACCCTAGACAAGTCGCCACCTCATCACAGGGCCAACACAAATAGACAGACAACATTCACACACTAGGGCCAATATCCATCCATCCATCCATTTTCTACCGCTTATTCCCTTTGGGGTCGCGGGGAGCGCTGGTGCCTATCTCAGCTACAATCGGGCGGAAGGCGCAGTACACCCTGGACAAGTCGCCACCTCATCGCAGGGCCAACACAAATAGACAGACAACATTCACACACTAGGGCCAATATAGTGGTGCCAATCAACCTATCCCCAGGTGCATGTGTTTGGAGGTGGGAGGAAGCCGGAGTACCCGGAGGGAACCCACGCAGTCACGGCGCAGAACATATATTGTCAGAGCTTTTCTGATCATTTGGCCCTAAAGAGTGTTTATGCCAGGTGCCGGCCTGTGTCCTTCTGAAATGTACTCGTTATTTAAAGCAAAAAAGGTTTTAATAAAGGTTTGTATTTGCTCAGTAGTGATAATGGAATACTAATCCAGCTTACTCTGACCTTGAGTGTCTGCTATCAAATGTATTGACTACAACAAGCAGAGGCAGAGGTTCGACAAACATGGCTGCTTGTGCAGAGACTATTATCCCTCCTGGACATGACTTTGTGATGCAGTCATCACATTGTCTTTGACTGTGACCCGAGCGACACTGACCACGGTTGCTCTTGGGGTCACACATATACGCTGAGTAATTGTTCTTGGTGAGCAGGAGTCCTCAGCCTTGCTTTATAGGAGCTGGTCACATGACATGGGGTAAATGGATGTCAGCTTGCATGAGTGCACTTCCTGGAGCTTATTGCAAATGTGCATATAATCGTTTGAGTCACATCTCCCGCTCAGTGGGCATTTTGTGGGCTCAGGTCTTTTTGGGGTGCACTGTGGTCGGTTTGCTTGAGTTCCGGCTGGGCCGAGAGAAGGATGCTGGCGAGGTGACAAGTCGTCTGCACTTGAGTGAAAACAGAACTGCATTGTCTTCCTTTAGAAGAAGCCGAAATTGATGAAAGACAATGTGTTTTGTGTGGTAATTATCGAATTCTGTAGACTTTAAATGTTTTCATGAGGCTATACGGGGTCCTTGGTGGACAATGTCAACAATACTGTTGAGTTGTAATGACCTGGGTGAAGATGTATTAATGACGATAAAATACGAAAACTTTTAAAATTAGCGTTATCAGTTACTATGATCAGATAAACCCTGGTTACAGTTAAATTAGTGAAGGGATAACATCAGTTCAAATTCCTTAGTGGTAGAATAATGCATGCTGCTGCATGTTACCTCGACATTATTCAATTATAGCTTCACATGGGCAATAAATATTATCTCTATCTTGAACTTTGATGACAATTTTATCCAATAAGCTTTGACTGTTTTGAACAACTTTAACGGTACGTACTGTATGCAGCATACTTTTATAAAGATACGTGATTGGGGTCATCTACAACTGTTTATTCCCAGTTATAAGGGCAAGTTTCTCTAGAACTTGAATTGACACAGTGGTACCTGAACTGAGAAGCTCAATTGGTTCTTTTACGGCGCTCTTAGCTCAAGTCAACTTTACCCATTGAAATGAATTAAAATCAATTTAATCAGTGTTTGGCACCCTCAAAACAATTCAGTTTTAATATGTAACATGCCTTTTTGGAAGAAAAAAAAACTTGTAAAGAATAAATATTGTATAAAAAAACAATACAGCAGAAAGTACTGCCAAAAATTGCAGTAGTTTCATGAAGTAATGTAATAGTGTACAGCAATTACCTTGGAGAGTGGATTCTATGTGATCAATTTCCTGCTGCTTCTCTTTCAAACACACCATTAGCAGCTTCTGTACATTTTCATGATTAAAGGTTTGGATATCATTTCAACGTTCTAAGCTGGTGTTATTAACTCATTCTAGTTTTAGTACGATGCAGACCAGCAGTGATACATATGCTTGAATTGCTTTGCCAAGTTGGCGACAATCTTTGTCATGTTATTGGTGATTTATTTCCTTAATTCAATGAATATCATCTACTTCTTCTCAGCACTGCCCTTAAGTTCACACCCACTTTCTTCATTCCAGTGGTTGAAAAAGCAAAGTTTGGTCCATCCATTGTTATAAGCTAATGCTAGCTAATAAGACCTGGGGCCTCATGTATTAAGTTTGCGTGCACACAAAGACCTGCTGACCCCCTTTTTCATGGTAAAGATGAGCTGTATCAAGAGTGAATTTGATGTGTAATTGTGCTTCACGCCAACTTCGTGTTCCACGTACGCACATTTCTACATGTGGATACTTTGGTGACACAGAGCTGGCCACTTGGGCTTTGCCAACATTTGATTTCAACACTATAAAAAGATTGAGGCAACGACACCAAATTCACATTTTTGCCAATGCATTTAATGCTTTATCCATCCATCCATCCATTTTCTACCGCTTGTCCTGTTCGGAGTTGCGGGGGATGCTGGAACCTATCTCAGCTGCACTCAGGCGGAAGGCGGACTACACCCTGGACAAGTCACCACATCATCACAGGGCCAACTTTATATTTATCTTAGTATTTGTGAAGATATGTATTAATTGTCGATTGTTTTGTCAACCATTGCTGTCACACTGTGGTCCTGCGACTCCTGCACAGCTTGACCAGTTGGGCGGACAACAGCTGCCAGTGGTTGCAGCACATTAATGACACCGGTGACAATGGCCCGATGTTGTGTCACGTACGGCTGCTACCGCAAGTAGCTCTTCTAGGTTGTAATAATAAATTGAGTAATCAAACAAGTGTCAAAGTCTTTCTGATTTTGTTGAATATGCTGGCATGTTTCAATTTAAAAGATCGCAAACCAAATACTACATCCATTTCACATGAAACCAATCTGGCTATTGTATGAACACATTTTGTTGTACGTTAGAGAAATTCTATTTATATTGTGTGTAATCAGAGTCACCTACCTCTTCTTATTTTTACATCTCATTACAGTGACTTTTTTTAAACAGTACGAGCACTACTTTATTTCTGGTACCCTCATCTGGCCATGCACAATCATCTTTTTCTTCACCTTTGTCCTAATATAGTACATCTTGTTTCTTCCTGTGTGCTCTACTCTGAATCATTGACAAACTCACACACTCTATTTCACTCAAACCTCCTTCGTTTGCTCGAAACTCTGCAAAGAAGCCCCTCGTACTGACTCCTACTGAATTCTGATTGGCCAGAGCGTGCAGATCTCAGGCACATGACGAATTTCAATATGATTTTTGTATTTTGTAAGACGGTGTGGCCTGGGCGTGCCTAGCCAAGCACACATGTACGATCAATTCTACATTGACCGGGATGTAACAAAGAAATGTGCTTGGATTAGTGTGTGCACACACTTTTTTAATACATTTGAATTTTTTCTTGGGCAGCACGGTGAAACAGGAGTTAGTGCATGTACCTCACAATACGAAAGTCCTGGGTTAGATCCCCAGGTTTGTGGTCTTACTTTGTGGAGTTTGCATGTTTTCCCTGTGGTTTCCCTCCGGGTACTCCGGCTTCCTCCCACCTCCAAAGACATGCACCTGGGGATAGGTTGATTGGCAACACTATATTGGCCCTAGTGTGTGAATGTTGTCTGTCTATCTGTGTTGGCCCTGCGATGAGTTGGCGACATGTCCAGGGTGTACTATGCCTCCCGCCCGATTGTAGCTGAGATAGGCACCAGCGCCCCCCGCGACCCCAAAGGGAATAAGCGGTAGAAAATGGATGGATATTGGCCCTAGTGTGTGAATATTGTCTGTTTATCTGTGTTGGCCCTGCGATGAGGTGGAGACTTGTCCAAGTTGTCCCCCGCCTACTGCTTTAATGCAGTTGAGATAGGCTCTAGCAACCCCCGCGACCCCAACAGGGACAAGCGGTAGAAAAATGGATGGATGCATGAATTTTTTTCTTGCTTAAGCTGTTTTCTGGATTTAAATGTACACTAACTTTGAGTAGGAAATCCACGCAACTTTTAATACATGAAGCCCCAGATGTTTTAGGAGGATCTTACAGGGTTCTCTGTGACATTTGTCACGGCAACTAATTGCGGTGAGGCTTGTAACTCAAATTTTCACTTGCAACTTAAAGCATAAACAATTAGCTGAGAGACCGCTCTTATCTCAAAACACTCTTAAATTGGGGCACTCTTAATTCGAAGTACCACTTTATACCAAAGCTGATGCTTCCCTATTAGGTCCATCACGATGTAACAATGCAGCTGTCAAGTTTTCAGCGTGCTTATTATCCCCACTATGTGTGTGGCTGAGAGTCTGCACAAAGAAGCGGGTGGGTGGGGGGCACACACAAACGCCCACAACCCACCAGACCGGACCGACCGCAGGCGGCCAGCGGGAGCACGTGGCTTTGTCTTTCACTCATTCTTTTTGGGGAGGGGGGACCAGCTGTGGTCTGAGGCCAGCGTCAAGTCAAATGATGCTGCTGCTATAAATATGAGTCAACGAGTGCGTGTAAGTGACAGCTGTACAGTGGACCAAGGGCACACTGTCTTGGCCAGCCGCTCCAAAAAAGGAAAAGTAAGAGCACTTGTTCGTACAGATTCATGGACTTGAACATAACACACACACTGTGCTTGTTAGACATGGGCTACACATAGCATGACACCCTGGACTTGTTAAAATGTTACTGTGCTTCAAAAAAAAAAAAGATGCCGGGAGTCAAGCATCTTCGTAAATGTGCGTCAATGCTGAGAGCGAGTATTAGTATTAACACTACTGTTTGGCAGAAATAAATCAATAGAGATCAGCATCCACATTAATGATATTGCGTGTCAAAAATAGTGTGTCAATGCTGAGAGACGAGTATTAGTGCATCACATATCATTCATACTGATAATATTCTGCATCTAAAATGTTATTATTACTTCAAGTCAAATGTTCAACTAGTGTGAATGGTATTGTGCATCAAAAATAAGGTCAGTGCTAGGAGATAAACATTCACATCAATGTAAATTCTGACAAGTTTGTACAATTAAACAGCCAATTGTCAATGCTGAGAGACAACCATTTATACTAACCCTATCGTCAAAGCTAAGGGATTTATTTATCATTGTTACTACTATTGTGTGTAAAAATATATTTTTTAAATTTCAAAACCTGTGTACAGTATATACAGTGCATCCGGAAAGTGTTCACAGCGCTTCACTTTTTCCACATTTTGTTGTGATACAGCCTTTGGAATTTATTCCAAAATGGAATAAATTTGTTTTTGTTCTCAAAATTCTACACACAGTACCCCATAATAGCAATGTGAAAATATGTTTTTAATATCTTTTGCAGGTTTATTAAAGTTAAAAAAAGCACATTTT
The DNA here is from genome assembly GCF_033978795.1 of Nerophis ophidion. NCBI lineage: Eukaryota > Metazoa > Chordata > Actinopteri > Syngnathiformes > Syngnathidae > Nerophis > Nerophis ophidion. The sequence continues at coordinate 47,337,376 of NC_084613.1, forward strand.
CATGAGCAGTCACAGCCATTGCTCAATACTTTGTTTTTGCACCAGTGGCAGCAGTTATAGCCTCAAGGCTTTTTCAATTCGATGCCACAAGCTTGGCACACCTATCTTTGAGCAGTTTCACCTATTCCTCTTCGATCATTCTCCCAATTCCTGCTGCTGAAAACCAACCCCACAGCATGATGCTGCCACCATCATGCTTCAGTGTAGGGATGGTATTGGCCAGAAGATGAGCGTTGTCTGGTTTCCTCCAAACATAATGCATGGCATTCATGCCAAAGAGTAAAATATTTGTCTCACCAGACCAGAGATTTTTTTTTTTCATGGTCTGAGAGTCTTTCAGGTGCATTTTGGCAACATTGTTACTAAGAAATGGCTTGTCTGACCACTATGCCAAACAGGCCTGACTGGTGGATTGCTACAGAGATGGTTGTCCTTCTGGAAGGTTCTCCTTTCTCCACAGAGGAATGTTTTAGCTCTGACAGAATGACCATCAGGTTTTTTGTCACCTCCCTGACTAGACTAAGATGAATACAGAAATGTACAGAGACATCCTGGATGAAAATCGACGCTTCCCATCCAATCTGCTGGAGCTTGAGAGTTTCTGCAAAGAGGAATGGGTGAAACTGCCCAAAGATAGGTGTGCCAAGCTTGCGGCATCAACAAAGTATTGAGCAAAGGCTGGGAATACTTATGTACATGTGATTTTTTTTGTTTTAATAAATTACAAAAATTCAAATATCAATGTTTTTCACATTGACTTTATGTGGGGTATTGCATGAACAATATTGAGGAGATAAATAAATGTATTTCATTTTGGAATAAATCTGTAACATAACAAAATGTGGGAAAAGTGAAGTGCTGTGAATAAGTTTCTGGTTGCACTGTAAATGAGGTCCTGCGATGAGGTGACGACTTGTCCAGGGCGTACACTGCCTTCCGCCTGAGTGCAGTTGGGATAGGCTCCAGCACCCCTGCCCCCATCCCAAGAGGGAGACAAAAAACACTTTCAAATCATTAGAAAAGCGTGGTCGTGGTTGTGGCCCAATACAGTTGCATAGAGTGTTTATGTCACGTGCCGGCCTTCTTTCTACAACCATGCACAGCCACGGTGGCCGGAAAGTGCAAAACAATATCACCAAAACAAGACTTTCTAACTAAAATAAAATAAGGAACACTTTAACAAACAAAATAACAGCTGTTTGCTGTAGAAGGACAAGCTCGTGTGTTTATTTTATTTCAAAAAACATTAAATTAAGAAGTAATTGAAAACCAAATGTTGACTTCGTGTTATCCTCGTAATGAGCAAATCATATTAACATTGATTAGAACACAAGAAGTTTAAAAATATGTCAGTGCCTAAGCAGGTATGAACTTCATCATACATCACTGCTGCAAACATTAATATTGGTTGGACACATGCAGGGCTTCACGCAGGCAGAAGGGTTAGTGCGACTGCCTCACATTACGAAGGTCCTGAGTCCCGGGTTCAATCCCGGGCTCGGGATCTTTCTGTGTGGAGTTTGCATGTTCTCCCCGTGAATGCGTGGAGTTCCCTCCGGGTACTCTGGCTTGCTCCCACTTCCAAAGACATGCACCCGGGGATAGGTTGATTGGCAACATTAAATTGGCCCTAGTGTGTGAATGTGATTGATTGATTGATACTTTTATTAGTAGATTGCACAGTTCAGTACATATTCCGTACAATTGACCACTAAATGGTAACACCCGAATAAGTTTTTCAACTTGTTTAAGTCGGGGTCCACGTTAATCAATTCATGGTGTGAGTGTGAATGTTGTCTGTCTATCTGTGTTGGCCCTGCGATGAGGTGGCGACTTGTCCAGCCTTCCGCCCGATTGTAGCTGAGATAGGCACCAGCGCCTCCCGCGACCCCAAAGGGAATAAGCGGTAGGAAATGGATGGATGGATGGATGGATGGATGGATGGACACATGCAGGCAAACAGAAACAAATGAAGCATTGTGCAGTCAGAAGATAGCAACCTTATCTTAGGTTTCTGCCCTCTATTTGATCAGGAAATGTGCAAAATTAATAATTTCTACCTAATAAAATGTTTGCTTGAAGGGGAACTGCACTTTTTGGGGAATGTTGCCTATCGTTCACGATCATTATGAAAGACATGTTGACGGATGTCAAACTTTATTCTAGACCATAAATTATGCCTTTCACCTGTATAGCAGAAGGACGAGGACATATTCTGACAAGTTTGTACAATTAAACAGCCAATTTAGACCCTGCAATGGCGACAACGACACAAAAAGACACTTAGTTCCATCCTCCTTTTCTTCGCAAGGATTATGAGTCATTTTTCATGTAAAACAGAAATATAACAAAATTCTATCAGTCGGCAGTGACAGCAGACATTGTACACTGAGTGATGTTTTATTATGTTTGTTGGCTGTCATGAAGTCTGCAGTAAATATTAATCAGGGATGTTGTTTTAAAATTTGTTTTTTGAAATTTATGGTTCGTACGGGTGCTTAAAAACCTTAAAAATAGTTGGATTTTAATTTTGTGTTTTCAAAGTTAGAAAAATGCCTGAATTTTGAGTGAAGTGCTTGTAAGTGCTTGGAAATGGTCATCATATATGGATTGTGCTGAAAATTGTAATTTTCCTGAAGGAACTCTCCTGACGGAATAAATAAAGTACTATCTAATCTAATCTTATCTAATCTATTTCTCGTCAGTCTGACTTAATGGGCTAATTATAAAATGGAAAAAAATTAAATACGTTTCCTTAAAAATTAAAGCTATGCGCTTGATTAGTTGGCTTTGCACGAGCCCTTACATTATGTTGTTGTCATGCCAGACTCTGTGTCATCCCCAAAAGGACAGTGGTGCATCAGTCCATCATGCCGGGAGGTTGTCGTTTTAATGAACATGATGTATGCATGAATTATGATACAAACAAACAAGTAAACAATAATGTTATTTCTTGTGAGGAATGATGTCAACATGAATTATGATACAAACAAACAAGTAAACAATAATAATTTATGTTATAAGGAATGATGTATACATGAGTTATGATGCAAACAAACAATGTTATTTCATGTAAGGAATTATGTATACATGAATGATGATGATACAAACAAACAAACAAACAAACAATGATTAATGTATTTCTTGTCGGGAATGATGTATACATGAATGATGATGATGATGATGATACAAACAAACAAGTAAACAACGAATGACATTGAATAATCTACAGAAACACTGCTTCATTTTATATGCCCCATTCAGTTAAAGATAACTGCTGGTTCAATGTTAGGCTTAGGTTTTGGCAGATTTTCTGTATTTTTCCTACAAACAGCATTTGGTGACCTCACACAAGGCTTTGGATTGATTCACACTGGTTTTCGCCTTTTGAAGGGTAATGGAAAAACACAAAAATTGATTTTGAAAGTCCTTAAAAAGTGCTTGAATTTGGCCATGGAAAAGGTGTATGAAACCTGGAATTTAATGCGCCTTGTATGTTTAAAATGAATATTAAATGTTATTATAAATGTGCCCGTCACTACACTACATATATACTGTACTAACATCATGTATATAACACCTCAATGTATGTGTTTAGATGTTTTTTAAGGGCTTTATAGGCAGAATTGAGCGGTTCGCATAGGCTCCATAGTAAGTGGACTTTTGATCGAATGTATTTAATATTAAGAATGCATTAAAAAAATGATTATGAACGATAGGCAAAATGCCAAAAAAAAAGCGCAGTTCCCCTTTACACAAACGATCAGCGTTATACACAAAAATGTTTTTATAACAGTTACACGGACAAATACTAATATTTATTTTTTGTTATCATGATTTTTTTTTTTATGTTATCATTGATAAATTGATTTCTCTGAAAATCCAAAACGATTTCTGAAAAAGATCCATGATGCATGTGTGATAGTTTGAGGTGAGGTATAAATGTGTGTGTGTATGTGCGCCAACACACACACACACCATGCGCTCATATGTGAATGTGTTTGTGTGCCCTTTTCAAGTGTGACCACCTGTCTTTTGTTCCCAAATAAATAAATAAACACAGACCACACCAGCTGTCCCTGGCAGCCCGTCCCCTTAGAGGTCAAGGGCTCCCACCGCTGGCGTTGTTGAGGCGGTGGACACTTAGTACTTTCCTCTCAACTTCTCCCAAGTACATCTGCACACACACATGGCCTCACACAGTCAAATGAGCCAGGCTTTGGCGAGGAATGTTTTATTACACCTCGGCGTTAGACTGCACATATCTCAGCTCGTCACCCTGCAGCTAAGCTCTATCACATGGCCTCTTGCTTTCCATGTGAAGTGTTTTGCTCCAGAAGAAATGCGCACACACTCACACACCATGCGGTCACTCTAGCTCTTCCATCAGGCAGATGTGAGCTGCTGTGGTTGAAGCGTTCCTTCAGGAACTCATTGACTGTTTATGAATGATCATGGAGGACATTGTTTTCTTTATGTGGGAGCTGGCTGGCCAGCGCCGCCATGTCGTCTGTTTGTGCACAAAGTACGTGCCGGGGAGCACGGCCAGACAATAGCCTGGCTGAGCTACTACCCATGCACACAATAGAGCGGAGGGATGAGGCCGAGGGCTGGGGCCACAATTTCGGGGGCCGTTGGAGAGATGGGGGCAGGGGTAGTTGGTCGGATGCAACCCCCTTGTCTGTATGCCGTTCCCAGAATGGATGCACTGGGATGGGAAGGGGGGCGGGTGGTGGGAATGGGAGGCTATCCCCATTGGGATCACGTCGCAGAGCAGCTGGATTCCTTTCATCGTGCACATGAGAAATGATTACAAAGTTGGCAATAAGTTGATTTCCAAACACACGAGTGTCTGCACAACATAATAAAGGATTGCATACACCTATTCCATTGGCCTTGAAAACATTCTGGTGTTGAACTTGACAGTTTTTAATGGACCAGCAGTGTTCTGTTGTCTCTATACACAAGCAGCACAGGTGCAAAACGTGCACTTACTGCTGCTTGTGTCTCATATGAACGCTCTCTTAGTAGTGCCCCTCAAAAAGTATTAACATACACTACATTGTTGTCTTAAATTGTCATCCAACACTTTTGTTGGGACCACAATATATTTACTCAATATATTAATATATTACCACCATAATGACCCACATTAAACTTAAGTACCATAGTAGGCCTAAGTATTCAATTAAAAAACCAGGCAGAGGTTTTATCTACCAAGTATATTTAATATTGGTGGCCACTGTAGCATTACACACAGTTTGAATAGTAACACTGTGTTTGAATATAGGAAAATCAAACTGTATTTTAATCAAGTGATTCTTAGGCTTACCACTAGAAGGAGCCTGTGTATTACTACAGTCAGAGTCATGTATAAAGATAGTATGGCCAACCCGGTCTCAGGCGGAAAGAAGACAAGTATAGGAAGGGAAGGTTTGTGGTCAACACTGGGGAGTCACCAACTACAATGTCTTGTGTCAGGTCAACACATACCACAACCAATGTGTTTTGTTCAGGAAAGAACACACACAAGCTAATACAAATAATAACAGAAGAAATTAACAAATGAACAAGAGGGTTTGACAAAAACGCACTCTTTGAATCTATGAAAGACTAAAATAATGAATGTCAGGAACAATAGAAGAGAAAGTGAAATACAAATAGCCATTGAAAGAGTAAAATATACCTAATTTTTGAGTGTAATAATAAATGATAAAATGAACTGGAAATGTTATAAAAATACACAACATAAAGTGGCAATAATTACGTCAATAATGAATAAAGCAAAATATGTTCTGGATCAAAAATCACTCCATATTCTCTACTTGCTCACCTGTGTTACCATATTTGACTTATTGTGCAGAAATATGGGGAAATAACTACAAAGGTACACTTTTTGACTTAGTATGTTGCAAAAAAGAAATATCACTTATAATAATAATACATAATGAATGATACACACAGTGATTACAAACACATTGGAGGCAGCCACCACAGTTGACTTACTTCACACAAAAGTCATCATTTCTCTATGATTGTTGGTCCAAAGCTAATGAAGATTTTCGCAAAATAAATGTTCTAGTTCTGCGTATTTTTTAATGTGTATTGCATTGTCAGGTGCGTGTTAGTGCCTGATGGTCAGGAAACAGGAATGTAGCAGCAGAGTGTGTCAAATACGGATGCAAAATTATACTTTGACAAAATAGGAGTGTGTTTTATTTTAAGTTTATGAGCTGGACTATGTTTAGAATTATATATGGATGTATAATTTTGGTTGATTTTGTCAGAAATACTAACGTCAAAACGAGAACAATTGTTTGCGTCCTGGCACAGCCGCACACGTCCTTGGTAGCAAAGATGGCTCCTGTTGTTTAGTCGGCCATTCTCTCTTTATAGAGGACTGTGACCAAAGTTTGAGAATCACTGGGCTAGTGAGTAATACAGTTTAATGCATAATACAGTTGATATTACAAGTCCCAGCATGCACTGCAATAAGTGTCTATAAGGAGCCGAACTTACCAGGTGCTAATGCTGCATTCCATTTACCTCGGATGTTGGAAGCCAAAGCTGGGAATGATGTCACAGCCGAGTTGTGAGTCTGAAGTCTGAAAACAAGATGGCCACATCCATTAACGCTATTCATGTGCTGAATACAAACAACTTCTGGACAAATACAGTGAGGCAAAAAAGTATTTAGTCAGCCACCGATTGCGCAAGTTCTCCCACTTAAAATGATGACAGAGGTCTGTAATTTCCATCATAAAAAATCCAGGAATTCACATTGTAGGAATTTTAAAGAATGTATTTGTAAATTATGGCGGAAAATAAGTATGTGGTCAACCATTCAAAGATCTCACTGATGGAAGGAGGTTTTGGCACAAAATCTCACAATACATGGCCCCATTCATTCTTTCCTTAACATGGATCAATCGTCCTGTCCCCTTAGCAGAAAAAAAGCCCCAAAGCATGATGTTTCCACCTCCATGCTTCACAGTAGGTGTGGTGTTCTTGGGACCCAACTCAGTATTCTTCTTCCTCCAAACACGACGAGTTGAGTTAATACCAAAATGGATACATGGATGATACAGCAGAGGATTGGGAGAATGTCATGTGGTCAGATGAAACCAAAAAAGAAATTTTTGGTATAAACTCAACTCGTCGTGTTTGGAGGAAGAAGAATACTGAGTTGCATCCCAAGAACACCATACCTACTGTGAAGCATGGTGGTGGAAACATCATGCTTTGGGGCTGTTTTTCTGCTAAGGGGACAGGACGATTGATCCGTGATAAGGAAAGAATGAACGGGGCCATGTATTGTGAGATTTTGAGCAAAATCCTCCTTCCATCAGTGAGAGCTTTGAATGGTTGACCAAATACTTATTTTCCACCATAATTTACAAATACATTCTTTAAAATTCCTACAATGTGAATTCCTGGATTTTTTTTTTCACATTCTATCTCTCACAGTTGAAGTGTACATATGATGAAAATTACAGACCTCTGTCATCATTTTAAGTGGGAGAACTTGCACAATCGGTGGCTGACTAAATACTTTTTTGCCCCACTGTATGCACTCCTTCTGCAACCTTTAAACACAGTGGATAAAGAGAACGACACATTGTTCGTGATGTATGCACGTTCTGTACCACATTAAAACATTGAAATTTAGTGCATGTTGTCTGTCCATCTGTGTTGGCCCTGTGGTGAGGTGGCGACTTGTCCAGGGTGTACGCCGCCTTCTGCCCCAATGCTGCTGGGATGGGCTCCAGGGCCCCCTCAACCCTAGTAGGGACAAATGGTAGGAAATGGAAATATTGATGGACTTTACTAACATTACCATATACAGTACATCCCACAATACAATGTACTGTATATGGCTGATTTTGTGCAACTAAAACTAGTCAGAAGTGCTAATAACGGATATTATGGAGGCTGCTTTGAGTGTAAACGATAACAGAAGCTTTGAAGCCAACTTGGGGGTGGTGAGGGGGACAAATCCGACCATGAGGGGTGTTCCAATTGAGATTTCCAAAAAGGACGGAAATTCCGACTTCCAAACATAAATGGAAAACACCATAAGTCCCCAATCATAATGTGAAGCATACTTTGCACTTAGACCTCCCTTGGTACATCTCCCTTTAAATATTGCCACTTCCCGACATCATTGATTTACAGAACAAAAAACATTTTTAAAGCATCTACTACATGTCCTTGACGTAAATTAAGTGTTATATCAAGTTGTATTTATGTCTTCTATGTAATACAATGCAATATTTGTTTAACTTTCTGTTTTGTTGTGGTGATCGACAATCAAGGCGGACATGGAATGCTAACATCATAGCTATTAGCTAATTGTAACTGGGGCTGTCAAGTTTTTAAAAGAAAACTTATGCCAGCGGTTTCAGCGCATGGAAGCCCATTTCGAACTTAAAGTAACTACCCAGAACCGGATGACTTTTCCAGGTCCTGGCTCTGTTTTAGTGACTAAGTGGTGTTCCAGACTACTGGCGAGTAGTGTAATCCACAGTGGAACACACTCAAAGCCTCGACATTGGGTGAAACAAGTGCAAAGGAGACTATATGGGTGCTCTGTCATGTTTACAGGGTTTTACTTATGGTAAAAAAAGAAAAAAAACATATTTTGTCATTCTCCAACTATGAAGATATTTGATTTATTGATAATCCTACTTTGTGGAAATTTGTCATCAATAAAATATTGGTGATTAATCATAAGTAATCTTTTATACTCACTGTTTTTGTGACAGACAATAAAATGCAGCTAGCTCACTTACAAGTTCACCGGTGCCAAATGGTTTTTGACCCTCCCAGGACACCATATGTCCTGGTACAGAGTACCAGCTAGCTTATGTGAACTACCCTTTTCTTCTGTAGACACAATTTAAAGAACTCATGTGTACGTGTGTAACCTGCGTCGTTCGTCCCTGCTTTCTGTCTTCCGCCCAAGCATGAGAGACAAGCTTTCTAGCTACCGAGCTAAAAGCCCAAGCTATCAATCCGATAGCCAGCACTGCTCTTGAGGCTGTCAGAGAGTGAGGTTTACCAAAATACATATGGCCCAGCCACACCGTTACATATGTAGTAACAGTGTATATTATTCACTAATGATTTCTGACATAAAACATAATCTTCAACTTAAACTAATTGACATAAGTGCTGCTGACACAGCAGACATCTACGAGATGGCACACTTGCAGTACATTGTGGGGGTTTTATTACATTAATGGACCCTGTGTTACTGCTTGATTATTTCAGATGGATAAAGATTTGTCCAAACATTAGTATGAGTACTAAAAATTAACTCCATTACAATTACTACTATATTATGTGGTATTTATACAAATGCTAAACTAAAATTTAGGTGGAAATGTTTATCTTCTAATGTGTGATGTGAACCAGCAAGATGGAAACAAATGAAATCCACACAACGACACAGAGTTGTTCCATTTAATTCTATGCATAATCTAAATAAAGACCTAAATCCAGATTGTCACATTTCCACAGCACACACGCCTCCGCACACACTCACACAAGTCAAACAATTAAAATGCACAGTACAATAAATCAAAACAAGTGAATTGCTTCCATATCTAAGCAAAGATTGTCAACTAATCTCTACGCCACTAACACTGAAGCAATTACTATAAAATATACCTCTTATTAAAAAAGACATTATATTAAATTCTAATGGCACTTCTACAGTTTGATTTTCATATGACATTTAAACGTCATAACCTAATCAAAAAAATCAGATGCTGCTAGAGAAGCAGACGTAATAACAATAAATAGTTCTTGTGATTATACACAATTTCACAGTTGGGACCTGCAGGAGACAACATTCCAGTGTTAATGAAGTCATTTTCCGACTGAAAAGATCATACAGCATGACTTAGGCAAACACTGCCTTTGACCAAGAGTTTTGTTTCAAAAAAAGACAATGGGAATCTCAGCAGTTCACATTCAACAGTGACATGACCCCAGGAGCTCATGGAACCCAACACACACACAAACGCTTGTCCTCTATTAATCCATTTATTCACACAATGAAATGGTTAAAGAATCCCTCCCACCCCCCCTTTTAAAAAACAAAAACTTAACAAAACAGTAACCTCACACAAAGCAGCAAAAAAACTTGTGATATGTTAGGAAAAGAAGCATGCTGTCATGGAGCGAGGGACTCCTTTAGATGCAACACCTGTCTGTGTCTGTGTGTGTGTGTGTGTGTGTGTGTGTGTGTGTGTGTGTGTGTGTGTGTGTGTGTGTGTGTGTGTGGACGAAGGCACGCTCGGTGAACATCCTTGAAATAACCGCTCATCTTTTACTAAAAAAAAAGTGTTAGCTTCTCTGTTTTTGTACACATTCAAAAATCAAGAGAACCTACAGCATATTCCTGCCTGTGTACGTTATGAAATAGGAACGCCACACGAAAAAAGTGATTCCACTCTGACAAACCATTGTCAAAGAAGAGGGGGTGATGAAGCATAATTTCTCCAGATGTTTATTTGCCAGTTTTATTGGCAAGATGATCATTCTTCTAATCTCTTTACAGGTGTACAATCAAACCCCAACGGCCTCTCCTCTGTGTAGAACAATGAAGCATTTATCTACTGCTTGCTGTGGGAGTTTGAAGGGGCGTGGGGTGGGTGGGGTGGGTAGGGGGGGTGTAGGACTTTGATGCCGCCAAACAATACACCTGTTTACAGTCTCCTTGGCTTCCCTTTGCCTAAATACATTTCTCACATTCCAATGGCTCCATTCAATACAGCAAAGCGCCAACAGAAACGTGCATTGCCCCCCCACATCCCCAGTAGCTCGGCGAGAGATACACAATGATCCCTTGAGAACTACCTGAGACTTGTGTGTGAGACAAAGCTCATATTGTCCCATTTCTATATGCCGAATCACTATGGCTTGTGGGTAAAAAAAAAAAGAAAAAAATTAACTATTTCCTGTGTCGAAATTAAACCCCTCAGATTCTAATTAGCAGTCCCCTCCAGCTTTGAGAAGACAAACTTTCAGAAAACACCGCAGCCTTTAGTAAGGCACCTGGCGCCCTCCGCCACACCAGACAAATAAAATATATATTTACATTAAATATACAAATTGTAATAGCAGCCTAGGCAATAGTGTTGAAACTATATGCATGCTAAAAAACAAGTGCTTCTCTAGGTTCTGTGTGACTGATATTTTCTCGATTAAAACACGATTACAGTAACTTGATTCACACGAAGAAACAAAAACAAAAAACAGCCCCAGTGCCAGTTAAGGAGTACCAAAGTTTGAGCTTATGGAAAAAAAAACCCTGAACCAAGGTAATAAATAAAATTCAGATCAAGTCGTCTCAGGACAGATTTGACAAAAATAATCCTCCTTCATGCCCAAAGACCTTTTTTTTTAAACCACTAAAGGCGCCAACAAGTTCATCAGTAGTAACACATAACACATACAATAAGAAGGCAAAGAAAAAAAGTCAGTAGCTTTTGCAGAATGCTATCATGGTCATTACATTATTATTATTATCTCCAATGCATCCACCTGGACCAGGAAGTAACACTCTGCTAATCAATACCAACGTCATTGATAAGAGCTTCATTTACATAGTTGGGTCACATTCTTGTGAGGGCACTCGTGGATCAATTAGCCTTCCGGTGCTGCCTATTACCTCCTCTGGTACTGTATGTGTGAGTGGATTCTACAAAAGGCATGGTGATAGATGGCGCTCATCAATAAGTACAATAAGAGGCACCAAGGTTACAGGACAACTTTTTCTCAAGTAGCAATCAGGCATTTCCTTCAGTTATTTCACATTCATAATAATAAAAAATGACAGTAATTCTACCCAATTACGATAATGGTATTATTTTAGCCAAACAAAGAAAACAAACATACTCCAGTAGTACAACTTCATTAGTTTTGCTGCCTTGTGATTTTGACATGTTACAAATACCCCAATAAACAATATTAATTATAATAATAAAGTAGGAGTTAAAAAAAAAGAAAAAGGACGGTTCGGCTGTGCACCAAATAAAGTGGATTGTGTTAACAAATGTTTGCATCTTCTATTAGGATGCTTCTACAGTAGTAAAGTCAACACACAAAGACAAACAAGTGCATCATCTACTTTGTTCAACTTCCACACTGCACTGATGCAGTTCGCCAGTCTGCATCCAACCAGCGTAGTTATTGTTGTTTTTTTAATTGCTACATCTTCATCAAGAGAAATGCCACGGGGGGTAGTATCCAGACAGCCAGAGTGTAAATAATACAGCATTTTAACTGATGGAGAGAGTTTTGACAAGGCCGCAGTGAAACTTCCTGATGTGGCGGTAAAGGTCCCCGGATTGTGTGAAGCGGCGCTCGCACCACTTGCACGCATGAGGTTTCTCCCGCGTGTGGACCACGGCGTGCCGACTCAAGTTGTGCGAGTACTGGAAGCTCTTTCCGCACTGGCCGCAGGTGTACGGCTTCTCGCCGGAGTGCGTGCGCTCGTGTCGTTTGAGCGTGTACATGCAGGAGAAGGTCTTGTTGCACTGCATGCAGGTGGGCACAGAGCCGTCGGGGGACAACTTGGAGCGGGCGCCGTCCTTCTCCCGGAAGTGCGAGCTGAGGTGCAGCTGCAGGACGTGCGGACTGGGGAAGACTTTGCTGCAGAGCGGGCAAACGCACACCTGTTGGCCCGGCGGCAAGAGCACGCCACTGGAGGTGGAGATGTCAGAGGAGGCCAAGTCGTCCTCCTCTTCCTCCTCGCTGTCCCCCAGCAGCCGACCCCTCCTCTCGTCGGCTGCCTCCCTGCCGGGGGCGCCCTCCCTTCTCTCGCAGGCATCCCCCTCTTCGTCCATCAGGTCCTCCTCCTGGGAGAGGAGGGCGGCGGTGGAGCCGTTGTTGCCTGGGAAGAGGGCAGCGAACCCTGTCACCACTGAGCTCCTGGCACTATTCCCAAAGCGCTGGCTCTCAGGGCTCATCGGCTCACTGTCCTCCTGCTCTGACAGCAAGTCGTGTTCATCTTTAACAAGTGGCTCAGTGCCCTGCTGCTGGCTGTCGAGGGCCAGCTGTCCCGAGATGTAGGAGGGCTGTAAGGGATCTCTGCTAGACAGAGGCTTGAAAGACAAATCCAGAGCGCAGTCCATGTCATCCGAAGCCCGGGACCTCTGGGACAGCGATACGGTGGAACTACTGACATCAGCTTTTGTTTTTCCAGCTGTTTGGACGCAGGGCTCGGCCTCCGCTGACACATAATTGACACCTACAAGGTCCGGGGACCTGCCAGAGTGACCGTTTGCCTTCTGCCTGTTTTGTGCCGACCTTTCACAGTCGGTGACAGCGAGGCCCGCTTCACTGTTGTCCGTGTCAAACTGGTGCGTCGGGGAGGGGGACCCAGGGAGCCCCTGAGACTGTCGCCTTCCGAGCTGCTTGTCAGCATGCAGCTCGGCCTCTGCAGAATTGTCCCGGTCCAGACAGCTTAGTCCAAAAGCCTCGCCCATCTTCTCCTCGTCTTTATCTTTCAGCTTGCCTTTGCACACTTTGACGATGTCGTACATGTGGAGGTAACTGGCCGCGGCCAGCACATCCTCCACTGGAAGAGTGCTGAATTCCAACTTGCCCTCATACATAAATTCAAGGAGCAGACTAAAAGCCGGCACTGTCACAATGTCACTGTTGAGATGCACAACGTCCCTTTTGTCCAGCTGGTCCCTGTAGAAGAGATGGAAGTACATACTGCAGGAGGCCAGCACGGCTCTGTGCGCCTTGAAGCGAACCTCCCCGACCAAAACAGTGCAGTCACACAGGAAACCTTGGTGACGCTGCTGACTCAGACACTGCAGCAACTGGCGGCTATGGTCTGGGAACTCCATTCTTCCTTCATAACCTGATGAAAAACAGGAAAAACAGGATAGTGGATAAACCAAATGGGGCTATTAATAAGGGAGCTGAAAGCTGGTGTTAGGTGAAGAAACAAATGACTAACATGTGGCAGCACACACACAAACATACAGTATAAGGTGCTACCTATACAACATACTGTACAATCTTTTTATATATATATATATGTATATATATATATATATATATATATATATATATATAAAAGGCCAAATAAAGATGAACCAGGCTTACTTTAAGTTTAAACATAATTTCACCCTGCAAACTTAGTGTTGAGTGAATATCTAGTTGCATTTCGCCTCAAACTTGAGGAAATAAAACGAAAAAAATCTTAAATTGTGCTATTTGTAGAAAAACATTATTTACTCACCCTGAATCAGTTTATACTACGTCAGAGTTTAGAAGCACACAGCGAGATTTTACCAGACTGGGTCTCCAAGGGTCAAAAAGTATTTACTCTTGACTTACTCTGTTTTAACAACATATCAACTCAGACATTAGGCCTCTATTTAAATGACAAAATGTGGCAATCTGCTTTGTTAATAAAGTATAGCTTAAATGTTGCTCACTTCTCCTTTCTTTTTGTCAACAGAATGCAACATAGTTCCAACAGTGTTGAACGTGGGAGACCCCTGTACGAGATTCACCTTTAGGCCTGTATGATAACTAGTAAAACAAAGTTTTTTACTTGAGGTATAGGTTAACTAAAAAAGGAAAACATGACCGCAAATATCCCTAAATTTGCATTAAGTTTCCTCTGACGTGACAGCATCAAAAACATACCTCAAATGTTAAGTAAAGATACATTTTACAACTTTTCCCCAGTGTTGCAAGCTGCATTCAAGAGCGCTCACCCATCATATGATCCACAGTGTTCCAGTTTCAAGTCCACTTCATGAGCTTCCGAAAATGTTAGAAAATGTGGATAGCGACGCGTTTCTAAAGACACACATACGCACAAAGCGGTGTTTACAGAACAAGCAAGCGGTGCTGGAAATAATAGCAGCCGTCCAGCAGGCAAGGGGTGTAAGGTGAAAGAAGGAAGAAAAAAAAAGAAAGAGTAAACTGCTGCTCTGTTTGCTAATTACACTGCAAGCTGTGGAGTCAGCTGCTCTGACATCACCGCAATGGAAACGCTACCTCCAGCTGTGCTCCCCTTTATGCCATATGTTACCACGGAGCTGTCCAAAAGCACACAACTTGTATTATTTTTGAAACAAAACATCCTAAAAGTATATAAGACTTTGTGCCGACAACAGTTGTCAAAAGTCTGATGCGTCTTGTGGTGCACTTGAACGCACCGCGCAGTGAGTTTAAAAGGAAAAGTGCACGTGAAGGAGTGCAGGAAAAAGGCGTGTTAAAAGTGCAATGAGACCAATTGGGGTGTTGGATCGATTGGTGGAAATCTTTCAAAACAACTCTCAAATGAGTGGACTCTCTTTAACTTTCGCTTCCTCGCTCCGCTCCTGAGCGCACACAAAAAACACATATAACTTACATTTATTCCCGCCCTCTTCGTCGAGTGTGTGTTGTTCGTTAGTCCACCTAAACACCTCGACGCGCTACTCTCATCATGTGCGGCCAGATGTTCGACTCCTCTCGTCCGTCCTTCTGGCTTTCAGTCCGACCGAGGCATTCTGCGCTCAGCGCTGCTGGCTGCTGCTGCTGTGTGTCAACGAGCAGGTTGATCGTGTGGACACAAATCTCGCGATAGCGGCCGGCCCACCACTAGAACGTGTGCACTACTGCGAGAACTCACACAGCGGCAGCAAGGAGCAGAGAGCGCGGGTCACATCCATGCCCCCCTTCTACCCCCCCCGCTGGAAACACCTGTCTTGTGTCTTCGCGCCATACACGGAAGTGGAGGGTGGGGTGTAAAACTCAGGCAAGGAAGCGTTGGCTTGATGTGAAAACAATATGTTTATACAATAGATGTGGATTTATTAATATGCAACATCCTGTTTTTATATCAACCTGCATTTATATGATTAGGCACAACCACCTCCATCCATCCATTTTCTACCGCTTATTCCCTTTTGGGGTTGCGGGGGGCGCTGGCGCCTATCTCAGCTACAATCGGGCGGAAGGCGGGGTACACCCTGGACAAGTCGCCACCTCATCGCAGGGCCAACACAGATAGACAGACAACATTCACACTCACATTCACACACTAGGGCCAATTTAGTGTTGCCAATCAACCTATCCCCAGGTGCATGTTTTTGGAAGTGGGAGGAAGCCGGAGTACCCGGAGGGAACCCACGCATTCACGGGGAGAACATGCAAACTCCACACAGAAAGATCCCGAGCCTGGATTTGAACCCAGGACTGCAGGAACTTCGTATTGTGAGGCAGACACGCTAACCCCTCTGCCACCGTGAAGCCCGCACAACCACCTAAGATACTAAAATCCAAAAAGGGCTGTATAAAGGTGTTAAAGGCCTACTGAAACCCACTACTACCCACTACGCAGTCTGATAGTTTATATATCAATGGTGAAATATTAACATTGCAACACATGCCAATACGGCCTTTTTAGTTTACTAAATTACAATTTTAAATTTCCCGGGACTTTCGTCTTCGAAACGTCGTGTAATGATGACGTGTACGCAGGACGTCACAGGTTTTTAGGAAGTATGAGTGCTAAATGTCACACACACAGCTAAATGTCATCTGCTTTAACGGCATAATAATACAGTTTTTTGGACATCTGTGTTGCTGAATCTTTTGCAATTTGTTCAATTAATATTGGAGAAGTCTTAGTAGAAAGATGAAGTTGGGAAGCTTTAGCCTTTAGACACACAAACACACGGTGATTCCTTGTTTAAAATTCTTGGAGGTGAAACTTTCCTATGGATAAGAGCGCGGTCAAGAGAACATGGATCCCGACTATATGTCAACCAGCAGGTTTCGGTGAGAAATTTGTGGTTAAAAAGTCAGTTCTTACCGGAGAAAAGCTGAGCTTGTGCTGTCCATAGTTGCCGTCGACTCCCCTGAGACACTGCGCGTCAACACACCCGTGGAGACACCCTTCCGACTATCAGGTACTATTAAACTCACTAAAACACTAGCAACACAATAGAAAGATAAGGGATTTCCCAGAATTAACCTAGTAAATGTGTCTAAAAACATCGGAATCCGTCCCAATGCAATCGCGTTGTTTTTTTTTTAACTTTTTATTTTTTTTATTTTTTTTCTAGTCCGTTGCTTTCAATATCCTTAAACACGAATCTTTCATCCTCGCTCAAATTAATGGGGAAATTGTCGTTTTCTCGGTCCAAATAGCCCTTTTTGTTGGAGGCTCCCATTAAAAACGATGTGAATATGTGAGGAGCCCTCAACGAGTGACGTCATCGTCTGTGACTTCCGGTAGAGGCAGGGCTTTTCTCTTAGCACCCAAAGTTGCGAACTTTATCGTGGATGTTCTCTACTAAATCCTTTCAGCAAAAATATGGCAATATCGCGAAATGATCAAGTATGAGACATAAAATGGACCTGCTATCCCCGTTTTAATAAGAAAATCTCATTTCAGTAGGCCTTTAATTTACCAATTTATAATTGCATTGGGCAGTGACGTATTGGTTCCTCTTATTTAGCTAACTGAGGTAAACACACCTTTTGATACAATTATTGTTGCTAAATTCAGTTTTCTGTACCGCTTGTCCTGAATTAGCTGGTGAGTAAGAAATAAGACGGCAGCAATACCGCTTGTCCCTTTTGGGATTGCGGGGGGTGCTGGAGCCTATCTCAGCTGCATTCGGACGGAAAAAGGCGTACACCCTGGACAATTTGCTACCTCATCGCAGGGCCAACACAGATAGACAGACAACATTCACACTCACATTCACACATTCGGGCCAATTTAGTGTTTCCAATCAACCTATCCCCAGGTGCATGTCTTTGGCGGTGGGAGAAGGCCGGAGTAAGCGGAGGGAACCCACGCAGTCACGTGCAAACTCCACACAGAAAGATCATGCAAACATGCAAACTCCACACAGAAAGATCCCAAGCCCGGGATTGAACTCAGGACTACTCAGGACCTTTGTATTGTGTGGCAGATGCACCAACCCCTCTTCCACCGTGCTGCCTAAAGTCAATCATTATTTTTCAAATCCTTTGATTTGAAAAACACTCAGTATGTTTACAACAATTCTACAGTATTGTAAACTATACACCCTACCATTTGTGATAATGCCGTTGAAAATTGATTTTGATGTAATAAATGACACATTGAAGATTAGCAGTTTATAATATATAAAAAACTAACACGTTCTTACATCTCTGCATTTTTATTTCTATTTTTACATAAATGCACAGGGATTGAAAGTGTGACATGGAAACGCATTGCATTGTGGGTCTTGCTGGACTGAGATAGGCTCCAGCACCACCTGCGACCCCGAAAGGGACAAGCGGTAAAAAATGGATGGACGGACATGGCTGAATACAAAACTTTGTGCTTAAGTTGAGTTTTTTTTTTTAATTCAATACATGGCGCGAATATGCTTTGATTGAATGATTGATTGATACTTTTATTAGTAGATTGCACAGTTTAGTACATATTCCGTACAATTGACCACTAAATGGTAACACCCGAATAAGTTTTTCAACTCGTTTAAGTCGGGGTCCACGTTAATCAATTCATGCGGCATCTGTAACTGCCACAATCATGGTCATGTTTGCGTCAGGAAAAAGGGTTTGGTGAGATTTTTGTCAGTTCCAGTGTGAAAGCAAAGTCGAAGGATGTCGGGTTATAAAGCTAATAAAGTGACGATGAATAGCCTGGAAAACAGCCGTGAGATGATCAAACATCACTTTTAATGGTATCACCTGGTAAATGCCGGTGTGTTTGCGGCATTTTCACACTGGTAAGTTTGAATTAAAGCCCGTTTTTTTATGTTGCATACGATGAATAGCCTGGAAAGCAGCCGTGAGATGATCAAACATCCCTTTTAACGGCATCACCTGGTACATGCTGGTGTGTTTGCGGTATTTTCACACTGGTAAGTTTGAATCAAAGCCCGTTTTTTTATGTTGCATACAAAGCATTTAGTAGGATGTTAGAGTTAACTAAGCTAAGCTCGCTGCAAGTTACAAACAAGGTTCTGTATTTGGGAAAAAAAAGCAATTGCTTAGATTTTAATGATGTCACATTGAATATGCATTGTGGTCAAGCAGCGTCTGTTCTTCATGGGTCCTCGGATTCACTTAACCTTTCTCAAAGAAAAATGCCCCTATGTTTGCGTTGTTTTCAGCTGTACAAATCGTTCAAATCCCGAAAAGGACAAACGTTTCCTCAGAGTTCCTGGAGAGGTAATCAATAAGGACGGAAGAGTGCAAGATTTTACAAAAGACGATGACAAAAGGGGCACACACTCCAGTACAAGGGAGCAGAGTGGAAGAATGCAGAAGATTGAAGTGACTACTTTGTTAAAGGTTTGTTTGATTTTTTAAATTTGTTTTACTTTATTCGTTAAGTATTTCCCATTGAAGTATTATCTTGATATTATTTGTATTTTCATTTTAACAAATATAAACCAAAAAGTCAGAGTTATAGTGATACTTTGTCAGGAAAGGTACTTTAAAGGCCTACTGAAATGAGATTTAAACGTGGATAGCAGGTCCATTCTATATGTCATACTTGATCATTTTGCGATATTGCCATATTTTTGCTGAAAGGATTTAGTAGAGAACATCCACGATAAAGTTCGCAACTTTCGGTGCTAAGACAAAAGCCCTGTCTCTACCGGAAGTCGCAGACGATGACGTCGCAAGTGTGGGGGCTCCTCACATATTCACATTGTTTATAATGGGAGCCTCCAACAAAAAGTGCTATCCGGACCGAGAAAACGACAATTTCCCCATTAATTTGAGCGACGATGAAAGATTTGTGTTTGAGGATATTGATAGCGACGCACTGGAAAAAAAAAAAAAAATAATAAAAAAGTAAAAAAAAAAATTAAAACGCGATTCCATTGGGACGGATTACGATGTTTTTAGACACATTTAGTAGGATAATTCTGGGAAATCCCTTATTTTTCTATTGTGTTGCTAGTGTTTTAGTGAGTTAAATAGTACCTGATAGTCGGAAGGGTGTCTCCACGGGTGTGTTGACGCCAGTGTCTCAGGGGAGTCGACGGCAGCTACGGACGGAACAAGCTCAGCTTTTCTCCGGTAAGAAGCGACTTTTTAACCACAAATTTCTCACCAAAACCTGCTGGTTGACATTCCGTCGTGTTTCATGTTTGCTTGACTGCGCTCTGATCCATAGTAAATTTTCACCTCCAGGAATTTTAAACAAGGAATCACCGTGTGTTTGTGTGGCTAAAGGCTAAAGCTTCCCAACTCCATCTTGCTACTTTGACTTCTCCAATATTAATGGAACAAATTGCAAAAGATTCAGCAACGACGTTTCCAAGACGAAACTCCCGGGAAATTTTAAATTGCAATTTAGTAAACTAAAAATGCTGTATAGGCATGTGTTGCAATGTTAATATTTCATCAATGTATAAACTATCAGACTGTGTGGTGGGTAGTAGTGGGTTTCAGTAGGCCTTTAATGTCTCCCCTCTTGTTTAAAATGTACACCCTTGTGTAAGAGTACATATGAGAACAAGACAAGAATCAAGTATTGTAATGATTCAGTCATTTTTACTTTGTTAAATAGATATGCAGTCACAGGTGTTAGCTGTCGGGTGCTAGTTTGTTTACATGGATGCAAGACGCAAAGTTGAATCCTGAAATACAACCTTACCCGAGCCAAAACAATGCATATTTAGCCGGGATAGGCTTGATCCCAATTTCTTTAACCCAGCCCCACACAGAGAAGTTTTAGAATGCCATGCTTTTCCAAGTTGATATCTATTTTGTCGTGTAGAATGCCATGTGGAGCACAATAGTTCGAGATGTCTGGGAACTCCATCGACAGATAATCCTTGATATCACTCAACAAATTTTTTTTGACAAAATATAGAGATTTATTCGATTGCATAGTTGGATATTTTGCTTGTATCTGATTTTTGCCGGGGCTCCAGCCACGCCTGCAACCCAGAGAGAGCAAAGCGGTAGAAAATGGATGGAAGGATATAAGCCCCTCGCGTACTATATGAGTGCGCACTGCTTGCTGCACAACAGACTCCACACAGTTGACCACCACTTTTTTTTTCATCCAGGAAGAAGTCACGTGTTGGAATACAAGCAATACTGCTATTCATAGAATCAATAACTGAGAAGACTTATAATATTTCCCTTTATAAAATAACAGTTTGTTTCAAAATATATCTAATTTGAAACAAATTTCTCCAGGAGACACCACACAGTGACACGTCCTGTTGACCAATCTGTAAAGGACGACAGTCTTCTCTTTCTAATGTAAAATTCAGAGGTCTTGCACACACGCAAAGTTTTTTTTTTTTACTTTAAGTGAGCCTTTACCGACTTCGCATTCCCAAATGTTTCACCTGTATAAAAACTGACTCAGTTGACAATCGAGATATAGGACACGTTTGGCAGCTTTCTTAAATCTTGTCAATGGGACATGCTCATATGGATCAGTTCCACCATTTTACTAATTTTTTAAGATGGCGAGCTTACGGAGCAGGATCAAGATTGTTTTGGTACAATCCCTTGATTGCTTTTCTTTCGTACGATCCATTTTAATCCAGTTTGTTGCTCTCTCTCACAATACCGCTAGTTGAGTACAGCCAAACAAAAACTTTGTCCGGCAACAACAGCCACCCAACCCCTACAATGCATTGAAAAATAAAGTGTACTTTTGAGCTTTTATCACTTTGTAGGAAAACTATTTTCCTGACAGGATTTTTATTAATATTAACATTCCCTATTTGGGTCTCTCTCTTTTTTAAACTTCCCTACTTACTTTTTGGAGTTTGTTGGAAATACTTTAATATATTCCAAATTTAGATTTAATTTTAAAATTAGGTTAACCAACGCCATTTGCTTGCTGTTTCAAATCATCTGCTAATGAAAAGCAAACTTTTTGATCACAAACAATTTGTTGCTTGCAAAGAATTATAAATCATAAAAACATACTTTGTAATTTTGATTGTCAGTGCCTTTGGTAACTTTAAAGGACCATTCTCTCTAAGCCTGCTCTGTTGAGGAATTCCCTGGCACTGACCCACCCACTGGCTTTGTTTTTCCTGGCTGTGATAGACCCAAATAGTCCTAAGACAGAAGTGATGATTTATGTGGGGAGAGAAAAGTCTCAAATCTGCTTAACTTCTTGAGCATATAAAATATTTTCCAGAGTCTGTTGGGTGATGGTAAAAGCAAAAGTTGGAAGTACGGCAGAGAAACAGTCGAGGTTGCAGCTGCTCATCCTGTGCAGTCCCCCTCTTCCTTCTCCTCGTGTCCCTCTCCGAGCTCTCCCAACTGCTTCTGTCACCTTTGCCCTGTGTTCCAGCTGTCGTGCGTTTTGAAAGGACCATTTGCAGCCCTCTGACATGGAGGGGAATGAGCAATGTGATGGGACGCGACAGCCCCTGGTTGTAAGAGACTACCAGCTAGATTCTTGTCTGCTTACTTTATTCCATTTTTAGTCTGCCTGTGACAAGTGACTATGGATGTCTTCACTTGGGTCCGGATGAAGAGAACATGCTCAAGATCTATTAGACCGTAAACTAAATGACGCATAAAAAAAAACAATTTACCATTCAGTGTGCATCAATGCAGATAAGAATAGGAGCTGTGGCCGTGTGTTTTCATGGCCCTGGCAAACTTGTGCGCACAGCAAAAGAGGGGTGTGTGTTCACAGGGCAAGACAAAGCAGTGGTTGTGCCTGGGGACTGTGGCCTCAGCGAGTGAGGCTCAGCACGGCAAAAGGTTCTCACACATAGTGAAAGATAGGGAAAGATGGAGAGAGAATGAGAGGGGGGGAGCAAGCAGAGAGAGAGAAAACACTTCCTGGAGGTTCATTCTTCTTCTCTGCAACCATCAATGGCATTCTCCCCCTGACCCACTCCTTTCGCAGGCAAACAAAAGACCCTGCATTCCAGTGAAGCCTGACTGGCCAAGCAACCAGCAGTGGAAGCACATCACTGACCTGACCAGTCCACAGTCTCATCACAGGGTGGGCTTGAGCTACACTGACGGTCTGAGGGGGCTTGTAATGCAGCTTAATGCCAATTGGAATTGGAATCCAAAATTTCCCCTAAGGAAGTTCGGATTGACGGTGTTAGAAATCATAAGATAAGGTAATGCTGAAATGTTAAAAAAACGCAAATTCCGGTCCTCTGTTACAAATCTGGAATGCGTTGTAAGTCAAACTTAAATTAACAGTGCTTAATCAAGATAAGGCTAACCAGTAAACCGTGTTGATGCTATCGCCTTCCAGCCTAAGCACTTGCAACCTTTACAGTACATCCCAATAATAAGACCACTGCACTGCCTCATTAGTACTACCGATTTCATAGGAGCAGGTCCTTTTAACATAATCAACAATACAAACGTTATCTTTAATTATGGTTGCAACAGTCGAGCAGATCAAATCAAAAGCATGACCAACATTTGTGAGTATTTCTCCTCTCTCTGAGCTTATAATGTTTAATTTGACTTTTATGGTGATGCCACCAGAATAGCCTGCCTTGCGCTTGTGTGCAAAAGGTAAACAAATAGGCAAAACCTTTACTCAGTGCAGGTGCATGTCAGGCAGATACTGCATTTTTACGTGCAGAGCAAGTTCCAGAGCGAGTCTGTATTTTATGAACATAAATTTAAAATTGTATGTATTTATGGGAGCAATTTTTAAACACAAAATGTCATATACCTATGACCACATGCATAAAGGCAATTGTCACTTTGTACTGTACTATCCAAAATAAAACCCAATATGCTGAATTTTAAATGATACCGTCACTGAAAGGTATTCATTAATTATTGTATTTATTATGACGGTTGTAGTTTGCACTGCATCATACTGAGACCTATATTGCATGTCATTCCTATCATTCATAAACAAACTAAATATATTACAAACACCTCTCATCCATAACACCAGCTATTCCCACTACTACAGTAATCAATCCATCATACTGCTAAATCGCAGGGCCAACACAGATAGACAGACAACATTAACACACTAGGGCCAATTTAGTGTTGCCAATCATCCTACCCCCAGGTCCATGTCTCTGGAGGTGGGAGAAGGCCGGAGTGCCCGGACAGAACCCACGCAGTAATATTATCATTATTATTATATGTAACTGTGCTGGTCATTAGGCTGCGCTAGAAAAATTAAAATATATAGTACATTTTGCCCATTCAAAATCAAGGACAGGCAAAGTGCTGACAAAACAAGGTATAAACAAGGTATAACTGTTTTAGTGTAAACAAAGAACAGTCAAAATAGCAGTAATAACAAACCAAACAACACTTGAGCTGTCTAGTTTTCTCAAAAAGAAAAGTGCATTTTGTGATGATGGGTTTAGAAAGCTGCACACAGTTGTTTGTAGACACGTCACAAAAGAAAACTACGACAGCTCTGACGAAGGCTGAAGTGTCATCTGAAACTATAAGCAAGTAAGAAACCTCTCTTACACAAAAAAATTGTCTAAACACAATCATTTTGAACATATGCACACAGGTATATTGTTGATTATTTATTAACCCCAGGCCTTTTTAGCTATCTAACGCTCATTCTATATGGTAGTAATATTGAATAATTCTTGGAATTTTTGATATCTAATATATTGTATATGTATTATTTTATGACGCAAGCGCAGTGTTGCCTAATGTGCGTGTGTGTGCGTGTGGATGTGCGTGGGTGTGTGCGCTTAACGTTTGTTATTATGATTTTGTTGTTTGCATTGCAAATTGATGCTGCTTCACACCTGAAGTTTCTAATGGATACGTAAAGTAAATAATCTAATCACAGTTTAGATGGTGAACTTTGGGTAAAATTATAGTTAAATGCTAGTCTTCACGCAACTTGGTCTCTGTTGTTAGCAGTGGCGGGTAGTGCGTTTCCCATCAAGGCCTCCAGTGATGTTTGACTTCAATGATTACCTCTCAAAATACCATAATTTATGTCACCACGTGAACAGTGCTGGAGAAATACGATACAGGAACACATTTACGCCCTACTGGGCACTGAGTATACAAAACAGGTTATTTTCTGGCGCATTTAAAAATAAAATAAAACGCATCAGCAATTAAAAAAAAATCTTATGCGGTACTGTCAAAACTACGATTGCAAAAAACGTATTAAAAGTGAAAAAGTAAAATACTTGAACTCACAGTTTGTTACACCTATTCAACGCCGTATAAGCCAGTGGTATCGCCTGTCATCGGCTTATTCGAGTGCAAATGGCGGGCATTTCCCCATTACATCGCCAGAACAGCTGAGCTAGCTTCCAGGATTGGCCAACATCGTCTCACAAGATATCCTTTTTGCAAATGGCTTTGGAAATATATATCTGCCACCTAATCAATGTTTTGTTCTCCTTGGCAAAACACTTCCTGCTTCCTGCTAAATTGAAACATGTGATTTCATACTCACTTTGGAATGACAAGTGAGTATCCAATCACAGTCCCGTTAACATCAGGCTACTTAGATAGGCCACTGTCAACAACTTGTGATCTGATTGGCTATTGCAACTGTCTATCAACTCTATGTTTTCTGAATTTCATCCGATAACGGTCCCGGTGATTATCTAATCACAGGACGTGTAAATGTCACACTCAATGTGAGGCCATCTAGAAGGCTTTAAAGACAACAACTCATAATCTGATTAGCTATAGCGACTGTCTATCACCTGTTTGAGCCCGTTTGCTTAAAGTGCACAGACGCCCGCATTGTTTATTTTGTAGGCCTCGGGCAGATTTCGTACAGCATGGCAACATAAGCTATCTGAATTCTAATTGGATACAAATTAAAACTAAAAACAACAGCACTAGAACGGGCATAAATTTACATGAAGAGAATATGAATAATTTTAGATATTTAGGGAAAGTAAATGATCATGATTTCTGGTTATGTTAGGCCAGTAGAGAAGGCCTTACTGGCCCTGAAGCCCTACAACTGGTTGTTAGCTAGCTAGATAAAAAGATAACTACCTTGCCAAGTAGAGCTTGCATCCTCAAGATAACCGACATACCTGTGCTTCAAGTGCTCCCACATCACAGACATTGTTACGATTAAGGCTGCCTTTAAGAATTGCATACAGAATATTCATGCATAATAAAGACTAGTGATTATAAAATATAGCATGCTTGCAATTACATTTGAGATTAATTTATGTTGAAATGTATGGCTTGACTTTGAATGATGACTAAGCAGACGCAGAGATCCTTAACTAACTTTTGGTTTTAATGTACGGAAATCCACCACTAATGGGCCTCGAAAGGCCCAACCCCCAGACATCAAAGAAGACAGGTCAAGCCCAGACGTGACTCACCTCGAAAGTGAAAGCACAAACGAGGCCGAGAAAACGCTGTACAAAGCAACCCTGGGTCCGCTCAACTCTAACACTGAAGGAAACAACTCCAGCGGCCCCAGCGTGCATGTGGAGGATTTATATTTGCTCAATGACCTCTCATGAATGACCTCTAAATGAACACAAGCGCCTGCGTAAAGATTTCATGTTTCAATGTGTACATCTGTGGCTTATAGACTTCTGCGGTCAATATATGTACAAAATAAAATTGGGCCAAAAATTAAGGGACTGTGGTTTGTATACAGATATGCTCCATAGCCCTGAAAATTACGGTATGTTTTTATGTCTGACTATATAATTGCAAGTATTCGCTGAAATGCATTCATATTGACATGATATTACGTGCTTGTGTATTAGTGGAGGTAATTTACAAGCTCAACTCAGAGAGAGGGTGGGACATATTGCTTGTACCTTGTTTTAATGTGAGCGCATTCTTGGCAGCAACCTGTCCCTTGCATACTGCATTTGTGAGTGTTTGTCACATTCCGTGTACTGCAATCGGACAAGAAAAGGAGGATCCAATTATTTTTTTCAAGGGAGAAACTTGATGATCATACCAAAGACAATACAGTGCAACTTGGTAAATGTAGATCCTGTTGAACTTGCAGGACAACAGGGCTTGACTGGCATTGTCCGAGTAGAGACAAGCAAGGCGCAGAAGGCCAAGTGCATCGCTCTACAGATACAGCAAAAGATAAAGGATAACCTCAGTCTTCTTTGCTTGCATGACAGGAGAAGCTTGGCAAGGCCAATACTTTACAGTGAGTGAGTGAGTGAGTGAGTGAGTGAGTGAGTGAGTGAGTGACAAAGAGGTACAGTACAGAACAGACTGAAGGCCGATGCCCTTATATACATCATCAGCAGTCTTCTTCTATCTTGTTCCCATAATGCTGTTTAGTTGTGGTAGGACACATTGAAGCTGCGTATTAGCTAGCCTGGTGGCAACATGTACAAGTTGAACATTAGGGGTCACAAAATCGAGACTTGACGAAAGGTCGTAACCTTTTGGGCAGAGACACAGATACCAATTTCAAAGTATGTCATGTGATCGAGATAGGACTTCAACCAGTTAACCGGATAGTCCCACCCAGTTTTATAATCGATAGTAGGCACTCAGCATCAAGGGTTGGAATTGGGGGTTAATACACTAAAAATTGTTCCCGGGCGCGGCCACCGCTGCTGCTCACTGCCCCCCTCACCTCCCAGAGGGTGATCAAGGGTGATGGGTCAAATGCAGAGAATAATTTCACCACACCTAGTGTGTCTGTGAGACAATCATTGGTACTTTAACTTTAACTGTGTCATAGGCAGTGCTCAGGTCCAGCAGAACCAAGACTGTGACTTTTACTGCGCCTGTGTTTGGGCAGATATCATTTACTTTTTCATCGGAGCATTTCAGCCTGATTGGAGCCTAAAGCCTGAAAGTGTCAAACACATTGTTAAATAGGAGAAAGTCACTAAGCTGTTGGTGTACAACTTTTTGTCGGACTTTACCCAAAAACGGTACGTTTGATATGGGCAGATAGTTTTTCAGTACCGTGGCATCTAGACTACTCTTCTTTAAGAGGGGCTTAATGAGAGCATTTTTGAAGGCCTTTGGAAATACTCCAGTCTGAAGTGAGATGTTAACTACATGAGCGTATTGTGGTGACAAACTTCTCAGCACAGACCCACTAGACTCTAGCAGCATGTTGTGGATCAGTTCTTCAACTGTTTTTTGTAAGTGACAGGAATGACATGTGGCAGTTGTCGAGCTTGGTGCGGAGTAGCTATTTGTTTTCCAAGTATTGCATTTTAATGCCTAGATCTTTAGCATGAAATAACATTGCAAACTCTTTGCACTTATTTGTAGAATTGAGTTCTGCTGGAAGTGAAACTGGAGAGTTTGTTAATTTGTTTACTGTATCAAACAGGATACAAGAGTTGTTACTACAGTTTGCGATGATTCCAGAAAAATATTTTTCTTTTGTTCTATGCAAAATCTGGTTGAACAGATTTAACTTTCTTTGTAAATCTCATTACAAATTTGGAGCTTTGATTTGAGGAAAGCAGTGTTATGCAGGAGTGTATTTATAACATTTTTATTGAAGAATTTTTAACATTTATAGTCGCTGCAGAGAGAATTATTTTCTTATTCCTGGGAGGCGTAACAGAAAATAATTGAGAGGCACTGCGCTAGTCAAAGGCTGAGCTGCCCGCTTTCAGAGTTGGTCTGCACGCTTCAACACCTTGCCTTCCACGGCAGTGTAAATGCACACTCCCCGGGCTTGTGTAGGTTCCCTGCATGCCTGGATCTCTGCAAATACTTCGCCTTTTGTGACAATTTGTATTTCATTACCGAGTAAATACATGTTGCAAGAAAGAAGTTAACTTATAATGCGCACCATGGTCGATTTCGTAGTGGCGTTATAATGCATACTGTACGTGCACCTAAAAGGTACCGTCAAATCAATTAGTCTTTCTTTATCTATGGTTGCTTCATTGTGACGCATGTGACTTGCTGTTGCTCTATATGCTAACTGGAGGAATTACTGCCTAAATGAGAACTTTACTGGAATTATGGGCATTTTACAGTGTCTAATCAACCTAACACGCATGTCTTTGGACAGTGTGAGGACGCCAGAGAGCTTTGAGAGAACATGCAAACTCAAAGAACTCAGAGCGAAGATTTGAACCCAGAAACATCTGATTTTGAGGCAGAACAATATTGTCCCCTTGTTGCGCTTAAGAAACAGATATTTTTCACAAATATTTTGGTGGACCTCCAAACTTGAGGTCCAATGACAATTCTTTTTAATACAGTCACTGCATTATGTCAAAATTCCACATAAAGTGTGCAGTATTTCTATACAAGTCTGATTAATTATACTTTTAGGGGTTAACTTCAAATGAGTCATCTGAGGGCTTAATGTAAGTGAAAGAATATCCTTTATACTTTGAAACAACTACAGCGGCCTGCCTGTACCTGTCCCAAACCAGTTCAACTCCTTTCATAACTTTAACATGTGCATGAGTGTACATACAGTCAATAATATTTTGTAAAAAACGTCTTCTGAAAACATTTATAATGTTTGCTACTGTTTTCAAAGAGTAAAACCAAAAAAAATGTGAAGCCGGGATAGAAATGAGTGGAACCTGCAGTTCAGTCGGGTTTAGTGGGACACAGCATTACCTGAGTGAAAGAGGTTATATTTGATTCCGAACCTCACTTCATGGCTCATGTGGCTTTCATAGGAAATGCCAGCAACCATTTCCACCTCGCTGCGACTCTGTAATAGAAGCCTGTCCCCCCTTCTTTTTTGGCAAACAATTACTTCAACACAGCCACACAGCCATATATCAATGAGTGAACACTGCGGCCCAGGTGATGACTTTGGATTTTAATCTTTACAATTTAGACTTCAAAGGCTAAAGCTAAGCTGACAACGCAAAGTCATTTGCCACAACTGCATGGAATGTATCGAGCCAATGAAATAGATAGAGATAGATAGATAGATAGATAGTACTTTATTGATTCCTTCATGATAAGTTGGATTTTAAGAATTATAAACATAACATTAGTATTGAATGACTTTTGCTAGTTCAGACAAATGATTGTGAGTCACATGGTTAATGTTTGGCGTGTCTTTGCAACCTAATAGCCTACAGGCATGATTATGCAGCAATACACTTCCTTGGGCTTCGCCATATTAAATATCCAAAGGGACTGTTTGATGGTCATCATTTAAAACAATTTCAAATGCTGCAAATCACTGGTTCCAACTCTCAAAATATTTCCTGTCTGGATTATATTCCAGTGTCATAAACTAAGCATTTTTGGAATGTTTCATCGAGACTAAAAGAGGGTAATTAATAAAACGCAGACCACGCTGCATTTTAAAAAGTATCAAAATAAAATTGTAACCAAATTCCTGTTGAAACAGAATGAATAAACACTGCAATACAATATCAGGATCTTGATGAATTTTGTCATCAAGATCTACCAGTAGGTAGACTGGCCAGAGGTTTTATTCACGTAAAAGTACTGTTACACTAACTAAAGTAATATTTAGTAGCGGCATGGCGTAGTGGGTAGAGCGGCTGTGCCAGAAACCTGAGGGTTGCAGGTTCGCTTCCCACCTATTGACATCCAAATCGCTGCCGTTGTGTCCTTGGGCAGGACACTTCACCCTTGCCCCCGGTGCCGCTCACACCGGTGAATGAATGATGAATGAATGATTGGTGGTGGTCGGATGGGCCGTAGGCGCAAACTGGCAGCCACGCTTCCGTCAGTCTACCCCAGGGCAGCTGTGGCTACAGATGTAGCTTACCACCACAAGGTGTGAATGAATAATGGGTTCCCACTTCTCTGTGAGCGCTTTGAGTATCTAATAATAGAAAAGCGCGATATAAATCTAATCCTTAATTATTACTATTATTATTATTATTATTATTATGAACCAAGTAAATGTATAAAGTATTCTTCCAAATAATTACTTAAGTACAAGTAAATACATGGTCAGAAAAAAAATTACTCGAGCAGGCCCACTAACATGTAAATAACTTCTAAATGTATTTCTTAGCTATTTTTAATGCTACTTGCACTCCAACCAAAGTTGTTGTGTGTGTGGCTGTGAGAGACCCTACTACAGCATGTACTACAAAAAATGCTCAATCGACGGCCACTTATGATTTTATAACAGGGTTAATGTTAGTATATGCACAGCTAGAACTTAAAAAAACATCTACAACTCACCAACATGTTTTCTGTAGTGCGAAGTGGACTTCTTGTAGGCTGAAATGTGAACATTTGTACTGAAACAGATAATAACACATGATATAAATATTATTTTTTATCGTTTATAAGGTAAACATTGAAAAGCTTTCCTTCCTCATTCAACGTCAGTCAGTTTTTACAGTGTATCGTTTGAATGTGGTCATGTGATTGCAAGGCTTTGTTTTATTGGTGAAATGAAATCAAACCCCACTAGTGCTTATGTTGGATTGTTGAAACAGAATAATGTGACCATACCGGCTCAAACGAGCCAAAGTAATGCATTTTTGCAAGCAGTGATCAATAGAATATGAATTAATATAACGATGATATAAAAAATGTGAATGAAACTTCAATAGAATAAAGCATGTATTATCTGGGCGGTGTGGCTCGGTTAGTGCCAGCAACTTGGGAGTTCCAGGTTCGATCGCCGCTTCTGTCATCCTAGTCACAGATATTGTGTCCTTTATATAAGTATAAATCATTTCACTTAAAGTTCAGCTTTTGTAGAGGCGATTTCAAAAAGGGTTTTAATGACCAAAAAAATTTAATAATAAATGCATCAAATAATAAAATGATAATTACCGTAGTTAAGAAGAACTGCAGTCCAATGCAGTACATTTTCTGTAAAAAATTGTTTAGCAAGAAAGATGAAGTGTCTTTTTATTTCCACACTTTTGCTGGGCACATTGACACTTGTGTTTTAGAGCAACGGATTTACTAATGTTATCATTAAAGAACAGAACATATGAAACACAAAACAAACACTTATATTGTTACTGAGGTTCAAATGTTAAGAAGAGGTGTTTGGCTCCCCCCTGGTACTCTGACAAACATTTGAACTTGCGACATTTCTCTCATGCAGTTATTTTTTAAATTTCTGTGTGTCTTGGGGTATTTGCAGCATTTTGCATTTTCATTTGTTTTATTTGTTTCAATTGCATATGTTGGACACACAAGAGGGCATTAAAACAAGTTGCAAAAATTATATAAAGTAAAAACTGCCCTCCTACTGTTATTATTGAAATTTGTGTGGGTTTTGGGGTATTTGCAGAATTTTCCATTTTCATTTGTTTCAATTGCATATGTTGGACAAACCAGAGGATCTTTCTGTGTGGAGTTTGCATGTCCTCCCCGTGACTGCGTGACTTTCCCTCCGCGTACTCCGGCTTCCTCCCACTTCCAAAGAGATGCACCTGGGGATAGGTTGATTGGCAACACAAAATTGGCCCTAGTGTGTGAATGTGAGTGTGAATGTTGTCTGTCTATTTGTATTGGCCCTGCGATGATGTGGCGACTTGTCTAGGGTGTACCCCGCCTTCCGCCCGATTGTATCTGAGATAGGCACCAGCGCCCCCCATGACCCCAAAGGGAATAAGCGGTAGAAAATGGATGGAGTGACCAGAGGGCATTAAAACAAGTTGCAAAAATTATATAAACTACAAACCCCGTTTCCCTATGAGTTGGGAAATTGTGTTAAATGTAAATATAAACGGAATACAATGATTTGCAAATCATTTCCAACCCATATTCAGTTGAATATGCTACAAAGACAACATATTTGATGTTCAAACTGATAAACTTTTAAAAAAAAATAATCATTAATTTAAGAATTTGATGCCAGCAATACATGACAAAGAAGTTGGGAAAGGTGGAAATAAATACTGATAAAGTTGAGGAATGCTCATCAAACCCTTATATGGAACATCCCACAGGTGTGCAGGCTAATTGGGAACAGTTGGGTGCCATGATTGGGTATAAAAGCAACTTCCATGAAATGTTAAGTAATTCACAAACAAGGATGGGGTGAGGGTCACCACTTTGTAAGCAAATTGTTGAACAGTTTTAGAACAACATTTCTCAACGAGCTATTGCAAGGAATTTAGGGATTTAACCATCTACAGTCCGTAAAATCATCAAAAAAGTTCAGAGAATTTGGAGAAATCACTGCACTTAAGCGATGATTTTACGGACTTTTGATCCCTCAGGCGGTACTGCATCAAAAACCGACATCAGTGTGTAAAGGATATCACCACATGGGCTCAGGAACACTTCATAAAACCACTGTCAGTAACTACAGTTGGTCGCTACATCTGTAAGTGCAAGTTAAAACTCTACTATGCAAAGCCATACCCATTTATCAACAACACCAAGGAACGCCGCTGGCTTCGCTGGGCCCGAGCTCACCTAAGATGGACTGTTGCAAAGTGGAAAGGTGTTCTGTGGTCTGACGAGTCCACATTTCAAATTATATTTGGAAACAGAGAACGTGGTGTCCTCAAAATAGAAAGACGAAAATAACCATTCTGATTGTTATAGGCGCAAAGTTCAAAAGTCAGCATCTGTGATGGTATGGGGGTGTATTGGTGCCCAAGGCATGGGTAACTTACACATCTATGAAGGCACCTTTAATGCTGAAAAGTCCATACAGGTTTTGGAGCAACATATGTTGTCATCTAAGCAACATTATCATGGACTTCCCTGCTTATTTCAGCAAGACAATGCCAAGCCACCTGTTATAACAGTGTGGTTTCGTAGTAAAATAGTGCGGGTACTTTCCTGGCCCGCCTGCTTTCCAGACCTGTCTCCAATCCAAAATGTGTGGCGCATTATGAAGCCTAAAATATGACAGCTCGCCCCATCCTTGTTTGTGAATTACTTAGCATTTCATGGAAGCTGCTTTTATACCCAATCATGGCACACACCTGTTCCCAATTAGCCTGCACACCTGTGGGATGTTCCAAATAAGTGTTTGATGAGAATTTCTCAACTTTATCAGTATTTATTGCCACCTTTCCCAACTTCTTTGTCACGTGTTGCTGGCATCAAATTCTAAAGTTAATGATTATTTGCAAAAAAAAAAAAGTTTATCAGTTTGAACATCAAATATGTTGTCTTTGTAGCATATTCAACTGAATATGGGTTGAAAATGATTTGCAAATCATTTTATTCCGTTTATATTTACATCTAACACATTTTCCCAACTCATATGGAAACAGGGTTTGTAAAAAATACCCTCCTACTGTTATTTTTTAAATTTGTGTGTATTTTGGGGTATTTGCAGCATTTTCCATTTTCATTTGTTTTATTTGTTTTAATTGACCAGGGGTGTCAAACGTTGGTGTCAGGCCCACCAACAGGTTTTATCCGGCCCGCGGGATGAGTTTGCTGAGTATAAAATCGAGCCGAAAATTTTGAATGAAAGAAACTGCTTTTCTAAATGTGTCCACTAGATGTCTCAATAGCAATTCTTTGTATCTTTGTAGATGATGCTACATATGTAAAAAAAAATTAACCACTTGATGTTAGTGCACCAGCCGAGGAAAATGAGCAAACTACATAAATAACATCCTTTTATTTGGTTTTGATATAATTTTTTTCTATCTTGATAGATTGAAAAGGAACTCCAATGAGTTAACTGATGAACATTATCACATAATTTATTCAGAAAGTATAAATAAGGACAACTAAAGATGGAAAACCATGACTTGATTAACGTGGACTCCGACTTAAACAAGTTGAAAAACGTATTCGGGTGCTACCATTTAGTGGTTAATTGTATGTAATATGTACTGTACTGTGCAATCT
This sequence comes from Nerophis ophidion, assembly GCF_033978795.1. Taxonomy (NCBI): domain Eukaryota; kingdom Metazoa; phylum Chordata; class Actinopteri; order Syngnathiformes; family Syngnathidae; genus Nerophis; species Nerophis ophidion. The sequence continues at coordinate 47,372,062 of NC_084613.1, forward strand.
ACTAATAAAGTTTCAATCAATCAATACTACTAACCGCAACATGTAAGTGTAAAAAGAACCCAACAACATTATTATTTGTACATTTTCAGAATGTCTTTGTTCTATTTTTAAACAAAGAAAACAATCTGAAGTTGTCTTTATTTTTAAGTTATCGTGCCGTGATTTTACCAGTCCGGCCCACTTGGGAGTAGATTTTTCTCCATGTGGCCCCCGATCTAAATTGAGTTTGATACCCCTATGTTAGACAAACCAGAGGGTATTAAAACAAGTTGCAAAAATTATATAAACTAAAAAATACCCTCCTACTGAGATTTTGTATTTTGCTCTTGAGTGTTGGAAAGAAGAACAATCATTCATTCTTTACAAAGAAGGTCATTATGGAGCAAATTGTGTGAAGGCCACGCGTAAGAAGCCCTAACACAACACAGCAGGATTTTTTCAATGAGACCGCTTGCAATGTTTTGTTTTTGTCATGTAGGCTTTAGGACCCGGGAGATCAGGCCGCCATAGAGGCATTGCAGACAGTGCGTTTGGGAGGTGTAGTGGAAGAAAAGCAAGAGAAACGGAGTAAATGAGAGCACTTTTGTCCAGATTGTTGAAGGACTTATCAACGTTATATCCCGCCGAAACAGCTCACTAGAATGAGACGGACACATTGTTGAATTCCTGTCCAGGTAAATGCCCGCATTTCCTTCGCATGGTTAACTACAAGAGGTCGACAGCTAGTCAGGGTATGTCCCCATTGTACTTACATGGGATGCGGTTATTCTCACCCAAGCTGCCCTGCTAGGCCCCAAATCCTTTCTGTCGCTAAATGCAAGGCTGTATGTGTGGAGCTACTTTTCCCGACTCCCGTTAGCCGTAAAAGTTACATCGAAGTCACGGGGACGTGCCAGTTTGAAAGTTAACCCGACCGTAGTGTTGGACTTTCCACAAGCAACAGTGAACGTCTCGATCTCAGATGTTCGCTTTCTGACAATGAGTACTTTTGGAGACACAGCCCTCAGGCCCACTAACTTGTAACATTTAGCGGTGCCCTGTTTTTACTTTTAATGGGGGAAACTAATGAGCTCAACGAGAGAGCGGCCCATTCATTGTTATGAACACTGCTTACGCTTTATACAGCCATTTCACACCTAGCTGTCCTAGCTTCTCACTGCTCTGCTTTAACACACACTTTTAAGGAAAAATGTGTTTTTTGCTTGACAATTATTATTAACAGCGCACTAGCACTCGTCTTTGTTGTCCAAACAGGCCGTGACGGGTTTATTTGCTTCATTATGTTAGTTATAGGAAGTGTTTACCGTAAGGACTCACCGCAGGTGCCTGGAATTCTTGAAAAAGGCTCATGTTGCGTTCAAAGGTTTCAAAAGGTGTTTTTATTCCGCATTATTAAGGTCTATTTAAGTGCTTGAGGTCATACCTGTAGCCATCTCAGTGAATAGTGTGCAATTGCAAAATAGTTTTTGTTACTGTTTATAGCAGTCATGTAATGTTTAAAGTGTGTTACCTTTGTGTAAATGTTGTAAAAAACAATCATATATCACCCTGTAACATGTGTTGTAACCCTGACATTGTTTATGTTTGCATATTTTTGTTATCAGTCATAAGAGCAATGGTGTTTCCTTTGTGTAAATGTTGCAAAAATAATCATATATCACCCTGTAACATGTGTTTTAACCCTGACATTGTTTATGTTTGCATATTTTTGTCATCTGTCATAAGAGTTATGGTTTAAGGACACCAGCTATGTGTACTGCACTGTAACTTTATTGGTCCATACATCAGTAATATTAACAATATGTTTGTGGCGCCATCAACATTTTAAATAGCCTGATCCAGAACCTCAATGACTAACTCTTGGTTTCCCATTTGCCTTTCCAGAGTACAACGTCCCCAGGCATGTTGTACCCTTTTACGCCTTTAGTGTCAAAAATGTTTTTGTCGGTCATGAGACTACGTCTGCCCACTATGTGTGTGTGTGTTTGTGTACACATGGGGACATAACATGTGACCAGTCCAAGACACAACACACTGGCATAATGATGCAGCCGGTGACTGTTTGGTGCTGCCTGTTCTATTTAGAAAATACCAGCCGCCTCCCACCCAATCCCTTTGCTGCCCCTCTGACGCAAATGTGCCATTAGGCGCATGCAGAATCTGTGGAATGCTGGTGGAAATTTGGTCCCTGTGCACAGTCAGACGTATTGTGCCCCTTTTGCGCCACAGGAGTTAAGACCTTATCACTGAGAAGGATACGTTTCTCAGAATGGCCGCCCACTGTTGGCGTCACATGAGCGTACGTGTCTAGTTTGTGACGGCACACTGAAAACATTTCAGCCAGAGATGCTGATAACAGTATTTAATTGATATAGTCACATTCATAATCAGGTTAGGATTAAAGAAGCATTATTACATATTTAAAGTGCCTAATTTGTAGCTCATCTGAACACTCCAGACTGATGTGTTTCTAGTTTAATGTGCACTATAGCTTTGGACTTGTGAACATCTGTGTATATATAGCAGAATCTCTAATTTCAACCACTCTCTGGCCCACCTCCAAATTAGTGATATTTCAGAAACAAACCCCATAGGAAAACATGAAAGAACGTTTTCAAACTGTTCCTATGAAAAGCAAAAACATTATATACTAGACAGGCAATGTTTACATGTTATTGTGTCTCAAGTGTACAACATATGTTAAGCACTTTATAGAGCTATGGGGCACTTGATTTTGCAATGTATAGTAGGGCTGGATAGCTATTGTTGCTGGACAAAGATTTTGTTTACATGGCTGTACTCAACCAGCTGTATTGTGAGAAGGGATGGGAATTGAAGACCGGTTTTTGAACCGCACCAATCTCATCCCAGCAGCAGTAACTGTAGTACAAACCCCGTTTCCCCATGAGTTGGGAAATTGTGTTAGATGTAAATATAAACGGAATACAATTATTTGCAAATCCTTTTCAACTCATGTTCAATTGAATGCACTACAAAGACAAGATATTGGGAGTTGAAACTCATAAACTAAATTTTTTTTTGCAAATAATAATTAACTTAGAATTTCATGGCTGCAACACGTACCAAAGTAGTTGGGAAAGGGCATGTTCATCACTGTGTTACATCACCTTTTCTTTTAACAACACTCAATAAATGTTTTGAAACTGAGGAAACTAATTGTTGAAGCTTTAAACGTGGAATTCTTTCCCATTCTTGTTTTATGTAGAGCTTCAGTCGTTCAATAGTCCGGGGTCTCCTCTGTCGTATTTTACGCTTCCTAATGTGCCACACATTTTCGATGGGAGACAGGTCTGGACTGCAGGCGGGCCAGGAAAGTACCCGCACTCTTTTTTTTACCAAGCCACGCTGTTGTAACACTTGTCTTGCTGAAATAAGCAGGGGCGTCCATGATAACATTGCTTGGATGACAACATATGTTGCTCCAAAACATGTAGGTACTTCAACATTAATGGTGCCTTCACAGATGTGTAAGTTACCCATGCCTTGGGCACTAATGCCCCCCCATACCATCACAGATGCTGGCTTTTGAACTTTGCACCTATACCAATCCGAATGGTTATTTTCGTCTTTGTTCTGGAGGACACCACGCGCTCTGTTTCCAAATATAATTTGAAATGTGGACTCGTCAGACCACGGAACACTTTTCCACTTTTCATCAGTCCATCTTAGGTGAGATCGGGCCCAGCCAAGCCGGCGGCGTTTCAGGATATTGTTGATAAATGGGTTTGGCTTTGCATAGTAGAGTTTTAACTTGCACTTACAGATGTAGCGACCAACTGTAGTTACTGACAGTGGTTTTATGAAGTGTTTTTGAGCCCATGTGGTGATATCCTTTACACACTGTCGGTTTTTGATGCAGTACCACCTAAGGTGTCAAAAGTCTGTAATATCATCGCTTAAGTGCAGTGATTTCTCCAGATTCTCTGAACCTTTTGGTGATTTTACAGACCGTAGATGGTAAAATCCCTAAATTCCTTGCAATAGCTTGTTGAGAAATGTTGTTCTAAAACTGTTCGACACTTTGCATACAAAATGGTGACCCTCACCCCATCCTTGTTTGTGAATTCCTTAGCATTTCATGGAAGCTGCTTTTATACCCAATCATGGCACCCAACTGTTCCAAAGCAACGTTATCATGGATTCCCCTGCTTATTTCTGCAAGACAATGCCAAGCCACCTGTTATAACAGTGTGGTTTCGTAGTAAAAGAGTGCGGGTACTTTCCTGGCCCGCCTGCATTCCAGACCTGTCTCCCATCCAAAATGTGTGGCGCATTATGAAGCCTAAAATATGACAGTTCGCCCCATCCTTGTTTGTGAATTACTTAGCATTTCATGGAAGCTGCTTCTATACCCAATCATGGCACACACCTGTTCCCAATTAGCCTGCACACCTGTGGGATGTTCCAAATAAGTGTTTGATAAGAATTTCTCAACTTTATCAGTATTTATTGCCACCTTTCCCAACTTCTTTGTCACGTGTTGCTGGCATCAAATTCTAAAGTTAATGATTATTTGCAAAAAAAAAAAGTTTATCAGTTTGAACATCAAATATGTTGTCTTTGTAGCATATTCAACTGAATATGGGTTGAAAATGATTTGCAAATCATTGTATTCCGTTCATATTTACATCTAACACAATTTCCCAACTCATATGGAAACGGGGTTTGTACATCATTTGAATGCAACAGGTACTAAATAACGCCTCCTGTTTGTGCTGTTATTTGTTAAATTGAAATGAATGCCTTCTCATTTACATGAGCTTGACGAGAGACAAGTTCTGAATGGCTCCGAGGCGGGCAGTACTCGCCCCAGTTCACGTCTGCCGCTGGGCAAATGTCACAGAGCAGCAACTAAGTTTGTGGTCAAAAGTTTGCATTTTCAATGTTTAGTTGTAGTCAGAGAAAAGTTGAAAGTTTTCCTGGAACCACACATTCTCAGTCATTTTATTATACAAGTAAAACTCAAACCCTAGTGTGTGAATGTGAGTGTGAATGTTGTCTGTCTATCTGTGTTGGCCCTGCAATGAAGTGGCGACTTGTCCAGGGTGTACCCCGCCTTCCGCCCGATTGTAGCTGAGATAGGCGCCAGCGCCCCCTGCGACCCCAAAAGGGAATAAGCGGTAGAAAATGGATGGATGGAACTCAAACAATTAGAATATGGTGTAAACGTCCATTCATGTCAGCGATTAACTTCAAATGTGAAACTAATTTGTGTTATTAACTCATTACCTGCAAAGTGAGATATGGCAAGCCTTTATTTGTTATAATTCTGATCATCATGGCTTACAGTATTTGAAACCTTACTCAGTAGCCTCGTGGTTAGAGTGTCCGCCCTGAGATCGGTAGGTTGTGAGTTCAAACCCCGGCAGAGTCATACCAAAGACTATTAAAAAAAGGGACCCATTATCTCCCTGCTTGGCACTCAGCATTAAGGGTTGGAATTGGGGGTTAAATCACCAAAAATGATTCCCGGGCGCGGCACTGCTGCTGCCCACTGCTCTTCTCATCTCCCAGGGGGTGATCAAGGGTGATGGATCAAATGCAGAGAATCATTTTGCCACATCTAGTGTGTGTGTGACAATCATTGGTACTTTAACTTTTCCGAGATTTTCAATTCAAAGTTATCATAATCTCTAAGCCATAATCATCTAACCATCTAAGTATCTGGTGAGAGTCAGGTTAATAACCATCAGAATTACAACCAGTAAAGGCATGACACATCTCACTTTGCATGTAAAAAGTTGATATCACATATTACTCAGTTACATTCTTTTGGGATTTGCACATGATTAAATTCTACAGAAGAATACTTTTTTCCTATATCTATTTATAAATAAGTTTTTTCTTCTAGGCTAATTATGTGCTCTTGGGACATTATTATAGGCTTTGTAAGGTCATGTTGTCTCTAAACTAAACTAAATTGATGATCAAATACACTCTCCCCACCCCCCACCCCCAATAAAAATCAATAAGGGAATTGTTAAGGAACTGAATCATTAAGCAGGATTGTAAGTGGAATCTGAACCGTAAAAAAAATATCAATTTCCATCCGTAATTGTGAGAGAGAGCAACAAACTGGATTAAAATGGATTGTACAAAATGAAATAAAAAATCAAAGCACTGTACTGAAACAAACTGGACCATATTCCAAAGGCTATCGCCACCTTAAAAAATAAGTAAAATTGGTGTAATTGATCCATATGAGCGTATCCCAGGGTTTCCCACAGCGCTTTGTTGTTAAAGCGGCCGTTCGAACAACAAAGAACCGCCGCCTAAGCTAAAGTCTAAACAAGCTGCTCCGCATAGTTCTGCCTCTGCCACTGTCAGTACGTCTCTGCAGCACCCAGCATTGTCCCACCCACAGAACCATCTGATTGGTTACACGCAGAGCGGTAACAGCCAATCAGCAGTGCATATTCAGAGGGGTAACAGCCAATCAGCACTGCGTATTCAGAGCGCATGGAGTCAGTGCTCCTGCGTCGTGATGAGCAGATAGGTGTTTAGCAGGTGAGCATAAGGCAGCCAACTGTCCCCAAATTATAATAAACACCTCACAGTCAACTACTAGTAACATCACTATGAGCCCGTTGACGTTCTAAAAACAGAAGCGGCAGCTCAGCTTGCTCGCAGTCCTTGAGGTGAAGGCTAATTAGGTTTTAGCGTAACGTTAACTTATTTTGCTGTGTGTGCGTGCGTGCCTTACGGACAGCAAAGCTCTGTCTGTTATTTCACTTTACCTTTTTCTGTGTTGATTGAGTTGTGTTGAAGCAGCAAAAAAAGGACATTATGTTAAATGAAGAGTTTCTGTCTCTGATAGTTGATATAATAATGTAACTGCATCATAAAGCATACATGAACATCATGGTGTTCAGGGATGAATAGTCTCTACCATAGCTATCTTACTATTTTTCAGCTATAGTTACATTAATCATTAGTAATGTAGCAGCTTAGTTTTGAATGGCAGGGTGCCTGCTCTCACATGTTGATAAAAATATAACATTTGCATAATAAAAATCAACTACAGGTTTTCCAAATGCTGCAATAAATTAAGCATGATGAGTTGAACATATGTCAGCATGTGGCATAATAATGACATACTTAGTATCTCAGGTAAGTAGGACTGTTTTGTTTTTTATTTTATGGAAAAAATATTGAGATGTACAGTGGGGCAAAAAAGTATTTAGTCAGCCACCGATTTTGCAAGTTCTTCCACTTAAAATGATGACAGAGGTCTGTAATTTTGATCATAGGTACACTTCAACTGTGAGAGACAGAATGTGAAAAAATCCAGGAATTCACATTGTAGGAATTTTAAAGAATTTATTTGTAAATTATGGTGTAAAATAAGTATTTGGTCAACCATTCAAAGCTGTCACTGATGGAAGGAGGTTTTGGTACAAAATCTCACGATACATGGCCCCATTCATTCCTTCCTTAACACGGATCAATCGTCCTGTCTCCTTAGCAGAAAAACAGCCCCAAAGCATGATGCTTCCACCCCCATGCTTCACAGTAGGTATTCTGTTTTTGGGATGCAACTCAGCATTCTTCTTCCTCCAAACACGACGAGTTAAGTTTATACCAAAAAGTTCTATTTTGGTTTCATCGGACCGCATGACATTCTCCCAATCCTCTGCTGTATCATCCATGTATCCATTTTGGTATAAACTCAACTCGTCGTGTTTGGAGGAAGAAGTTTACTGAGTTGCATCCCAAGAACACCATACCTACTGTGAAGCATGGGGGTGGAAACATCATGCTTTGGGGCTGTTTTTCTGCTAAGGGGACAGGACGATTGATCGTGTTAAGGAAAGAATGAATGGGGCCATCTATCGTGAGATTTTGTGCCAAAACTTCCTTCCATCATTGAGAGCTTTGAATGGTTGACCAAATACTTATTTTCCACCATAATTTACAAATAAATTCTTTAAAATTCCTACAATGTGAATTCCTGGATTTTTTTTCACATTCTGTCTCTCACAGTTGAAGTGTACCTATGATGAAAATTACAGACCTCTGTCATCATTTTAAGTGGGAGAACTTGCACAATCGGTGGCTGACTAAATACTTTTTTGCCCCACTGTATATCGCCATTCAGCAAATGGAGCGGAAAACCCAACAAGAAATTGTAGGCTTCTTCAAAGCCGGCCTACTTCACCACAGTTTGTAGTCTATTGCCCCACAGGCTGTGGTGGCAACGATGAGATGGAGACGTGATGGCGACAGGCCGAGTTACATCGATCCTTACACTCACTTTTGTCAAGTCACTTTTCAGTGCGCTTCTTTGGCTTGTCTGCTGCCGCTGCACGCCTTTCGGCGTCCGGGGCTTGCGTCCGCTGCGGGGGTGCGTCATCGCTCTAGTGGTTTGGTTTGTCGTGCTTCTGGTCTGCTGGCCGATGTTTCTTCCTCCGTGCTGCTTCCCTCGTCGCTCCTCCCTCGCCCTTTTTATATTCTGCCAGCAGATAGACAGATCGTGAGCCGGTGTGTCGTATACGCACATGCATTAGATTGCCGCTGCAGCGTCGCTCCGTGTGCGTCACGCCTCCTCTTGCCGCCGCATGCCCCGCCTCCCAGCCTCCAGGTGGGCCCGCGCTGCTGCTTTCTGCCCGTTGTCGGCCCGTCGGCGGTGTTTCTCCACAGTTACATTCCAAGAAGCTCTTGTATAGTATTCTTTAGTTCCTTAATTTCTTTGTCGTCTATGGTACCCTTCTGTAGTGGTGTCACAAATATAAAAAAAACCCAAGCTTACATTTTAGTCTTTTAAATATTTACTGAGCTGAATTCTCACATATGCGTAAATTATGCTCAAACTCTAAATTATATAACGTTAAAGGTTCTGCGGTTGAACATCCGCTGGACTAACCACTTTTTTATCATTAGTAAAGTATTTACAGGAAACTTGAATGAGGAACTTCACTCTCTAGTTGACTAAATCATCACAGGTGCCGCTTTATGAACCCTTTCCCATTGCCGACTGTCCATGATGGATGTGCTCATGTCAAATGTTGTAAATACTTGAGAAAAAGTGTATAGGTTTTGTAACCGTAAACCAGCTACTGAGTCTTGCTCACCCCTGCAGGTGCAGAAAATAGAGCATAAACAAGCTTACTACCATCGATCTGTGATGGAGGAATTGGTGTGGTGTTCTTGGTCTAAATTTCTTCTTCCTGTCACAGATGTGTGTGTGTGTTAGCATGTGTGTGTGTGATCTTCAGTTCATGGCGCTGATTTGCATTGAATGAGTCGCCCCCAGAGCTTGGAGCCAGAATGATGAATGATTGAACGCTGCAGTGACAGTAAGGCAAGCAGGCAGGAGGGTGATGGCGGCCCAGAAGCCTGAGGACCATGTGACCCGATGTCAGGGTACTGGGTTCATCCAGTGGCTGCTGGCTGCAGTGTTGGCAGCAACCCAGCTTTTCCACACTGGCCGCAGAAGCAACAGGTCGCTCCCATTAAAACAGCAGCGCTCTGTTGTGGCTCCAGAGCCGCTCTTGTGCATGTGTTGCTCTTTCGGCTGTGGCGCACGCGCTCCGGTTTGTTTGTGTGAAGTTTCCCAATGTGTATGTAATGTGTGCGCTAGTGACATAGTGTACACACCGACACGCCAAAGAGATCCAAAAGCCTAGAGTTTAAATTGCGCCGTGTGTTTTTTCCCCTCAAAACCACCTCCAAAATATTTCCACCAGCGTCTGTGGGACACAAGCACCACAACCTCACTGCAATAAACAAAAAACAGAGTAAAAATAAAACTTTTTGCTCATTGATGGAAGTGCACAGAAAGGCAGTAAAAGGTGTGTTGATCACCACAGTTAGTGACACATTTATTTAAGCCCAGGGCTGTACTGATATGACTCGTAGTCTGCCAATAGTCACATCCACTTCCTGTTATTGTCTCTGTCAGTAGGCTGGCAGAGGCCACTCGAACAGAGCTCTTTTGATGGTTTTACTCTGATGGAGCAGTTAGACAAATTGATTTCTGTGGAAGGGCAGAGATCGCCTGGTGTACTATGTGACATTTGTGTGAACAAGAAGGGAAATTGATCCTTTCTTCTTCTCCTGTCCTGCATTCAAAGCTGTGTTTACAAGAGGTAAATGAACGGAAAGTTCAAGTGGTTTGTCATGTTAGCCTCCAGTGTTTCAATAATTTCTGTCACTGAGAGCTGTGATGAAATGATTGCCTGATTACAAGCGGTATGCTTGCAAGTCACTTGATTAGGCACTTCTGAACAATAATGTATTGAAACCCACAATAAACCTGCTACCTTCAAATCCTCTTTTTGAAAGAGGGAAGGAAAGCTGTTGTCAGTTGACCGCCGCAAAGTTTTGTTTACAAAACACAAACAATGGTACCTTTTTGGCTTGTACAGCACTCTCAAGAGCAGGATATGCATGTATATGTATACATAGATACATGTATCTATGTGTGTGTATATATATAATATATATATTTTTTTATATATATGTATGTATGTGTATATATTATATGTATGTATGTATGTATATACATGTGTGTGTATATATATTATACATATATATATATATATATATATATATATATATATATATGTATTCATGTATATATATTATGTATGTATATATCCATCCATTTTCTACCGCTTGCCCTTTTTTGGGTCGTGGGGGGTTGCTGGAGCCTAGCTCAGCTGCATTCGGGCGGTAGGCGGGATACACCCTGGACAAGTTGCCCCCTCATCTATGTACTGTATATTGTATATATAATATCAGGGTTTCCCGCAGCGCTTTGTTGTTAAGGCGGCCGCCTTAACAAAGAACCACCGCCTATAGTAAAGTCTTAACGAAAAAAAAAAAAGTCTTAACAAGCTGCTCTGCTTAGTTCTGCGTCTGCCTCTGTCAGTATGTCTATGCGGCACCCAGCATTGTCCCACCCACACAACCATCTGATTGGTAACACACAGATCGGTAACAGCCAATCAGCAGGGCGTATTCAGAGTGCAACAGCCAGTCAGCAGTGCGTATTCAGAGCGCATGTAACGTGGAGTGAGCAGAAAAGTGTTTTTAGCAGGTGAGGCGGTGGACTCTCCTCAAATGATAATAAACCCCTCCCAGTCAACTACTAATAACATCACTGTGAGCCCGTTGACGTTCTAGAAACAGAAGTGGCAGCTCAGCTCGCTCGCAGTCCTTGAGGTGAAGGCTAATTAGCTATAAGCGTATAAGCGTAGCGTTAGCTCACTGTGCGGTGTGTTTGTGTGTGTGTGTGTGTGTGTGTGTGTGTGTGTGTGTGTGTGTTACGGACAGCAAAGCCCTGTCATATCTGAGAGAAAGACAAGCTATATTGACTTACAGTCAAAAACTAAGTTATTTCTCTTGATTTTTTGCTGTGTTGATTGAGCTGTGTTGAAGCAGCAAAAAACAACATTATGTGTAATGAAGAGTTTCTGTCTCTGATGGTTGATATAATAATGAATCTGCATCATAAAGCCTACATGACCTTCATGCTGTTTACGGATGAATAGTCTCTCCTATTGCTATTGTACTATTTTTTTCAGCTACAGTTGCATTAATCCTTAGTAATGCAGCAGCCTAGTTTTGAATGGCAGTAGCCTGTAGTTGATTTTTATTATGTAAATGTTATATTTTTATCAACATGTAATGGCAGGGTTCCTGCCATTACATCGATCATGGAACATCGACTATAAAGTTTGCAACTTTTGGTGCTGATAAAAAAGGATTGCCTGTACCGGAAGTAGCAAACGATTTGTGCGTGACGTCACGGGTTGTGGAGCTCCTCACATCTGAACATTGTTTACAATCATGGCCACCAGCAGCGAGGGCCATTCGGATCGAGAAAGTGACGATTTCCCCATTAATTTGAGCGAGGATGAAAGATTCTTGGATGAGTAAAGTGAGGGTGAGGGACTAGAGAAAAAAAAAAAGACTATACAGTGGGAGCGATTCAGATGTTATTAGACAAGTTTACTAGGATAATTCTGGAAAATCCTTTATCTGCTTATCGTGTTACTAGTGTTTTAGTGGGATTATATGGTCGTACCTGTACAACCTGAAGGTCGGCCCCGCACCTTTCTTCAGCACCAGTCGACGGGTGGTGGCGATGCCCATCTTTGCCCTTCGCAAGGGACCCTTTTCGAAACACGATCTTTCGGAATGATCGCTGCATAATACACTGTACTTTGTGTGTGTGATCCAATCCAACCGTGTTCGTTTGACCGCTCTGTTCCATAGTAGAGCTTCACCGTCATCTTTCGGGAATGTAAACAATGAAACACCGGCTGTGTTTGTGTTGCTAAAGGCGGCCGCAAAACACCGCTTCTCACCTCCAGCTTTCTTCTTTGACGTTTCCATTATTCATTGAACAAATTGCAAAAGATTCAGCAACACAGATGTCCAGAATGCTCTGGATTAATGCGATGAAAACAGACGACTTATAGCTGGGAACGGTGCTGGAACAAAATGCCCTCTACAATGCGTGACCTCACGCGCACGCGTCATCATACCGCGGCGTTTCAGCAGGATACTTCGGCGCGAAATTTAAAATTGCAATTTAGTATATTGGCATGTGTTGCAATGTTAAGATTTCATCATTGATATATCAGACTGCGTGGTCGGTAGTAGTGGGTTTCAGAAAACACATTTCCTGGGGGAAACACTGTATACTGTATGTATGTGTGTGTGTGTGTGTGTGTGTATATATATATATATATATATATATACACACTGTTTCGGTAGGGGGGATACACCCTGGACAAGTTGCCCCCTCATCTATGTACTGTATATTATATATATAAATATCAGGGTTTCCCGCAGCGCTTTGTTGTTAAGGCGGCCGCCTTAACAAAGAACCACCGCCTATAGTAAAGTCTTAACGAAAAAAAAAAAAGTCTTAACAAGCTGCTCTGCTTAGTTCTGCGTCTGCCTCTGTCAGTATGTCTATGCGGCACCCAGCATTGTCCCACCCACACAACCATCTGATTGGTAACACACAGATCGGTAACAGCCAATCAGCAGGGCGTATTCAGAGTGCAACAGCCAGTCAGCAGTGCGTATTCAGAGCGCATTTAACGTGGAGTGAGCAGAAAAGTGTTTTTAGCAGGTGAGGCGGTGGACTCTCCTCAAATGATAATAAACACCTCCCAGTCAACTACTAATAACATCACTGTGAGCCCGTTGACGTTCTAGAAACAGAAGTGGCAGCTCAGCTCGCTCGCAGTCCTTGAGGTGAAGGCTAATTAGCTATAAGCGTATAAGCGTAGCGTTAGCTCACTGTGCGGTGTGTTTGTGTGTGTGTGTGTGTGTGTGTGTGTGTGTTACGGACAGCAAAGCCCTGTCATATCTGAGAGAAAGACAAGCTATATTGACTTACAGTCAAAAACTAAGTTATTTCTCTTGATTTTTTTGCTGTGTTGATTGAGCTGTGTTGAAGCAGCAAAAAACAACATTATGTGTAATGAAGAGTTTCTGTCTCTGATGGTTGATATAATAATGAATCTGCATCATAAAGCCTACATGACCTTCATGCTGTTTACGGATGAATAGTCTCTCCTATTGCTATTGTACTATTTTTTTCAGCTACAGTTGCATTAATCCTTAGTAATGCAGCAGCCTAGTTTTGAATGGCAGTAGCCTGTAGTTGATTTTTATTATGTAAATGTTATATTTTTATCAACATGTAATGGCAGGGTTCCTGCCATTACATCGATCATGGAACATCGACTATAAAGTTTGCAACTTTTGGTGCTGATAAAAAAGGATTGCCTGTACCGGAAGTAGCAAACGATTTGTGCGTGACGTCACGGGTTGTGGAGCTCCTCACATCTGAACATTGTTTACAATCATGGCCACCAGCAGCGAGGGCCATTCGGATCGAGAAAGCGACGATTTCCCCATTAATTTGAGCGAGGATGAAAGATTCTTGGATGAGGAAAGTGAGAGTGAGGGACTAGAGAAAAAAAAAAGACTATACAGTGGGAGCGATTCTGATGTTATTAGACAAGTTTACTAGGATAATTCTGGAAAATCCTTTATCTGCTTATCGTGTTACTAGTGTTTTAGTGGGATTATATGGTCGTACCTGTACAACCTGAAGGTCGGCCCCGCACCTTTCTTCAGCACCAGTCGACGGGTGGTGGCGATGCCCATCTTTGCCCTTCGCAAGGGACCCTTTTCGAAACACGATCTTTCGGAATGATCGCTGCATAATACACTGTACTTTGTGTGTGTGATCCAATCCAACCGTGTTCGCTTGACCGCTCTGTTCCATAGTAGAGCTTCACCGTCATCTTTCGGGAATGTAAACAATGAAACACCGGCTGTGTTTGTGTTGCTAAAGGCGGCCGCAAAACACCGCTTCTCACCTCCAGCTTTCTTCTTTGACATTTCCATTATTCATTGAACAAATTGCAAAAGATTCCGCAACACAGATGTCCAGAATGCTCTGGATTAATGCGATGAAAACAGACGACTTATAGCTGGGAACGGTGCTGGAACAAAATGTCCTCTACAATGCGTGACCTCACGCGCACGCGTCATCATACCGCGGCGTTTCAGCAGGATACTTCGGCGCGAAATTTAAAATTGCAATTTAGTAAACTACCCCGGCTATATTGGCATGTGTTGCAATGTTAAGATTTCATCATTGATATATCAGACTGCGTGGTCGGTAGTAGTGGGTTCAGAAAACACATTTCCTGGGGGAAACACTGTATACTGTATGTATGTGTGTGTGTGTGTGTATATATATATATATATATATATATATATATATATATATATATACACACACTGTTTCGGTAGGGGGGTTTCGGTTCAGCACGCGGGTGTACCGAACGAGTTTGTAACCAAAAGTCTTCACATGCTGCTCTGCTTTCTGCCTCTGTCTCCTACACAGCACCAGCATTGTCCCACCCACACAACCATCTGATTGGTGACATACAAAGCCAATCAGCAGTGCGTATTCAGAGCAATGTAACAGCCAATCAGCAGTGCGTATTCAGAGTGCATGTAGTCAATTCTTCAGCGTCGTGCAGATATGGGTTTAGCAGGGTAGCAGCGGACAGCGTACTCTCCCTAAATTATAAAAAAACCTTCCCAGTCACAACTACTACTAACATCACTATGAGCCCGTTGACCTTCTAGAAACTTAAACTGCAGCTCGGCTCGCTCGCAGTTCTGGCTTGAGGTGAAGGCTAATTAGCTTTTAGCGTAACGTTAGCTCATTTTGCTGTGTGTGTATGTGCGCGTGCGTGTGTGTGCGTGTGTGTGTGTTAGGGGCAGCAAAGCCCTGCCTGTCTGTTATTTCATTGAACTCCATGGTGTTTCAGCGATGAATAGTCTCTCCCCTTTTGCTATTGTACTATTTTTTCAGCTATAGTTATATTAATCATAAGTAATGTAGCAGCCTAGTTTTGAATTGCAGGGTCGCTGCTATCACATGTTGATAAAAATATAACATTTACATAATAAAAGTCAACTACAGGCTTCCTGAATGCTGTAATAAATTAAGCATGATGAGTTGACTTGTTCAAACTTAAGGGTGTCCATATGTGCACTTGGCACCAGGACACCCTGGGCCGTAGTTCCATGATCGACTTTGTAGTTGTGTTATCGGATTAGCGGCCTCATATTTTGGACACTCGGGTGAAGAGAGGGGCGGAGCTTTCTACCGATCACCACCTGGTGTTGAGTTGGCTGCGATGGTGGGGGAGGATGCCGGACAGACCTGGCAGGCCCAAACGCATTGTGAGGGTCCGTTGGGAACGTCTGGCAGAGTCTCCTGTCAGAGAAAGTTTCAATTCCCACCTCTGGAAGATCTTTGAACATGTCACGAGGGAGGTCCTGGACATTGAGTCCGAGGGGATCATGTTCCGCACCTCTATTATCGAGGCGGCTGATTGGAGCTGTGGCCGCAAGGTAGTTGGTGCCTGTCGGGGCGGTAATCCTAAAACCTGTTGGTGGACACCAGCGGTGAGGCGTGCCGTCAAGCTGAAGAAGGAGTCCTATCGGGTTCTTTTGGCTCATTGGACTCCGGAGGCAGTAGACAGGTACCGACAGGCCAAGCGGTGTGTAGCTTCAGCGGTCGCGGAGGCAAAAACTCGGACATGGGAGGAGTTCGGGGAAGCCATGGAAAACGACTTCCGGACGGCTTCGAAGCGATTCTGGACAACCATCCGCTGCCTCAGGAAGGGGAAGCAGTGCACTATCAACACCGTGTATGGTGCGGATGGTGTTCTGCTGACCTCAACTGCGGATGTTGTGGATAGGTGGAGGGAATACTTCAAGGCTACATTATACACCCCGCTAGCACCAAACCCCGCCGCCCCCAACCCCGCCCACCTCAACCGACGCAGGAGGGGGCAGGAGTGGGGGGGCTGGTGGTAGCGGGGTGAATAATGTAGTCTAGAAGAGTCAGGGTTGCATGGGATTCTGGGTATTTATGTTGTGTTTATGTTGTGTTACAGTGCGGAGGTTTTTCCGAAATGTATTTGTCATTCTTGTTTGGTATGGTTTTACAGTGTGGCGCATATTTGTAACAGTGTTAAAGTTGTTTAAACTGGCACCCTCAGTGTGACCTGTATGGCTGTTGAACAAGAATGCCTTGCAGTCGCATGTGTGCGTCTGTAGAAGCCACATATAACACGTGACCTGACTGGTAAGCTGTTTGTACAGGTTGTGGAGAGCACTAAAGACAGTGCCATCGTAGCACGCCCTTGTTTTTGTTCATTGGGTATTACTCAGGCGACGTCTGAGGGAATAGTCACTCTGTAACCCGCGAGTCTCATGGACAAATCGGGAGGATTTTTATGCGTGATGCTAATAAGGGGCCTTCATATGAAACTCACTGGCCGCACTAACGTCAAATCTTCATATTTAATTGCGGGCCGCGTGTCTGAAACCCCTGGTTTATACATAGCCCAAAGCAAAAAAAATCTCTGTATACAGTGTTATTTCATTAAATATTTCAGGAGTCTTGTGGCTCCCATTGTTTTCTTTATTTTGTGAAACGGGTCAAAATGGCTCTTTGAGTGGTAAAGGTTGCCGACCCCTGCTCTAAAAGAATACAAAAAAATAATAATCAAACAAAAAATCTGTGATGTGCTGAAGCTGCAATATTTAAAGCGTGATTTGGTGAGGGACGACTGTATTTTGAACAACGTGCATGGTACATATTTTATAGCATATTATGAATAATTTGAGGATGCCTAGTGGAATATAATGTTATTGTCCGCCAGGCTTTGTGCAAAATTCCAGAATTAAAGTTAAAGTCCCAACGATAGTCACACACACACACACTGGGTGTGGTGAATTTATCCTCTGCATTTGAATCATCCCCATGTTTACCCCCTGGAGGTGAGGGAAGCAGTGAGCAGCAGTGGTGCCCACGCTCGGTAGTCATTTGGTGATTTGACCCCCAATTCCAACCCTTGATGCTGAGTGCCAAGCAGGAGGAAATGGGTCCCATTTTTATAGTCTTTGGTATGACTCGGCCGGGGTTTGAACTCACGACCTTCTAGTCTCAGGGCAGGCACTCTAACCACAAAGGCACTGAGGAGAATTGAACTGAGAATGTCTTCCAAATTCTAATCAAGTTCCATGCATTCATATTGATGTTGAAAATAGGAAGTAGAAATGCAATTCAACTTCAAATTGAAGGAAGTATAATTGAAATTCAATTGAAAATGTTTGTGCTTTCAGAGTCATTATGTTCCACACATTACATTCCACTACTGCCTAGTTTCTCTTGTTATATTCTTATTTTACTGTTATATTTCTATTTCCATTGTTGCTTTTTATTTTTATTCTTATTGTAATATGTTTGTATTTTGTTTCCATTTATACCCCCATATTTTACTTTTTAAATTGATCTCAACTCTGTACACTGCTGCTGGAATTTCAATTTTCCTGAAGTAATCAATAAAGTACTATCTATCTATCTATCTATCTATCTATCTATCTATCTATCTATCTATCTATCTATCTATATGACTGTTTTACATATTTTTATGAATATTACTAATATGAACCTCATGTATGGATTATATTTTAATTGCAGTAAATGTTTTTCACCAACAATTACGAATACAAGCAACTATTAACAAACCCATTCATCAATCCATCTTCTTCCGCTTATCTGAGGTTGAGTTGCGGGGGCAGCAGCCTAAGCAGGAAAGCCCAGTCTTCCCTCTCCCGAGCCACTTGGTGCAGGTCCTCCTGGGGGATTCCGATCCATTCCCAGGCCAGCTGGGAGACATATAAATTAAATAATTGTATTTGTATTATAACTTTATAAGTATGGTAAATGGGGGAACAGTACTTAAATTCACATTTACTTTATCCAACTTTCAAAATAAAGGGAATTTGTGTTCAATTTTAATGTTTGTAAAATATTTTTAGTATTTCAACCAAAGCCTTTGTAATGCTACTTCTTGTACCTTGACTGTAAGGAATATCGCTGAAATTTTTAACTTCCGGTAATTCCAGTTCAATATCTTGTGAAGTGCAGCCAATGAAGTTCCATCCCATCCATCCATCCATTTTCTACCGCTTATTCCCTTTCGGGGTCACGGGGGGCGCTGGCGCCTATCTCAGCTACAATCGGGCAGAAGGCGGGGTACACCCTGGACAAGTCGCCACCTCATCGCAGGGCCAACACAGATAGACAGACAACATTCACGCTCACATTCACACACTAGGGCCAATTTAGTGTTGCCAATCAACCTATCCCCAGGTGCATGTCTTTGGAAGTGGGAGGAAGCCGGAGTACCCGGAGGGAACCCACGCATTCACGAACCAATGAAGTTCCAATTCTTCAAATTAATTAAATTCCAAATTTGGAATTTGCACAAGCCTATTGTCCGTGTGCATGCATTTGTATGAAGTGCAATGCATCAGAAAAGTGTTTGATATGTTGTTCAAATTAATTACTCCTTTTCACGGTCAGCCGAGACTCAGCATAGTTATTTTTGTTGTGCCAGATCATCTAATACAGCTCTCAGGTGGAACCTTATTTGATTGTAGACTTAATGTTTAGAGGGTAGATAGTACATGGCTTTATGTACAACTTTATCCTCATGGTATTTCCTGACCTTGAGCTAGTCAGGCCTTTACTATTGCTGGATTACATGTGTATGTTTGCACTCCACGTTGCAAAGAAAGTGTGACATATGCGCGAGTTACTTGAGTAAAAACAAAAACACCTGTAGATATGACACTTGTTTATATTCTTAGACAGATGTTGCCTACTGAGATGCAGCCTGTTATTAATTTAAGTATAGTCGGCCAAAACATAGGTAATAAATCAAATCAGTTAGTCAAATGTCTTAAATCTTCTATCGCCAATGGTTGTTTCTAATGCAGGAAACAGGCAATGTATGTCTTTTACTGTGTCAACC
This sequence comes from Nerophis ophidion, assembly GCF_033978795.1. Classification (NCBI taxonomy): domain Eukaryota; kingdom Metazoa; phylum Chordata; class Actinopteri; order Syngnathiformes; family Syngnathidae; genus Nerophis; species Nerophis ophidion. Next base: position 47,391,468 of record NC_084613.1, read on the forward strand.
ATAAAGTGGCAGGACCACCTGGGTCCCATTGCTTGTTTTGTGAGTTGACCTGAAAGTTAATATTCAGACAAGTAAGAAAAAAGTTCCTCCTCAATGTGGGGCTAATTTTTACTCTTTTCCAACTAATAGATAACCACAAGCCTTGTGCTCTGGGCTGATTAAAGACAACTTGGGAAACGAAGTGACTCTCCCTGTGGAAATCCTGGATCCTTTACCCTGTCCACCAACATGACCAATGTGGTGATCGTCAAGGAGGGATGGCTGCATAAAAGAGGTATACATATGGCTTTGAAATGGGTTGACATTATACTGTTCTGTACATGCTCATTTTAAATATACATTATACTGCATTTAGGACAATGCATTCTCTATTATTGAATACAATCTGTTTTAAGAAGCTGGTCATTACAGGGATGGGAATTTAATATCACAAGATTTGATTTGATTATGATTCCTGGGGTTATGATTCAGATTTGCTTCTTTATTTGATACTATTTTCAAATCAAACCGATTGTTGCAATATATTATTTTGTATGAATGTATTATTTATTAAAAAAAAAAAACGTTTTAAAAAGCTTCTCTTGGTGTATAATGCAAGCGCAGAGATGGGCAAAAAAATTGTATTCAAACAGGTTTGTGTGTGTGTTTTTATATATATATATGTATGTGTGTTTATGTTTACCAATGTATATATATGTATGTATATATGTGTGTGTGTGTGTGTGTGTGTGTGTGTGTGTGTGTGTGTGTGTAAATATATATATATATATGTGTGTGTGTGTGTGTGTGTGTGTATGAACAAACCCCGTTTCCATATGAGTTGGGAAATTGTTTTAGATATAAATATAAACGAAATACAATGATTTACAAATCATTTTCAACCCATAATCAGTTGAATATGCTACAAAGACAAAATATTTGATGTTCAAACTGATAAACATTTTTTTTTTTTGCAAATAATCCTTAACTTTAGAATTTCATGCCAGCAACACATGACAAGGAAGTTGGGAAAAGTGGCAATAAATACTGATAAAGTTGAGGAATGCTCATCAAACACTTATTTGGAATATCCCACAGGTATGCAGGCTAATTAGATTAGATTAGATAGATAGTACTTTATTTATTCCGTCAGGAGAGTTCCTTCAGGAAAATTAAAATTTTCAGCACAATCCCATTCAAGTTTGGACAAACATTACAGGGAGACAGAACAGGATCGCTGACGGGTCTGCCGGCTTCCAGCGCCCCTTACAAAAAAGATAAAATACAGGTAAACAAGGAGGGGGGGGAATAGAAGATTAAAACAAAATTTAAAAAAATCGGTCTTAGCCTGGGCCCTGGAGAGGAGGTGCAGACTGAGGCCAAGGGAAAAAAACAACAACTCATAGCCATGGAACACATCCCTCTTCCATGTGTGTAAGAGGGAAACATCAAACATCAAAGAACACAGAGGACATTAAAGACATTAAAGCAACAGATACAACCGGACACTTCTACATACTAGCTATGAATAAAAAGTAAAAGAAACATATCTACTGTGGTGGCCTCTGGGGTGTTCCACGCCATCGTCCGCTGGGATGGGGGGAGCATGGCCAGAGACAGAAGCAGACCCAACAAAGCAAGCAAGACAGCCGACTCCATTTTCGCCCTGTGTCCAGTCCGCATGGATGAGCGAGGATACGTCCAAGGTGACAGAGGTGTCCGACACCTGCTCACCCAGCCAAGACACCACGAAGCCTCTCCGTCCCAGCGCTCAGTGCTAGCTCCGCAGCCCTGTCCCCTCATCCGCACCTCCTCCAGTCCCTCCAAACTCTGCAGTCCTGTCCCCTCATCCGCATCTCCTCCAGTCCCTCCAAACTCTGCAGTCCTAGGAATAGGTGGGTGCTATGATTGGGTTTAAAAACAGCTTCCATGAAATGCTAAGTCATTCACAAACAAGGATGGGGCGAGGGTCACCAATTTGTAAGCAAATTGTCGAACAGTTTTAGAACAACATTTCTTAACGAGCTATTGCAAGGAATTTAGGGATTTTACCATCTGCGGTCCGTAAAATCATCAAAAGGTTCAGAAAATCTGGAGAAATCACTGACGTAAGTGATGATATTACGGACCTTTTATCCCTCAGGCATCAAAAACCGTCATCAGTGTGTAAAGGATATCACCCCATGAGCTCAGGAACACTTCATAAAACCACAGTCAGTAACTACAGTTGGTCGCTACATTTGTAATTGCAAGTTAAAACTCTGCTATGCAAAGTGAAAACCATTTATCAACAACACAAAGGAACACTGCTGGCTTCGCTGGGTCCGAGCTCATCAAAGATGGACTGATGCAAAGTGGAAAAGTGTTCTGTGGTCTGACGAGTGCACATTTCAAATTATATTTGGAAACTGTGTACGTGGTGTCCTTTGGAACAAAGAGGAAAATAACCATCCCGATTGTTATAGGCGCAAAGTTCCAAAGCCAGCATCTGTGATGGTATGGGGATGTATTAGTGTCCAAGGCATGGGTAACTTACACATCTGTGAAGGCACCATTAATGCTGAATGGTCCATACATGTTTCGGAGCGACATATGTTGTCATCCAAGCAACGTTATCATGGACGCCCCTGCTTATTTCAGCAAAACAATGCCAAGTCACGTGTTACAACAGCGTGGCTTCGTAGTAAAAGAGTGCGGGTACTTTCCTGGCCCGCCTGCAGTCCAGACATGTCTCCCATCGAAAATGTGTGGCACATTATGAAGCGTAAAATACGACAACAAGATCCTGGACTATTGAACAATTAAAGCTGTACATCAAGCAAGAATGGTAAAGAATTCCACTTTCAAAGCTTCAAAAAATAGTTTCCTCAGTTCCCAAAAGTTCATTGAGTGTTGTTAAAAGAAAATGTGATGTAACACAGTGGTGAACATGCCCTTTCCCAACTACTTTGGCACGTGTTGCAGCCATGAAATTCTAAGTTAATTATTTTTTGAAAAAAAAAAAAAAAAAAAAGTTTATGAGTGTATGTATATATATATATATACACACTATATATATATGTATGTATATATAGTGTGTGTGTGTATATATATATATATATATATATATAAAAAGCTCTCTCCCGGTTGCAGTTAGTCCAGAACGCGGCAGCACGACTTTTAACAGGGGCCAGGAAACGCCAGCATATAACCCCAATTCTTCAGAGTTTGCACTGGCTCCCTGTTCATTTTAGAATTGAATTTAAAACATTGCTGTTTGTTTTTAAATCTTTACATGGACTGGCACCTCAATATATCTCGGACCTCATCCAAATTTACATCCCTGCGCGCGCTCTGAGGTCCAAGAGCCAGCTCCAGCTCGTGGTGCCCAAGACCAGACTTAAGACCAGGGGAGACAGGGCCTTCTCTGTGGTCGGCCCTAAGCTCTGGAACACTCTGCCGCTCCATGTTCAAACTGCTTCCACAGTGGAGTGTTTTAAGTCTCGTCTTAAGACCCACTTTTATTCTTTGGCTTTTAACACTACGTGAGTTGTGTGGTCCTCTGTCCTCTGTTGTCCTCTGTGTTTTTTATACACTTTGATTTTTATTTTACTGTTTTAATTGATTTTACCCTTTAAAATAGTTTTTAATCATATTTGTTTTTATATTGTTTTTATTGGTTTTATTTTTATTCATTTTGTGTTTTATTCAGTCATTGGTGGAGCATAATATTGTTTTTAACATGGCTGTGCAGCACTTTGGAAACGTTATTGTTGTTTAAATGTGCTATATAAATAAAGTGGATTGATTGGATTGGATATATATATACATGTATATATATGTATATTTGTATATTTATATATATATATATATATATATATGTATATATATATGTATACATATATATGTGTGTTTGTGTGTGTATGTTTGTATACGAATATACATTTATGTATATACTAGGGCTGTCAACCTTAATGCGTTAACGCATGTGATTAATGAAAATAAATGATCGCAATATCAAATATGAATGATAATAAATCACTTCCGGGTTGAGGCTTAACCTGGAAGACGCGCGCATTTGAGTCTCAGTCTGGAATCATGATGAGAGGTGACTAATTTTGGTTCATAACAGAACTTTGGATAAAACTAAGATAACTTGTTGATATTGCAGCGACCAAATGTTTTTATCATCGTCGCACATCCAGTTTAAAATACCATCTTAAAGCGAAACACATACTTGAGAATGGTGTTGCCCATTGTCTAGGTGACTTCTTTTGTAAACAGCTAATAGTGACAAATCTTTTGATTTTACCCGGGGATATTGGAGACTTTTTTCGGTCTTGGAGAGACTGAGGTGAAAGCAAGCAGCAGTCCTCAGTGAGCAGTGCCGGCTGCTGCACCGATAGCTCAGCTACATGCTGGCATAAATGCTAGCTACATCGGCAAGAAGCAGAGGGAATCGTTACGCTGGCAAAGTTGACTTATTTGATGTTGTCAACAAAAGTAGCACAGTTTAGCCTTTGCTAAATGGACAGCCATGCAGGAGATCTAACACATCTGAAGACCAAGTTCTGCAAGAAGATGTTATTCATATAACCACAACTGATCTGTCAAACAATACCTTGAAGAGGCACAATTACAGCAAGTATAAACCAACTGTTCTACACAAACAAGAGCATCAACTTGCAACTACAGACTAAATCTGAATTAATTTTGCTTCCTGAGTAGCGTTGGACATCTGTAAGTAATCACAACGAGCTGGGTTCGCATTGTACCAAAAAAAAGAGATCAGCATTGTCATCAGAAAAAGTTAGTTTCAACAACTGTTTAAACTAAAGAAGAATAAATGGTGCACTATGTTAGGTAGTGTATGAGTGTGTTTACTATATTATTGATTAAATAGTGTTCTTTGTTTGCAAGAATTTTGCAAACTGCAAAAACTTTTAAAATGTGCACTTAATTTTTAATATACTTATTTTAACCAAGTTTTGAGCAAATCAATGACTCTCAATTCAGTAAAGCATTTAAAGCAGGGGTCTCAAACACGCAGCCCGCGGGCCATTTGCGGCCCGCAAGAGGTTATTTTGCGGCCCGCACCTTAATATGAAAATTTAATGTTGGTGCGGCCCGCGAGTTTTATATGAATGGGGCTTTACACCGTCATACTTATATACCCTCGATTTTTCCGGGAGACTCACTACTTTCAGTGCCCCTCCAGGTGTAGTCATTCTCCTGAATTCCACCCAAACGACAAGAATAAGGGGGCACCGTGAAGGCATTTCCTTTAACGTGCTCTACAACGTGTACAGACAGCGTGCCAGCCCAGCCACATGTTGTATTTGGTTTCTGTAGACGCAGTAAGCGACTGCAAGACATATGTACTTGATCAACAGCCACACAGGTCACACTGAGGGTGGCCGTATAAACAACTTTAACACTGTTACAAATATGTGCCAAACTGTGAACCCACACCAAACAAGAATGACAAACACATTTTGGGAGAACATCCACACCGTAACACAACATAAACACAACAGAAAAAATACCCAGAATCCCATGCAGCCCTAACTCTTCCGGGCTACACCCCCTTCCCCTATTGTAGCCCGGAGAAGCGAGGGCTGCGTGAGATTCTGGGAATTTGACCTGTATGGCCATTGATCAAGTATTTCTTGCAGTCACTTCCTTGGGTTTGCAGAAGCCTCATGCAATAATTGACTGGGCCGGCACATTTTTTGTATGGTGGAAAAGCGGACGTGACGGCAGGTTGAAGAAGACGCTAAAGACAGTGCCATCACGGTACGCTCTTAATATTGTTGTCCGGGTGAAGACCGGGAGAATGATTGCCCCGGGAGATTGTCAGGAGTGGCACTGATATTCGGGTGTTTCCCGGAAAGATCGCGAGAGTTGGCAAGTATGTTGCTAGGGCGGTACAGCTATTCAAAGAAGGTGAATTCATTAAAAAGTGCATGTTAGCTTTTTTTAAGAAATCTTTTTTTGCAGCCTAGCCTCACCCAGTTTCTGCATCTAGTGGCCCCCAGGTAAATTGAGTTTGAGACCCCTGATTTAAAGAATGTTCCTGTATGACAGTCTTAATACTAAATTAAATTTTTACCCAAACATTGGGGAATTTTCTTTAGAACATTTTATTTGTGCAAACAAATAATAACCTGCGATTAATCATGATTAATCAGAGGTTTAGCGTGTGAATAATCTGATAAAAAATATATTACTTGACAGCCCTAGTATATACGTACATTTGTGGTCAAATGTTTGCATACACTTGTGAAGGACATAATGTCATTGCTGTCTTGAGTTTCCAATAATTTCTACGTTTATTTTCTTGGGATTGGAGCACATACTTGTTTGTCACAAAAAACATTCATGAAGTTTGCGTCTTTTATTTCTGATTCTGATTCTGATTTATGAATTTATTTTGGGTCTACTGAAAATTTGCTGGGTCAAAAGTATACATACAGCAACATACATTATCAATTTTGGTGATGTAGAAAAGTTACAATCACATCAAATTGGCTTCATGACATGGCCTCTTAACTTCATGTGAGTGATTATGATTGAGGGCACTTGTTGATTTCCCTGAGCCCATTTAAATAGGGCTCATGTGATGTAGTCATTGGACTCGGTTACAAACGCGACAATGGGAAAGTCAAAGGAACTCAGCACATATGTGAAAAAACAAATCATTGTCTTGAACGAGTCAGGAAAGTCACTTGGAGCTATTTCAAAGCAGCTTACGGTCCCAAGAGCAACTGTGCAGACAATTGTTCGTAAGTATAAAGTGCATGGTACAGTTTTGTCACTGCCAAGATCAGGAAGAAAACGCAAGCTATCACCTGCTGCGGAGAGAAAATTGGTCAGGATGATCAAGGTGTCAACCGAGATCCACCAAAAAGCAGGTCTGCGATGAATTAGAAGCTGCTGGAACAATGTTGTCAGTGTCCACACTCAAGCGTGTTTTTCATCGCCATGGACTGAGAGGCTACCATGCAAGAAGGAAGCCCTTGCTCCAGAAGCGACACCTTAAGGCTCGTCTTAAGTTTGCTGCTGATCACATGGACAAAGATAAGACCTTCTGGAGGAAAGCTCTGTGGTCAGATGAAAGAAAAATTGAGCTGTTTGGCCACAATATCCAGCAATATGTTTGAAGGAGAATTAAGGTTTTATAATGGCCTTCCCAAAGTCCTGACTTAAACCCCATTGCGAACATGTGGACAATGCTGAAGAAACAAGTCCATGTCAGAAAACCAACAAATTTAGCTGAACTGCACCAATTTTGTTAAGAGGAGTGGTCAAACATTTAACCAGAAACTTGTGAATGGCTACCAAAAGTGCCTTATTGCAGTGAAACTTGCCAAGGGACATGTAACCAGATATTAACATTACTGTATGTATACTTTTGACCCAGCATATTTGGTCACATTTTCAGTTCATAAAAGAACCAAACTTCATGAATGTTTTTTGTGACAAACAAGTATGTGCTCCAATCACTCTATCACAAAAAAATAAGAATTGTATAAATTATTGGAAACTCAAGACAGCCACGACATTATGTTCTCTACTAGTGTATGTAAACTTTTGAACACAACTGTGTATATACAAGGGGTGTAACGGTACGTGTATTTGTATTGAACCATTTCGGTTATGGGGGTTTCGGTTCGGTTCGGAAGTGTACCGAACGAGTAGACATGCTAGCAGCTAGCAGGCTAGGACAACATGTTAAGGGGGGGGGAAGCGGCGGCGGCGGCGATGGCCAAGAAGAACGCGCAGTTGGAATATAATTACAACACTATGTACATATTTATATACAGATTTGAACAATTAGTTATTCACTGAAATATATTTATTAATTGTGGTTCTTACAAAAAATATATAATCTTATAAAATATAAAAGCTAAAATGTCTCTTAAAGCCCACTCCAAAAATCTTGAACTTTAGACTGCCATCAGTTTTACTCCTTTACACTTAACCAGGTGTTTCCTACTGCCTGCAGACTTTGCACCCTTTGTTTTTTCTACTTGCCCGACTTCTCAAATCTACTTGCCCCAATATTTTTACTTGTCCTGCCTAGGATTTTTTCTTGCTGTGTAGTGCTCATGGCTTATATCTTACTAAAATCCTTCCCGTTGACTATTTAAAACACTACACAGTATTTATTATTATTATTATTATTATTATCTATAATTACATTTAAATGTCATTGCATACATGTAAAATTAAATGCTATTTCACATTATATGACCAGTAGCAGTTACACCCATCTGAACAGGTCAACCACCTGTTTAAAGCCCGATCACAGTTGAAATCTTGAAATGAAGGGCCTTAAATGGCTAAAACATTAACCTGGACAACATTTTAACAGCTGGTTGGCTCAGATTTTATTATTTTCATTGCATTCACATAGGGTTGGGCGATATTGGCTTTTATTAATATGGCGATATTTTTATGCCATATTGCGATATACGATATATATTACGATATTTTGCCTTGAATGAACACTTGATGCATATAATCACAGAAGTATGATAATTCTATGTGTCTACATTAAAACATTCTTCTTCATACTGCATTAATATATGCTCATTTTAAACTTTCATGCAGAGAGGGAAATCACAACTAAGTCCATTGACCAAAACTGTATTTATTAAATACACTTCATTCTCTCACAGGTGATTTTTTTAAATAAAAGAACAAATTAATAGTGTTGCTACCTTTTTGTAGTAACACTTCTGCTCCATACTTTGCATTGATTGATTGATACTTTAATTAGTAGACTGCACAGTACAGTACATACATGTATTCCGTACTATTGACCACTAAATGGTAACACCCTAATACGTTTTTCAACTTGTTTAAGTTGGTGTCCACGTTAATCAATTCATGGTACAAATATATACTATCATCATAATACAGTCATCACACAGGTTAATCATCATAGTATATACATTGAACAGCATATTGCTGTTGTCTGCTGAATATCGTCCCACTTGAAGCCAAACCACCGCCAGATGATGGACCCCCTGCTGTTTATGTTGGGCATTTATTGTTCTTCCTCCATTTGTGATAAGTTTTGCACCATCTCTCTCATGTATTGTCACAAGCTCCCCTGCGCTCGACCTGCCTCAGCTAACGTTAGCCATGCTGCCACCTCTCTGATCGGCGAGAGCTATGACGCTAGACTCGCGAGAGTATGTGACGTATGTAAGAAGGCGGGCTTGTTGTCCGTATCTGTCAGAAAGAGAGACGAGGAGGAGAAACGCCTGTTGTGTGATGCACGCAGCTAAATGCAACTCGACCTGCCTTTGCTAACGTTAGCCATGCTAACAGCTCTCGGCGAGAGCATATGACGCTAGACGCGCGACAGTATGTGACGTATGTAAGAAGGCGGGCTACTGCACCGGAGTTGTAACTATAAACTCCATTCACAGAGTCCCATTGCTTTTATGAGCGGTCGAGCGAGTCAAAAGCCGAATAATCTATTTGTGGCGGCCGTAATTCTTTCGTGGCGGGCCGCCACAAATACATGAATGTGTGGGAAACCCTGCCTACTATATACTGTATGTCTGGGGGTTTATCAAGCAGAAGTGTATCCTGTACGATGTCGATGTCGCGAAAAAAGTATTTGACATATATACACGCACATACAGTACATATATACAGTATGTATATACGTATATATATTTAAGAATCAATGTTTTTTTTTTAAATCGAGTCTTAAAAATTATGAATCCATTTAGAATCGGAAAAAATAGCAATGCCAGATCTTGCCTTTAAAAACACTGTCAGTAGAGCTGTAGCTATCAATTATTTTAGTAGTCGAGTAATCAACTAATTAATATGTTAGATTAATTGTGTAGTTTGATAAACATACTGTTTTGACATGCATGTTTTCGGGAAAATTGTTGAAAGAAACAACTATTTTGTGCTTGCCCAAAACATTATTTTTCTTTCTAATACATCAACATAAAAATGGCACCTTTAGCACGTTTGCAATAATTAAAAAAAAACCTCCACTCTTAGCTGTCACACAGCTATCGGCACCGCCACACTCTCATGTGCGCTGTATTGCAGCATTCGTGCGGAAGCTATGTAAATTCAAAGTTCCAGGCACTCCGTGCAATCTACATTTTAACAATTTGAATTAGTTACTTAACGGCGGGGCGTGCTGGGTAGAGCAGCCATGCCAGAAACTTGAGGGTTCCAGGTTCCCTCCCTGCCCCTTGCTGTTGCCGTTGTGTCCTTGAGCAAGACAATTCACCCTTGGACCCAGTGCCACTCACAATTGTGAATGAATGATAGGTGGTGGTCGGAGGGGCCATAGGCGCAAATTGGCATCCATGCTTCAGTCAGTCTACACCAGGGTAGCTGTGGCTACAAATGTAGCTTACCACCACCGTAGTGTGAATGTGGAGTGAATGAATAATGTGTTCTCACTTCTCTGTGAGCCGTTTGAGAATCTTGTTGATAGAAAAGCGCTATATAAATCTAATCCATAATTAATATTATTATTATCAAAAAACTCAGGGTTTCCACAGGGCATTAAAAGCATTAAAAGTTATTAAATAGATTTTGTGTAAATTAAGGCCAAAATTTGTTTCAAAAATCATTAAATGCAATGTCCAGAAGTATTAAAACATTTAATACAATTGTAAGACTCTATACGTCAATATATCAAACGATAAAGGAATATGAATTTAGGAACTTTGCCGTCATTGATAAATTGCTATATTGTATATGTCTTGTGTGTTTCTTTTCTTCAGTTTTGGTTTTAAAACTGGCTATAAGAGGTCTTGTAATGGCCGAAAACGACAAAACCTCCATCGCGGCCACTGCTGGAAGGCAAAATCATGCAGCTCACGGGCCTAAACTTTGCCATTCTTTGGTCACTGTTGGCGTGTAGTCCCTAACTGTAACATCATGTCATGTTACATGACTCCTTTATTTCAGTCTGCAGTTCAACACACTTGAGCTAACTTGGCTAACATTAGCAACTCCTCTGAAACAGGCACCTCCTGTTACTTACAGTGGCCTGGATGGACAACCAAGGCAAATCTCACAATAGACCACTTATTTTCTGATATTCCTACAGTAAATGAATTAGAGTTTGTATTGCTCTCTGACACTTTATACATTACTTGCCCTCGACTGTACCCTTTCAAACAACTGTGAGTGTGTTAAGTACAATCTCTTCAAAATGTTAAAGTGACTCAGCTCATTTTTAATGCATCTAAAGGGCTTATTGGTATTTTTCCAAACAACATTCAATGACATTTATTTTTTTAAATTGTTGAAATCTCTCAATCATTCATTTCCAAACACATGCATCATTAGCATTCCTCGTATGATCTTCATTTATTATTCCATAAAACCTTTTAACTATTATTGTAAATTGTACCCTGATTTAACAACATATCCTTCAGTTTGTGGATATTATAAGTCATACTTTCAGAGGACATGCAATTGTACAGCATATTTTAAAGAGATAACATTTAAAAATGACTTCTGGGTGTATTATATTTATCAACTTATTCAGAATTTGATGTTTATTTAAATGGTTTAATTGAAGTTCCCTTAAATACTTTTGATTGAAGGTACTGTGTGATGATTGACAGGCGGAACCTTTTAATAGGCTGTTGTTTACGGCCATGCACGAGGTCAGAACACCAGAGGCTAGTACAGAAAAATTAATGAATGAAAATAATTTCACAGGTTAAACAGTTTTGCAAGCCAGTTCTAATTCAATAGACAGTGAAAGTTAATGTAAACCTCTTAACTATTCAAATTTTTAATTGTCAAATGCTTACAATTCAGACAATTGTAATGTTTCGACTAGGGCTGGGCGATATATCGATATACACGATATATCGCAGATTTGTCTCTGTGCGATATAGAAAATTAATATATCGTAATATTCGATTATATGTTCTCACACAGTTGCTTTAACCTGCGTGCATTACATTACTGGCGTGTCTCACTCCTTCTCGTCTGTCCTTCTCACAGAGACGCAAAATAAGCTTGCCTTCTTACATACGTCACATACTGTTGCACATGTAGCGTCACAGACTCAGGCCGAGAGCTAATGGCTAACGTTAGCTGAGTCAGGTCGAGTTGCATTTAGCTGCAGGCATTACACAACAGGCGTTTCTCAGTCCTCCTCGTCTCTCATTCTGACGGATACGGAAAACAAGCCCACCTTCTTACATACGTCACATACTCTCGCGAGTCTAGCGTCGTAGCTCTCGCCGATCAGAGAGAGAGAGATGGTGCGAAACTTATCACAAAGGGTGGAAAAACAATAAATGCCCAACATAAACAGCAGGCGGTCCATCATCTGGTGGTGGTTTGGCTTCAGTGGGAAGATATTCAGCAGACAACAGCAATATGCTGTTCAATGTATGTACTATGATGATTAACCTGTGTGATGACTGTATTATGCTGATAGTATATATTTGTACCATGAATTGATTAACGTGGACCCCGACTTAAACAAGTTGAAAACCTTATTCGGGTGTTACCATTTAGTGGTCAATTGTACAGAATATGTACTGTACTGTGCAATCTACTAATAAAATTATCAATCAATCAATGCAAAGTATGGAGCAGAAGTGTTACTACAAAAAGGTAGCAACAGTATTAATTTGTTCTTTCATTTAAAAAGTCACCCGTGAGAGAATGAAGAGTATTTAATGAATACAGTTTTGGTCAATTGACTTAGTTGTGATTTCCCTCTCTGCATGAAAGTTTAAAATGAGCATATATTAATGCAGTATGAAGAAAAATGTTTTAATGTAGACACATAGAATCATCATACTGCTGTGATTATATGCATCAAGTGTTCATTCAAGGCCAAGGCAAAATATCGTAATATATATCGTATATTGCAATATGGCATAAAAATATCGTGATATTAATAAAAGCCAATATCGCCCAGCCCTAGTTTCGACTATATATAATAACCCTATGAGGTTGGAAATGGGTTTTTTTTTTTTTTAAGTGGCATTAAAAAGGGCTTTAAAAAGCATTAAATTAGATGTGCTGATACCTGGTAATTGAAGTAGAGCTGGGCGATATGGCCTTTTTTTAATATCTCAATATTTTTAGGCCATATCACGATACACAATATGTATTCGATATTTTGCCTTAGCCTTGAATGAACACTTGATGCATATAATCACACCAGTATGAGGATTTTATGTGTCTACATTAAAACATTTTTATTCATACTGCATTAATAAATGCTCATTTTAATATTTCATGCAGAGAAGGAAATCAAAACTAAGTCAGTTGACCAAAACTGTATTTATTAAACAGTTATTAAGCAGTGGCACAAACATTCATGTCATTTCAAAACAGAAAGTGCAAGATTGTCAGAGACATTTTAAAACAAGTTATTAGTGCACTTTTGTGCATGATGTTACTAAGATGACATATCTAAACAACACTAAATGTAAGTGCATTTTTTGTACAGAATGCCACTACAATAGTTCAGAACAAATAAAGTGCACTTTTGTGCATGATGTCACACAAGATATTTCAATAACTGTCAAAAAAAAATGAGTTGCATAATAGGAAATCAAATAGTGTTCATCCTTCGCTATGTGGTAGGTTATTGCAGACATTATCTCCTTTTGTTGTTGACTATTTTTTTCATACGGTGTTGATCTGGAAATCAATCAATCAATCAATCAATGTTTACTTATATAGCCCTAAATCACTAGTGTCTCAAAGGGCTGCTCAAACCACAACACAAACCATTACAACAATCTGTAAGGGCAATCTGTTTGCCTCGGCATTTTGATGGTGTGGGCGTGTGGCACCGAATGGAAATGTTGACACTCTTCATTCTCTTGCAGGTGACTTTTCAAATGATGCTACATATTAGAAGTAATGCTACTTTTTGTAGCAACGCTTTTTCCCCACACTTGACAAATTCCGGTTGTCTGTTCGACATATTCCCACTTGAAGCCAAACCACCGCCAGACAATGGACCCCCTGCTGTTTTTCTTGGGAATTAATTTTTCCTTCATTTGTTACCAGATTCGCACCTTCTTTCTCTCGTATTACCACTAGCACCACAGCTAACGTTACCCATGCTGCTACCTCTCTGCTCCGCGAGGGCGTATACGTGTGCGACGTATGACGTGACAGTATGTGACGTATGTAAGAAGGTGCGCTTGCTGTCTGTGAGAAGGAGAGACAACAAAGAGTGGGGAGAACCTGTAGTGTAATGCCAGCAGCTAAAAGCAACTGCGTGAGAACGTATACTCGAATATCACGATGTAGTCATTTTCTGTATCGAACAGAGACAAACCTGAGATATATCGAGTATATCGATATATCGCCCAGCCCTAAATTGAAGCAACAGAATATATTAATCAATATTGATTAATTGTTGCAGCCTTAATTGTTAATATCGTCAAATTTTTTATAAGAATACAAATGTAACATGATCAATCTTAAGAGTCATGTGAAAGGAAGAAGAAGCTGAGCTCTGCTTTAGGAGGGTTGCATATGATGTAACATCCGTTTTTCTTCTTCGCGGCTTAATTCACTCGATGGTCAACTGACGAATTTGCTACTGGGCCGCACAGAAACAGTAATTTATTTATAAATTACCGCATTTTCTCCAACTTAACTTTTGCCTGTCCCACTGAACTCACCAATAAGCTTGTTAATAGATGTATCTTGCAACTCCTTTGTTACAGTACAGGGGACAATTGACATATAAAATGTTAATGTGCCAGATTGTAGCCAACGGCTAATTTCTATCTGCTGTGCCCTGGAGGGTCATTGTATATAGCAGGGGTTCTTAACCTTTTTGACCTCACGACCCAACCTTTCCACTACAGAGGAGAACGGGGACCACCTCCAATATTAACACTGAATGAGTAATCTTACTCTTGATTTTGATCACATTCAATAATCATGTCTAACCTACTTAGAGTTTACTACCTTGTCAAATTATATAAAATGTGTTAATCACAAAGATTACATTATTAATTTAACAAATAAACCGCAGGTTTAGGTCAGGTTGATTTAAAAAAAGACGTACTAACCAAATATACAATACATTTGCATACAATATGTATTATGTTGTGCTAAAATAAATAAAGTAAATTAATAATAAATATGTTTCTTAACTAAACTGTCAATGGGTCAAATGCAGAGAATATTTTCGCCACACCTGGGGTGTGTGTGACAATCATTGGTACTTTAACTTTAATAAAATGAAAGTCCAAATGAAAATACATCTTCACCACTGTAGTCATAATGTTTGCGCTTATGAAATGTCTCTATGACATTAGCACCAGACTTCTGTTTGTTTTATATTGTCATTACTGCCACAAGTGGTGAAAAAGTGTTTTACAACTGCTGTACTGCTGCTGCCTTAGCATATGGACCACAGCTGAAAAACACATATTTTAATTTCTAGGGGGCGCTCGCAGCCCAACACTGGGCCCTGGCTCTATGGTTAAGAAACACTGGTGTCTAATATATGCCATTAACGTGCCGGGCACCATCTCTTCGCAAAGAAACACACCCAGGGCTCTCACTACTTCAGCGTTCTAGTGAGCTGATTCCTCATTCTAATTCTTTTTGCTGTTTTTGTCTGTCACATATGGAAAGCCGGTCCGTGAAAATAATGCATACATTAAACTGATCCCTGGTGGAAAAAGAGTTGGGAAATCCTGCTTTATTTGACACAGATAGCCATGTAATAGCGTCCGTGGTGTTTTTTGTTAGGATCAAGAAAATATCCTTAAAGGGGAACATTATCACCAGACCTATGTAAGCGTCAATATATACCTTGATGTTGCAGAAAAAAGACTATATATTTTTTTAACCGATTTCCGAACTCTAAATGGGTGAATTTTGGCGATTTAAACGCCTTTCTATTTATCGCTCTCGGAGCGATGACGTCAGAACGTGACGTCACCTAGATAATAAACCCGCCATTTTCTCAAACACATTACAAACACCGCGTCTCAGCTCTGTTATTTTCCGTTTTTTCGACAATTTTCTGAGACCTTGGAGACATCATGCCTCGTCGGTGTGTTGTCGGAGGGTGTAACAACACTAACAGGGAGGGATTCAAGTTGCACCACTGGCCCAAAGATGCAAAAGTGGCAAGAAATTGGACGAAATTTGTTCAAAATATCCACACCATCCCATTTGAAATATTTTTTCGTGATCGCTTTTATATGTGCCTGTAAACCTTTCAAAATAACCCTAAATCTGCATTGATTCAGGTAAATAAACGGTAGCTTAATGGGGTTTAGACCATCGTAACATGCAAGTGCCCGGAATTACCTCTATGCCACGTGATTGCACCCCACCTATATTTGAAGACAAAAAGCAATAAAACAGTTGATGACGAAAGCTTAATGTTGCCATTGGATATGTCACAGAAGAGCCACACAATTTTATTTGTTGACGATAGTTGTGACTTCATTACTCGTGTTTTTCTGGGAAAAGGCGGGTCCGCGCCGCTACTCGCACAAACATCGCTACTGATAACATGTAAAGTGTGAGAACATTTCCTACTAATCCTGTTAAAAACATGACTACCTTGATCATTTTGCAAATTGGACCTTGTTTTTATGGCAGTACATATGTGATACGTGAGCATTTAAAGCGAAGGCATAATGTCTGACGTCTGGAGGGAGGACACGGTGTCAGCCTCGGTAAGAGTGTTAGCTTGTTCTTTGCTAGCTAGCTAGCAAGTGTGAACGAAGTTGTGTGAAAAATAACTATCATTTTATTCACAGTCAGCCATGTAAACGTTGTCTAAATCAATTCAAGTACTTTTTAAAGCTGTCAATTTGCAATGCCGTAAAAAAAGGCACAATAATAAGTGCAAATCGCGCGCACGAACACACACGCACACACACACATGCACGCACACACACACAGAGAGAGATACAGGTATCATAGGGTTAAACATACAATCTCAAATGTCTCCTTTTGCATTCATTTTCACTTAATTGAAAAAGTGTGTCAAAAAAGCCACAATAAGACAAGAAAAAAGAAGAAAAAACAAGCAGTTAATCCTAAAATCTACTCAATTATTCCGATGAATTTATGCACCTGCAACTCTTATCTTTTGGAAGAAGCATGGCCAAAATGCCAAAGAAAAAGGAAAAAATGCAATTTGTGCAATAATCCTTTGATTTACTGGACAAAAGTTTAACGTGCTACCCTGAAATCTCGCACCACTTTTGAAGTTTGGTGTGATTTTAGAGGCATAATTATGTGTGAATTCAGACCTAAGGGTATTACATTTTAGAAGTTCTATGTTATGTTCCTCATAAGGTTAAGATATTAGAGTTCCACTTCTAACAACATTTCCTGTCCTGACCGCTTCAATTCAGGATGTGTTTAATCTGTTAATACATTGCACAGTCATCATCATGACCAAAGTAGCAGTCATGCTGCATGTGCCAAACCAACAAAAGGAAGCTTATTCCCAGAAACCTTTTGAAAAATTTTGGCTGGTAATTTTAGCCATACCCTTTATCTCAGGATACCATATACTGTATCTGCGATACACAGCTCACAGAAACGATAATATCTTGAGATGGTAATGCTGCGATAGAGGTGAAAAAACACACAGCAAAACATTTAAATTCATAGTTTTTATTTTTATACGAACAGTGTGTGTACTGTTTTAGTGCAACAAAACTAGATGGGATTTTTTTGTTGTCTGACACTATTTTAAACTTGTTCAGAAAACATGCCTATCTCTGAAGCAGATCAATTATATGAAGTACAAACATCCATCCATTTTCTATTGCTTGTCCCTTTTGGGGTCATGCGGCCCTGGAGCATATTCCAGCTGCACTCGAGCGGAAGGCAGGCTACACACTGGTCAAGTCGCTACCTCATCGCAGGGCCAACACAGACATACAGACAACCATTCACAGTCACATTCTCACACTAGAGCCAATTTGGTGTCGCCTATCACAAAAATAAACATTTAGCCTTTGAATAGAAACATCTGCATTTCTTTTTCTCAGTTTAGGGTGGCGATGTCACAACAATGTGGCTGTGCATGTTCATGGTGTATCTTATTTTCATGAGGCACTTCTCACACTGCAAAGTCCTTATCCAGCTGTGTCCCGTCCACATTTTAACACACTTTTGTTATTCCTATTACTAAAATACCAAAAGTCAGTTCACACTTGACCTGAGCAGTGGTGGTGTATCTTTAATTTGAACTTCATTACCCGACTTTGCTTTTGAAGCTCTTTTGTCTGTTTGTTCTTATTTTGTGACTTCCGTCCATTTTCCAGCTGCTGTTGCAGGAGGAGAACCCACTGAATGACATGTAAAACTCTTTTGAGTTTTCTAAAGGAATCTGCCTTACGAGATGCTGTAGTGTTGTTTTCTGTAGATATTGCAAGTCCGGGTGTATGTGTGATCCGAGAGAGCTGATTAAAGAAGCAATGGTAAGAGTATCGTCGTTCCACGTCGTTATTAATATAACAATATACGCATACCAAAGGTTAAAGTAAACCCATTTTATAGCAGCCAACAACCTATATGTGGTTAGAGCGCCTTGATAATCAGAAAAATATACATCACTGTTGTTTACCATATCAATATATTACCACACTCCTAATTTAAAGAAATTAGACCTTTTTTCATACACACACTACATTGGATAGTTTGAAAACAATCAAGTGTTTGTTTTTATGTTTTGAATGTTAGTTATCTTAATAAGTCAAATATTCACTTTGTGCTTAGAATGTAACAAGGCGGCCAGTGGCGCAGTCCAGTGGGCCTCACTTAACTGCTCTGACATAGCTGTGTGGTGTGTCGGGCGTTGTTTGGATGAAGAGGCATTCCTCACATACCTGCTGACTTTGAGTGCTTTTTGTGTGCACACTATCTCAGCCCTCAAACCCCTGCTGCCCCCCAGAGTCCACCACCACCACCAGGGGCTAATGGGATAAGCAAACTGTCTGAAACCAACGATGACTCTAAGGCTTGGGGCCAAGAAGCCAAACTTTTACTGGAAGCAGGCAGAATTTTGGCACTGACTCGATAAGGTAGACATCGGCAAATTACGGCCCACACTCCGTATGCGGCTCGTTAAACTTTTCAACCCAACCCGCTGGATATCTGCAGATATTTTTTTTTTAAACCTTTATTATCAAAACTGGAGCCGCCAATACAATAAACAGTGTAGTTTTCAAATTACCGATTCCCTGTTTAATGTTTGGGGCTATGGCAGATTGCATATGAGCAGTGTCTCTTTTCTTTATTTTCATCTGGGAGTGACATGGAACAACAACAAAAGAAAAACAATGTTTGCATGCCCCACAGAGAACAAATAAAATTAGTCACTTTCCATGTCTCTGGACATTAAATAATGGAATGGAATTCTTGACCGCAAGAAAATAGTTTTGACGATACTGACTCCATTCTTTGTCTTCTTCTTCTTCTGTTGTTGTTCCGGGTCACTCACAGACAAGGGTCTGAAAAGAGAGACACTGCGCATGTGCAATCCCAGCCACCCATTTTCGATTCTCACACACACTACTTAATTAAAATAACAGATAATGGATAAAGATCCGTTTTCTGTTTTGTTTTTAATTATCAAACCAATAATCGGGGTATATCGATTTTTATGTTAAATTATTTTTTTAATCCAACCAAAAAAAAAGGACGGCCACTGCCAGCAACATACATGGACCCTAGTCAAGTGGTTTGAATTAGACTCTGCATCCACTGTTCTCTTTTTAACAGAGACATTTTGAGGCAATGAGGATGCCAAAGCACGATGTGTTTAAAGCAGTGTACGTAATTCGTCAGGTTTTACGTGTCATTTGCGTAAAAGGGAGCCACAGCCACGCCTAATGTTTACCTCTTACTTAGCATACTTGCTTTGCCCTGCCTAAAACCTTTCGCTTTCCTACAGAATTGCTATTGCGACACCCAGTGGATTTACTTCGATCAACAAATTAGTTCATGAAAAGCTCATTTTTATACTTAACAAACTCATCTAGCGGCCCGCGGGCGGAATAAACCTGCTTGCGGGCCTGATCCGGTGTACGTTTGACACCCCTGTTGTAGATCATAAATAATGCCTCTCAACTGGATAGTAGGAGAATGA
Organism: Nerophis ophidion; assembly: GCF_033978795.1. Classification (NCBI taxonomy): domain Eukaryota; kingdom Metazoa; phylum Chordata; class Actinopteri; order Syngnathiformes; family Syngnathidae; genus Nerophis; species Nerophis ophidion. The sequence goes on from NC_084613.1 coordinate 47,411,560, forward strand.
GGATATGATTTGACACGTGCCAACAACTTTGCCATCTAATTTAGACCCGGATGTGGCGAGAGACACAAAAAGACAAAAGACGCTTGGTTCTACCAACCCCCCCTTTTTTTGCGAGTATTACGAGTCATCCTTCATCTAACTGGGAATATAGCAAAATTGTAACAGTCAGTTAGAGCAGACATTGTACAGTAAGTGATGTTTTATTATATTTGTTGGCTCTGTAATGAGTAGGAATAGGTGGTGTTGTTGAAGGAAAAAGCAAACTTAGTGATGCGTTTTTTTAATCAATGCGCTGCCGCATGCTTAAAATAATCTAAATACGTTAATATTATATGTAGTTATTAACAGGGTTGTTAACGATAAACCGATGCGACCCGATAGCCGTTTGGAGAAGTGGCCGGTTCAGCTGTGCCGGTGACAGCCCCCTCAATCGATAAGGTTCAGTTGGGAATCTTTAGGGTAATCGAGTGTAGACAGATAAACCAGTCATTGCGCCAAACTACAAATCTGTAGACGATTTTTGTCTTTAAAACGACAAGCATGCGCTTGTTACTTTACTTACGTAACTGGAGACGAGAATAGACGTTGATACATTGACCGGGTGTCGTGGTTGACTGGAAAGGATAATGCACACAAAAAGAGGGCAAAAACAAAAGGTATAAAGTAGACTAAAAATGTACCATAGTAGCATTATAAAATAGAACATATTTGAAATATTTACAAAATATATATACAGTATATCATTTATAGTGATATATTATTATATTATATTTTTATATAATATATACAATATATAACACATCCGAATTACCATGTACAATATTACAGTATATAGAAAGTAGATCCAGCAGAAAATATACATTATAAACAAAGAGAAGTAGCTAACATAGAAGCGTTCAGGTAATAGACAGATATCATCTACTGCTGTATGGCGAGTGATTACATAGATGGATGGAGTGCTGAATTAAGGAGTTCTTGAATCAAACACTGTGGGAACGAAGCTGAAGGAGCCTGTTGGAGTATAAGCTCAGATGTCCCTTAGTTCTCTGATGGTCTGGGTGGGCACGATTGTCCATGATGGCGGGCAGTTTGTCCAGTGTCCTCCTGTGCCCATACTTGCAAACTTGAGACCTCCAATTTCGGGAGGTGGGGGGCGGGGCGTGGGGCGTGGTTAAGAGTGGAGGAGTATATTTACAGCTAGAATTCACCCGACTCTTGAACGACTTAAGCTGTACATCAAGCAAGAATGGTAAAGAATTCCACTTTCAAAGCATCAACAATTAGTTTCCTCAGTTCCCAAACGTTTGAGTGTTGTTAAAAGAAAAGGTGATGTAACACAGTGGTGAACATGCCCTTTCCCAACTACTTTGGCACGTGTTGCAGCCATGAAATTCTAAGTTAATTATTATTTGCAATAAAAAAAAAAGTTTATGAGTTTGAACATCAAATATCTTGTCTTTGTAAGTGCATTCAATTGAATATGGGTTAAAAAGGATTTGCAAATCATTGTATTCCGTTTATATTTACATCTAACACAATTTCCCAACTCATATGGAAACGGGGTTTGTACGCACACATAACACTCATCTACTCATTGTTGAGTTAAAGGCCTACTGAAACCCACTACTACCCACCACGCAGTCTGATAGTTTATATATCAATGATGAAATATTAACATTGCAACACATGCCAATATGGCCTTTTTAGTTTACTAAATTGCAGTTTTAAATTTCCCGGGAGTTTCGTCTTGAAAATGTTGTGTAATGATGACGTGTACGCAAGACGTCACTGGTTTTTAGGAAGTATGAGCGCTGCGCACACACACAGCTTAAAGTCGTCTGCTTTAACCGCATAATTACACAGTATTTTGGAGATCTGTGTTGCTGAATCTTTTGCCATTTGTTCAATTAATATTGGAGAAGTCAAAGTAGAAAGATGGAGTTGGGAAACTTTAGCCTTTAGCCACACAAACACACGGTGATTCCTTGTTTAAAATTCCTGGAGATGAAACTTTACTATGGATCAAGCGAACATGAATCATGACGGAATGTCAACCAGCATGTTTCGGTCCAAAAATTGTGGTCAAAAATTTGCTTCTTACCGGAGAAAAGCTGAGCTTGTGCCGTCCATTGCTGCCGTCGACTCCCCTGAGACATTGGCGTCAAGACACCCGTGGAGACACCCCTCCGACTATCAGGTACTGTTAAACTCACTAAAACACTAGCAACACAGTAGAAAGATAATGGATTTCCCAGAATTATCCTAGTAAATGTGTCTAAAAACATCGGAATCCGTCCCAATGCAATCGCGTTTTTTTTTGTTTTTTTTTCTAGTCCATCGCTATCAATATCCTCAAACACGAATCTTTCATCCTCGCTCAAATTAATGGGGAAATTGTCGTTTTCTCGGTCCGAATAGCACTTTTTGTTGGAGGCTCCCATTAAAATCAATGTGAATATGTGAGGAGCCATCAAACATGTGACGTCATCGTCTGCGACTTCCGGTAGAGGCAGGGCTTTTGTCCTAGCACCGAAAGTTGCGAACTTTATCGTGGATGTTCTGTACTAAATCCTCTCAGCAAAAATATGGCAATATCGCGAAATGATCAAGTATGACACATAGAATGGACCTGCTATCCCCGTTTGAATAAAAAAAATCTTATTTCAGTAGGCCTTTAAGGGTTGAATTGTCCATCCTTTTTCTATTCTCTGTCACTATTTTTCTAAACATGCTGAACACCCTCTCTGATGATGCATTGCTGTGTGGCATGCACAAAAGTGCTTTCATCAAATGCACTAGAGTCAGGAATCTTCCATCTCTTCCTAGCATGGCCCAAAACCGGTCAATCTTTGCTTCCAGAGAAAGATCTTCACTGCCAAGCACTTGGTAGTCCACTACTTCTTACCGAAGGCTATCCAGGTCCAATCGCAGCTGCGGCTTGGAACTTACAAGCGTATTTCTTCATCTTACTCGTAGTCTGCGTCGCCACAGCCGTATCTTCCTCGTTCTTCTGCTTCGTCTCCTTGTTGTGTGCGCAGTTGTGCACTGCACTTTATAAAAGCCGTAGATGTTATTGTCACATATGCATGTACAGTAGATGGCAGTATTGTCCTGTTTAAGAGTGTCACAATATTGCTGTTCGCGGCAGACGAACTGCTGTACAGTAGACGAAAACGTGACTGCTGTTGTTGTGTGTTGTTACCGCGCTGGGAGGACGTTAATGAAACTGCCTAAAAATAAACCCATATAAGAAACCAAGAACTCACCCTCGATCATTTTTACAGTTATAACGTCATTGGGCAGACACGCTGTTTATATTGTGGTAAAGCGGACGTGAAAACAGGCTGTCCTCACTCAGGTCCGCATGGAGCTGGAGGGGGCGAAGCCTCCAGCTCCGCCTGAATTTTGGGAGAAAATTTGTCCCAGGAGGTTTTCGGGAGAGGCGCTGAATTTCGAGAGTCTCCCGAAAAATCCGGGAGGGTTGGCAAGTATGCCTGTGCCTCACTGACACAAACGCCTCCAACTGCATGGCAATAGTTTGGCCGGCTTTCAGTTTCAAATTAGCTTGTTGATTTGGTTTAAGTCCCTTTTGCTGGTGCTGGTCCCCCAACAAATTACTGCAAAGCCTCGCCGTTCTTTGGGCACCCACCTTTCTTGTTCCTGAAGACTCGGAAATACTTCCGCGCCGATTGAACCAAGGCACGCCACATCGAGTTGCACGGCAAAGCTGCGTTGTGTGCACATCTAAACAAATCGGGTTGCGGCGACACAGTTTGCATCAACTGCCATCGTTTGCCCGTGACGTGAAGCTGTCACTCCAAATAGAACTCACAGAGCGGGCGGCCCGCCACACTATGAAATTATAGCCCCGGCAAACCAGTAAGCATGTAGACACTTGCAGTGTGAGAACGTTCACATTGTGTTGTAACAAACAGTAAGCAAAGAATGTAGACAATTACAGAGGGAGGAAGTTCACGTTGACGCAAATAATGTTAGCCTACATTGTCAATTCCATCACCTTTGTTTAAGCAGAAATAGCAACTGGTCGATTTTTTTTGCCGAAGCGGCTCATTTTAACAGGGCAATGGACCCAGAGCCAGCAAGCCGGTCTGTGTCATCCCCCCAAAAATTTCAACACAGATTTACGATATTTTAAGGCCCTATGAAAAAAAAAAAAAGTGACAAGCGGTAGAACATGGATGGATGGATGAAATTTAGGTCTTTTCTCGCCAAATTAAATGCATTTCCTTTTTTTTTTTCCATTTAGTTTATTTTTTATTTTTACCCTTTACACTTATTTACCAACATAGTGTTTGCTTTTTGTGTCAGTGAATACAATTTAAAAATTCTTATTTTCAATGATACATCATTGGACACGTTTTCCCAGTATTTCCAGTAAAAACATAATGTTGGATCATAACATTTTAATGCATATTCTTTAAAGTAACAGAAATCACACAAAAGGATGCATCAGTGATTTTAACATTGGTGGCTGGACTATAGTATTAGAAGCTGTCAAGTAATTGTTACTTTCCCCATGAAGATGTTTAAGATGCTACAATCCCTGGTATTGGTGGTCGTGTCCACAACAACAGCCAACAGGCTATCAGCAGGACGTTGTTGTTCTGTGTTTTTTACCACACATTTGGAAGCCATGTACCGAAGTCTTAAAATTTGCACAAAAAACATCATGTATAAGTAATTTGGGAACTGTCAGTCTCTGTATTTTGGAGTGAAAGATACACTCATGTTTGAAGTGGGCACTCTTTGTTCTGAGTGACCGCATTCTGGAGGCAAGCGGGGAACTTACCCGAGAAAGTTGCAAGGCGGCCTAACTCACTCCGTTGGGGTGAGTTAAAAGTTTAATTTTGTAGGTGATTTGTGAGGAGATACACAGGTCCAGCTGACAGAATTTCGGTCACATTACCTTAATTTCCACGACTTCCCACTTTTGATAGTAGATTTCCTTTTTATTGGCCGATTCCGTTAATGTGGAAATTATAGGACATTAATATCTAAGAGAAATCTGCTGTTTTTGTACATCGAATAAAGTTTAAGATCTTTGAGTTCAGCTTATTAGAAACGGTTGAAAAACATTGTTGTTGAGTGTAAGAATACAAAAACATAGAGCAATAAAATAAAGTCCTGAGATAGAAACACATTGAAACAACAAGCATTGACTAACTCCATCACTCCAAGTGAAAATATGGGCGTCGTTTTTGACTCTGAGCTTAGTTTATACCACATTTTAAGTATAAAACAAAAGTAGGCTTTTAGCATCTTAAAAATATTGACAGAGTTGCCCAATTCTCTCTCAGGGCAACACGGACATGCTAATGCATGCTTTTATTATGAGTCTTATAATAATACCCTGCTTTCGTGTCTTCCTAGAAAGGTTATTGACCCTTTACAGTTGCATGTCTTCTGACAAAGACCAGAAGGCACGTCCACATTACACCAGTTTTAAAATCTGTGCATATGCTCCCAGTGTGTTTCAGGATCGATTTTAAGGTTTTTCATATGGTTTATAAATGTTTTTATGGTATTAGGCCTTCCTATCTTAGATTTTCTTTTACCATTAAAACCCTAGTGCACCCTGAAATCCCCTGGCACTCATCTCCTAATTATTGCAAAAGTCAGGAAACAAAGTTACAGGATGGCATCTTTCTATTATTATGGCCCGTGTCTGTGGAACAGCCTGCTGGAGGACTTCAGGGCAGCAAAAAGTTTTTAAGAGCAGTCTTTTTGATTTGGCTTTCACCTAATATGGCTGTTGGGTATGGAGCATGAACACTGCCTGTAAGATTTGGTATCCCCAAATATTTATTGACTTTATAGAAAAAGTTGTATTGACACAGAAACAAGTTTTGGCAACAAATAAATACAAACATTGAAAAAATACCAAATTTTTGATGGATGTTTTCGATGCCAATATTCATATTTTGTACACTTTTTTTTGTTTTTGTGTATTTCAAAGGGTTTTACGATCACTTCTCTTTGTTATGATTTTGTTTCTTTTTTTTGGTTTTGCTTTTTTTTTTTTCACGATATGAAAATAAGGGAAGTGTTAAATGATACTTCGACTGTCGTAATGTTGAGCCACCTCTTGTTCCTCGGGAGAGAGCCGATCATATCCAGGCTGTGGAGACGACTTCATTCACGGAACTTTTTTCAGTGTTTGGAAGTAAAACCTTACAACTTGTCTATCTTTTTATTTCTATCTTTACATCTAAATAGGTGGACTCATGTCTTATTGTATTGTATTGTAAAGTATTATTTTGTCTTGTATATACAATGTGCTGAAACAACCGCTATTGTGATTAATTTTATGTCTTAATTGCAAATAATACAAAATAGGGTGACATTCAGATATCCTAAATAATATTCCACATAATATTTACATGTACATTTGCAAGTACAACCTACAACATATTTTTATTACATCAACTGCTAAAATGTAAAGTTGAGGGATTATTTTAAATTAATTATAAAAAAGTATGCTGGACTTCTAGAGGAGACATTTATATTAACAATTACATTAAAACATCGTTAAAAATATTATCTGAGTAATACTTTGTGATGTTGCTGTTCAACAAGAAAGACAAAGAAGATCTCTGCCTTCGTGAGACATCTGCACTTCATAGGCATGTTTCTGAGAGGACATCCAACTACAGAACATCAAGTGAGCGAAGCTGGTGGTTGACTGTCATGTTACATTTTATTTAAAAAAAATAAACGATCATATAATAAATCCTCAATAAACTGTATCATAACTAATAAATATGAGTAATTGCTTTAAAGTTATTTTTTTGCTTTTTAAAGAGAATGTATACATAGTAATAAACTAAACATCTAATGAATAACAATAAATATATCCAAATAATCTCTTAGTGCTGAAATCAACTGCATATATAAAACCAATTGTGAAAGAAACTTAAGTTGACCAGAGGGCTTTACGAATTAGTCAAATTGTAAAAGGAGGTCATTGTATCATGTTTACAAATACAAGATTTCTCTCTGAGCAGGAGATAAATCTGCCGACAGAATAAATGTAAAAAAACTACTATTGCTTCATAATTTTAAAGTTTTGAAGCTTTTTTAAACTTAATTTAGACGCCCTCGGTCCTGCTTTCTTCTTCAGTGTTTTACTTGCATGCCCAAGTCCAGTAAAACTGCTTCCGGGTAAACTTGTTGTAAGCCCTGCCCACATGCACCCGCCCCTTTAGATAAAACACTGCCATTATTTTCATACCGTAAAAAAATAGAAGCGAAACCGACAAAAAAAGAAACGAAATGGTAAAAAAGAAAAGCGATCATAAAAACCTTTGTAACACAAAAAAAACAAATTGTACAAATATATAAATAATGGCATGGAAAACATCCACCAAAAATATGGTATTTTTTCAATGTTTGTATTTATTTGTTGCCAAAACCTGTTTCAGGGCCAATACAACTTTTTCTACAATGTCATTTTTTTTAATACTATATCTTACTGGAAGTGTTCTGGCTCCATAGTTAGGGTGCTTTATGTCAGCGTCCTGGTGGCCGTGGTCTGATGATCCCGTGGTGCAGACGGTTCCTGTGATGGTGTTTCTTCCCCTACCTCCTCTGTACTCAGCCATGCATTCATTTTTGCGTGCGTGTGTGTAAGGATGGGGCATTTGGGTTATTGGAGTATTGTTTTTTTGTTTTTAAGTCTGTAAAAGCACTTTGTGTTGCATTTTTTTTTTATGTATAAAAAGCGTTTTTATAAATAAAGTTTGCTTTATTGATAAAATAGTGACTTTTATTTAATATGTAAGCCAGGTGTCACCAACCTTTTTGAAACCAAGAGCTACTTCTTGGGTACTGATTAATGCAAAGGGCTACCATTTTGATACACACTTAAATAAATTGCCAGAAATAGCCAATTTGCTCAATTTAGCTTTAACTATGTTATTATTAATAATTAATTATATTTATCGTTGTGGAAACACTGATCATCTTAATGATTCCTCAAAATAAATATATATTTTTGATTATATGTTTTAAATAGGTTAAAATCCAATCTGCACTTTGTTAGAATATATAACAAATTGGACCAAGCTATACTTCTAACAAAGACAAATCATTATTTCTTGTAGATTTTCCATAACAAATATTTTAAAAGAAATTCAAAAGACTTTGAAATAAGATTTAAATTTGATTCTACAGATTTTCTAGATTTGCAAGAATATATATATTTTTAATTTTAATCATAGTAAGTTTGAAGAAATATATCATAAATATTCTTCGTTGAAAAAACAAAAGCTAAAATGAGGAATTAAATTAAAATGTATTTATTATTCTTTACAATAAAACAAATAAATGTACTTGAACATTGATTTAAATTGTCAGGAAAGAAGAGGAAGGAATTTGAAAGGAAAAACTGCTAAGTGCTGCTATTTGAGCTATTTTTAGAACAGGCCAGCGGGCGACTCCTCTGGTCCTTACGGGCGACCTGGTGCCCGCGGGCACCGCGTTGGTGACCTGATGTAAGCAATGCAGCAAATATGCTCACACACGTTTGAGTTCAAGCAGGGACTTCTGCCTGCTTACACACATGCACGCACGCATTTAACAAACAACCTTTCAGGAACAGTGAGTTGGCACACTGTCACAGTTGAGCAGCTGTGCCCTACGAAATGTCACCCAGAACTTTCTGCATTTTGATTGGAGGACGTCCGCCTGCCTTTTTGACAGCAAGGCTCTCCGTGTCGTGTCACTGTCATGCAGTCTTTGCCCCAGAGCCACCGCACAGAAGGTGAACCTGCCGTGTCCATGTCTCACTGTCCATTACCTTCATCCACTAGCCTCCTCAGTTGCAACTAGAGTGATATTGCTTTGTGGGTTTTTTTTTTTACATGGTAGTGCCACTCAAGTGATTTGTAGTTATGTCTTAGTGAAGTAATACATTTTTTACCGTTTTTAAATTTCTTCATAATTCCAGTCATATTACAAACAGTAAAACTTAAAAATTCCCGCAAAATTCAAACCATGGAATTCAGCAGGCTTGAGATTACTTTTTTAAATGTTCAACTGTATTGTGGGAGCTTATTCTGTAGGACACACCTACTTTCTTCCTAATTCTTCAGTGGTAAATTGTCTCTGCCTTGAGGGTGTTGTGCCTTCCCTCTTTATCTGTTTTGGAAGGACAGTTGTGCAATGTCAGGCAAAGTAACAGAATCGTTTGCAAAGCCGTTTTGGTATGAATGTAGTTGCAACATACAAATTAGTGGGTTCATGTACAGCGTGATGCATATTTATTTAGAAGTACTATTGCCAGGAGGACCTCATGAACTTTAGATTTGCCTTCAGCCCCTAGTGGTCAGAGGAGTGTGTTATTTATTTTAGTGCGTGTGTTTTTCTAAGAATTTCCGTCAAAGCTAGAGCATCATCCGACATCAAAGAGGCAGATTGTGGGTTCCCTAGTTTCCAGAGAAGCGCTGTGGCCAAGAACTCAGTCAGGCTCAACAGAACAGCGCTTGCTTGTCCTGTCCTTTTCCCTGGCCCTTGTGTGTTTGACTCATTTGCTCCTTGACAAGTATAAAGACCCGGCCCCCTCGTTAGACTAACGAAGGCCACAACAAATTTTGGATGTGGGTAGCACGCTCAGCTGGCTCCAACCCGTGAGGGAACGGGTGGAGTGGGATGGGGAGGGGGGAAAGTTAGAGAGGCCGGCAAAAGAGCGAGACAGAAGTTAAGCAGTGTCTCTGTAATGTTCCCAGAACATTGCTCAGTGTCCCAGTCTACCAAAAAAAGAGTGGATAGATGTTATGTGTGAGATGAAGACATCGCTTCTGGCCCTGATTTGGAGCTCATCAGCTGATTTGTTCTTTTGCCTGTCAAGCGGCCTAAGGACGGCCATTCGCTGCCTACTCCTCTACGCAAGACCTTGTTAGTGGTCCAATATGTGGCATGAAACATAATGGACCCAGGGTGGGGTGTTTACAGCACGTCAGACAGAGTTCTAAGTGAAGCTAAACATTTGTATTTTGTTTTTTTATATCAAATCATATGATTTGCTGCTGCTGGACATGACCCCACCAACATTTGCCATTTTTCAACAAGAGAGTTGTGTTTCCTGAACTTTTCAGTGCTCTAAAATTAGTATGGGATACTTTCGAATGTTGTCAGTTCATTTGGTTCAGTTCAGTTCAGTTCTGAATGTTTGTCAGGCAGTGCTCCTGCCAGGCTAGGCCCCCTTCTCATCTCAGTGTTACAGTTCAGGCTAGATGGCAATAGCTGGGTCATCAACGTACACAGTATGATACTGTAGCAGCAAGACATCTCATAATTTAAAGACATTTACAGTAACATACTATTCCATACTACTGCCCCCAAAAATCTGCAGTTGGGGTATTGTGAGACCTTTTTTTATGGAAACTGAAAAACATTTTAATTCGATACATATGAGTCAATTTAAAAGTTCCAATCCATATTTAAAAGCAGATGTTTTATTTATGAATGTCCAATTATTCTTAAATAATTTATTGCATTTCAATTTTCTTTTTAATTTAATTAATTAATTTAATTCAGTTTGAAACATTACAAAATTACATTTTATTACTTCAGCAAAACAAATCTTTCTTTTTTTCCTAGTAAAGAAAACTCTTTTTTTCATAATTTTTTGAGTCTCTGGAGGCAGCGTCCAGCAGCAGAGGGTGGCCCACCAGGAAGCCAGAACTTTCTGGCCGTCGGCATGGACCCCCTGCTCTCAGTAATGGGAAGCAGTCTCCCTGCTAAATGTGGTGGAGAGAAGTAAATTACAGGGCTGCAGCTGTCGGCAGGCTGGTGGGCTTCACGGGGGTAGCCCGACGCTGAGGGAGGAGGCCGCTCCAGTACTCACCTCCTCTCACGGCAAGCCTGCTGGGTGCTTACTTTGCTGTGCAGAGTTTGCCTGCTCACCGATTACTGCTGAGTTTGAAGCAAAAGTTCTTTTTTTTTTTTACGTTTTGCATTTTCACTTTCACATTCCCCGACTTTCCTTCCTTGTTTCAAGTTACCCCCACGTCTTTGCCTCTGCCTTCCCCCTCCTGCTCCTATCCTGCAAGTCTGTCGCAACTTCCACAATCCCACTACCCTGTTGCTAGGATAATGACCCTGCTGACTATTGGGTTCCATGGTGGAAGTGACTATGGACCTGTGAGCCTCCAGCCTTCAACATCAATCACTTCACTGGCACCGATTTAGGAAGAGGATAGGGGATGATACCGATGCTCAGTTGTCTGCAGCAAAAAAGGTCATTTTGTGACTTTTATTATGTTTCTCAAATATACTCAATCATTTATTGAGGAAACATTGAATACTTTGGAAGGAAGTGTATATTGATGGTGTGAACCGCTTGTATGTGTTTTTGGTTTTGGTTTTTTAAAAAAATATATATTTGTTTGGCATTTAGTTACTGGGTTAGTTAATCCATAGACTGCTTGTTTACACAGGGAAAGGGGCAACTCTCAGCCCTACTGTGGCTGGGGGTAACTACCCACAGTGTCTCTATGGTAATCAGCAGGTGTCACTCACCACGGAGAAGAAGCGAGGGCTTTCTTATGAGCGTGAGAAAGAAGGGCAGCCTCCCTCACTCCCCCACTCTGCTTCCTTCCTTTTTTCCCCCTGTTGGGGTAGCAGCAGCAACCACAGTGCCGAATAGAAATAAAGAGGGGTAAAAGGAAGGGATAGAGAAGGCTACATTAGAGGCCTGGCAATGAAGTCCCACATCCAGCTGCATGGTATAGGGAAAAGTCATCAGAACTGGTTGGACGAGGAAGAGGAAGGAGAGAGATGTTGTGACGATCTAAAGAGGGAGAAGAAAAATGAAGGGCTTAACCAGTGGACCATCTAGGATGGCATGTGGATCTTGTCGTGCCTTTTATGGGCATAGTGGGATAACGGGTGTCCGTCCAGTATTCAGAGCTCTGAGCCAAGTTCATTCTGGAGTTGCTTGTTGCGTTAGCTCAATAGTGACCCCCTGCATCAGGAAGACCCCCTTTCTCCTCTGGAAGCAGGCTGCCTTTTGGCTCATTGAGATGCAGGGCACTGGGTGGCAGGCTGCAGCTGCAGCCGACAGGCAGAACACGGCAGAAAAGGGCTGAAGGATGGTGGGGGCGGCCAAGGATGGGGGTTGTACAACAAAAGGTACCAGCCCCCTCCTCCAATGCTTTGGAGTTTGAATTCTCTAATCCTCCACCCCCCCCTACCATCACTTCATCCGATTCTCACACACACTCAGTTCATGCAGTTAGTACTGGCTCCCTTCCTCACATCCCAAAACCATGAATGGCCAGACGGGGACAAAGACCAACAGCAATCCTCTCAGGAAGTCCGACCTCTGGGTGTGGGCACTAAGAGGCAGATTTTGTCTGAAGCTCCCTGTTTCCCCTCACTGTGCACATTCACCCGCATGCAGCTCTGAAGTGTCAGTGTCATCAAATTCCACAAGAGTCGATTAAAATTCTTTCAATTTAGACAATTCAAAAGGAATCATTTACACAAAAAAACATGTTTTATTGAAACCTATCACTTACCACATTCAGTGGTACCTCAATTTAAGAGTGCCACAACTTAATAGATTTTAGCATAAGAGCTGTCTGTCAGCGAATTGTAATCCTTTAAGTTGCAAGCAAAATTTGAGTTACAAGCATTCCCACCATTAGTTGGCGTAGAAAATGCCACAGTGAATGCCGTATGATGCGCCCAAAACATACGGTCTTTCCCGCTAGCATTAGTTTATAGCTAGAGAGGGACACAACTTTGCATTTTAAGAAAGAAAGCGAGCATGAAGGCCAGTGCTTAGATAAAGTGGATGATATTCATTGAATTGAAAAAAGTAATAATTAAAAATATAACCAAGCTTGTAGCCAACATGGCGAAGCAATTCGAGTGTAGCACTGCTAGTCAAACGCCAGCCAATGATTTCAAAATTATATCTAAATGGGGGACATTAATCTATGAAAATATGGAAAAGCTGGCGTGTTTGATAGAAAAACACCTCAAAAGAGGTTCTGTGGATGTCCGCTTTCCAAGGTAAATGTGGTATATTACTATTACATTGCTTCATAAAACTAATGTAGTTGTTTGTAGTACATTTTAATGTATTGTTTTATTCAATATTTCTTATCTAAAACAGGGTTTCCCCAGTTTGCAAAGAGACCCTTGGCCATGGGGCATGGCTAAGGGAGTAGTGGTGCGTGGCCATCATGATTTATCGCATATTTTGCACAATTTTCTATGATACATTTATTTTCTTTAAAAGGGCTTGAAAAAATGTATACAAGTATTTAAAAAAAAAATCTGTTATCAATTAGTATTAACATATGTATTTTTTTATTTTTATTTTGTATTGTTCTATTTTCAATTGTTGCGGTTTGTTGTACAATGTACTTTGTTGAGATTTTTTTCAAGTGTCTAGAGACTTATACTGCCTTTAAAACAAACAAACAAAAAATGACGAGCAACAAATCAAACATCTTTTCCTGGTTTGTAAGAGTATTTGGAGACTCCTGTTGTCCATGTTCCCAACGAACAGCGAGCCACAGAGAGCATGTCTGGCATCACTTTTGCTTCGCTCTGCTGTGAGCCACTATCTTCTTAATATTTGCACATTGAACATTTTCTACATTGCGTTCTGCGGTTATATCTCGGATGCATGCTCTCTGTACTGCAGACAATCCCGTGCATGTTGCCTATGTTATCACAACATTCGGTTTTGGCAGTGCTGTTCTGGTGATCAAAGTATTTTTTCGGTGGTCGAATTTTTGGTGCATCACTTGTCAATAGTGCGCAAATATTAGGTTATGTAAAGTATATCCATTCATACTGTAACAACCTGCTGGTGTTAACCGTTAATGTTTGTGTGTTATTGATATTTTTTCCCATGATCTTGAAAACACTGTTGATGAAGTAAAAGGGAATTGCCTTAAAATGAGGAAGTGTGATTGTGTGTCTGTACGGAGACAATTGTGTGTGCACGGAGGAAATACGTTTTTAAATTGGGCTTGTTGTATATATGATTGACAATGGTAGTTAAAAAGAGCGTCAGACTTTGTGTGACATCTTCTGAAGTCTACAATAATATGTTACTTAAATTTGTTTTTACGCAAAAACCCAAAATTATAAGGTGTGACAGCGTTTAATTTTGCCGTGGCGGTGCACCGCAATCGGATACATTAGGGGGAAACCCTGCTAAAAGTTAGTTGTTTTTTAAAAGGTGTGTTACATATTAAAATTGTGGTGTTTTGGAGGGGGTAATCACCAATAAAGTTGATTTCAATTCACTTCAATGGGCGTCGGTGATTTGAGATACAAGTGTTTTAAGTTAAGAGCGCCGTCACAGTACCATCTAACTTGTGAGTTAAGGCACTTCTGTATCTGGAAATGAGGGAAATTCAAAATATTTTTTTTTTTCAGAAGATTAAACAGTTGGCCTTACTATAACATGTCCAATGCTGTTTTTTCAACAACATAAAAGGAACAACAGCTTTGACTATTTTTTTTGTTCGTCTAAACGTGGCTTAAGTAAACACCAAAGGGCATATGAATACTCAACATTTTTGTTGTTCAAACTGCTGACTTTCCGCAAAAAGAAACCGCTGACATATTTCTCTCAAGTCCTTCACTTTCCCCCATGTGATTTTACTTTAACAATGTCCAACTCTTACCGACAAATCCATGTCGGCTTCCTCCTATAAATTAAGTACATTTGAATTACTATAGCTTTTAATTCCGCTCTTCACTGCATTGGCAAGTATCTGGTATAGAATGGTTTCCTCGCATGAGTGGATAACGATAGTTTTCACAGATGTTCACCTGTAAAGTTTTAACTCTGTCCTTGTGTCATCTCCGTCAGCATACCGCATAAGATTATAGACAATAATGCACTTTGAGTCGGAATTGTCATGTAAACAAATATAAAAGCTTTCTCTTATGCACAGCTGTGGCAGAACCTGTTTTCTTTGCCTACCTCGGCGTCAATATGTTTGGGGGCATGGAGGGTGTGTCAGTGGCAGGTTGGAGCTGTACATGTGAGGCTGTGCAGCAGTTGGCAAATAAAGATAAATTCTGTTTGTTTGGCAGTGGTTCTCAGTTCATTATTTTCCACTTTGCCCAGTGCGGATCCCCAACCTCAGCAGCTGCTTGTCATGTAAAGACACTCTATCAGCACTTGACAGCTCTTCCTATAAACAAGCATGGCGTGTACACACATCGCTTGCAGTTCTACATATGCAGCAAACATATGAAGTGATCTATCTCACTACTCTGCCCAGTTTTCTGCGCTCTATGAAGCTTTCTCGCCCTCCTCTACTTAAATCATCTCTCATCTGGTGTCAAGTCAGTCTTCTGTCTCACGAGCAATTTCATTGAGTAATGCTTTACCGGCAATGCTTGGATTCTCTCTGTTTTTTTTTAGCTAACTCTGGGTCACAGCAGTTTCTCACTAATGTTTGCTATAGGCCTTGTTACATTGAAGGTTGTCTAAGTTGAAGTCGAACTGTGTTTTGGCCAGTTTCCTGTTTTGGAGATCACATCGACGTCTAAAGAATTTGGTTTGTTGGAAGGCTTTGATGATGAGCTAAAACCAGAAGGCTCTCGTATTTGTCTCATTATGAGATCCATTGTCTATTGTCAGCAGTCCATACTATGTTCCGTACTCTAAACGGGATGTATTTAGAGTGTACTCTGCAAAGCACTGACGACAGGTAGCGTAACCTTTTGAAAGTCAGGGCCCCTCACAATTGATTATGTCAAATGGTGGATGAGGCCTTGTGTTTGTGTTTTCATGAGGCCCATATAATCTCTACACGTGCTCTCCTGCGTGTTAACACTAAAAAAGCTTAGCCATCAGTCTCACTTTTTATGATGTCAGAGCAGAAGAGCTCTGAAGGGCCGTGTGTGGAAAGTGGAAGAGGAACTTGGTGTAAATAGGAAGCTGTCAGAGTTGTCTTTGTTGATTAGGCAGACAGGAATGGGGGGCGGGGGGTTGTGTAGTCTCAGACAACCGGATGAGACCGCTTCCACTTGTTCCTGTGATCGGTTTTGTGGTCAAAGACGGGACAGCTACTAACGTAGTTCGTCTAATATAAAGTCATAGCTTATAAACGCATGTCTCCGAAATTCAAATATTCAACACAAGTTCAATTGATAGTGGAACTCCTGAGGTTTAACAATAATGGCCTGTGTGTGGTTTATTTCAATTTTAAAACATTATTCACATCACAAATAGAGGACATGTGATGTATTTCTTGTAGGGTGAAAAAGGCTTAAAGGCGAATTGTAATTGTGCCTATCATTCCTAATCCTTGTGTAAGACAAAAACACGTGTTTTTCTTTTTTATGCATTCTTAATGTTAAATAAATGCAATCAAGTCAGCTAACAATGGCGCCTATGGGAGTTGCTCTATTCTGCCTATAAAAGCCCTGAAAACATCCAAACACATCCATTAGAGTTTTATATACTACATACTGTAAGTATATTTGTAATGTAGTAACGGGCACAATATTAATAACAATTAATATTTACGTAATTGGATCATTTTAAGCATATGTGGCATATCAATTTAAAAAACGCATCACGTTTGCTTTTTCCCCCACTACATCACTGATTTCTGCTTACTGCAGATTTCATGGGAGCCAACAAACATAATAAAATATCACTTACTGTGCAACGTCTGCTGTCATTAGGTTTCATAATTCGGATTATTTATTGTTATATTCCAGTTGAGATAAAGAATGACTCATAATCCTCCCAACGAAAAGGGGGGTGGAACCAAGCGTCTTTTTGTGTCTTTCTCGCAATTTCAGGGTCTAAATTGGCCGTCAAAGTGTACCAACATGTCAGATTACATCCTTGTCTTTCTACTATCAAGGTGAGAGGCATGATTTATGATCTACAATAAACTTTCACGTGTAATGGAAGCCAAGGAGCACCTTACCACTCAATAATGTAAACATTGGCACACACGCTAGTTGTCACGGTACCTCTATAAAAAGTTTGTCTGAATTAGCGCTTATAATAACAATATCACTAGTACTTGGTTAATATTATCGCAAAATGTAAATGGAGTATTGTTTGTGCATTTTGGCCGTTTTTTTATTTGAATTTATGGGCAAAAAGGAAGACCTCCCAATGGCTCCACCGTAAGCGGACTTTTATTAACGTTTATGTACGAGTTAGAATGCATATAAAAAAATATTGTCAACATGCCTTTCATAATGATTGTGAACGATAGGCATAATTTAAAAAAAGAAGTCAGAGGGGTCTCAGAGGGGTTAGTGCATCTGCCTCACAATACTAAGGTCCGGGGTTCGATCCTGCGCTCGGGATCTTTCTGTGTGGAGTTTGCATATTGGTGGGTGGGAGACTTTAGCACGTAATTAAGACGTCAGCACGTAAAAAAGACCCAGGAGGCCCACAAAATGGCACATTGTGGAGAGACAGTCAGAAAGTGGCTTTAAGATGGTCTGTAAAACAACATCTATGCAACATTGTGACCAAAGCGCCACCATTACATGATATGTACACCACAAATAATTGTTTTAAATGTAGAAAAAAAATCCTAATATCACCCCTTTCAAAATGTAATTCAGCGATGATATTACTGGCAAGTATTGGAGAGTGAGGCTTTTAAAGGCGTTATGAACATACATGAGAGTTATAACACAAACACCACCCAACTGTACTAAATATACAGCTAACTGTACATAATTCCACAACAGAAATGATATATAACAATGTGCAAACACACAACAGTGTGGGTTACAAGATGTGAAAATAAATACATTAATTAAAAAAATACACATAGAAGATAGTCAATATAAATGTTAGGGATGTGTACTGAATTCTGTACTTTTTTGCAACGCCGGTTCTACCTGGCAATGATTCACGTAAAACACAAAGCTGTCATATTACGCTTACTCCCGGTTGTCGACTCTGCCGGCTTTTCAAACTTGGCAATCGCTCCAGCAGCACTGAGAGTGGATTCACCAAACTACCTCTGGGTAATTTTTCGATTTTCAATGCCAACAAAGAATTTAATTATTTTTAAAAAGTCATGCTCCGCTTTTTTAAAACTGTGCTATTTTGATGCTAAAATCCATTGGCTTTGCTATTGATAGGCTACTGATCAGCCTTAGCGGTTTTACATGTCGATTTCAACAACTCCAAATTTGTTAATGAAAACTACAACTACAACACACGTTACAATCAAACCGCCTTTGTGTAATAAATACAATACTTACAGTATTAACATTTTTAAGGCGCAAAAAAACACCATACAGGCATACACACTTGTACACTCTTGCAATCTAACTGTAATTGCAACTTAATGTCATACTTGTATCTGATAATATGATGATGACAAAACCAGACATAACAACAGGACAGCAGTTATCATAATCACGTAATTTTTTAAATGTTGCCATAAAAGTTAGATTTTATTATCAAAAACAATTATATGTATTAACCCACTCAGAAGTACCAAAAATTGGTACAGTACCGTTGAGTACCGGTATCAATTCCCAGGTATCGAGAATTGGTCCCCTATCAGTTCAAATGTGAACAGTAACGATACCTAGTAAGTATTAAGTACAATTACACAAACATCAAGTGAACTGCATTCTGACTCCTAAAGATCTTAGAGTGAATTTAGAGCCCAAGTGTTACATTCTTCCTTGTCCATGTGCTGTGTGTGGCCTCTCCATAGTGACCAGACAAAACAAAATGCCATTATATGATTAAGGCACAGGTCCATTCCTCAACCAGTCTAAAAACTAAGAATGGTGAACCTCCATGTGACTGAGACCACATCAGTTAGCATATATGACTGTAGATCACATTCTTTGTGGCTGCGAAAATGCGACACCTAAATACATATCCACATTTCTCAATACTTACACAACATCAGGTGCACACAGTCAAACACCCATGTTATTTACACACAAGCACACAGGTGTAAATGTAAACACACTTCACCCCCAAATGTTTACAAAATATTGTTAGATTTTTAAAACTGTTAGTTGCCGCTATGGTATATTTATTTGTTTGTGATGATGGTATCACATTATGATGTCTTAGCATTGTGCGCATAATGTCCTCAGTGTAGACTGAGATCATAGCTGGGGAATATAAGTCAGCCAATAAACTGACCACAGTTTGAGAGACCAGCTGGAGCCCAACTTAGGAGACCTGGCCAAAGAACGGCAACTCATCTGTGTGTTAAAACAGCTGACACTTCAGTGACTACTAGTATTCTTACACGTTATATTTTGTGCAATACCTTTGTTGGCACCAAGGCGATAAAGGGTTAAAAAGACCAATATGTGACAAATTACATCTGGTGTAAATGGGATATATTTTTGGTACAAAAGTGCTAAAAAGATGAACAATGACTATGTCCTGTGCCATGATGAAAAATATAAGACATCTGCTTCAGACTGAGGACGAAACTGCATTAGACTGTGGGACAGATGTTTTGTCTTCCAGCCAATGTTTTCACAGTATCTCTTGATAGCTAATGAGTGCTTCACCTCTTATCCGGTCAACTCGGCCAGAATGTCCGCACTTTACTTAAGTGTCCTTTTCCTTTAGTTTTCATTTTTGCATCACATCCCAGAATGCCATTTGGACTCTTGTTTATGTCATTTGGGCTCAAAATAAATGCAATGCAAGAGGAGGAAGTTCATATTTGGGAGATGTGAAAAGTGACATTGGCTCAGTCAGTGGAAATAATTTTTTTCCCTTTTAAGATTATTTTGAAAGACGTACACAAAAATTGAGAGACTGAAACTATTAGCTGCTGTCTGTTCAGTTATCAGTTACATTAGTCACATGTGTGGTGTCAGAGGACAACAGAAGCTCATATTGACAGATCCCCTATGTCTCCCGACACACACACACACACACACACACACACACACACACACACACACACACACACACACCCACACACACACACACACACACACATCATTTGTGTGTTGGAGGAAATGGGGCAATTAAAGACAGCTTTCTCCGACTCTGCATGGGGCTAATACTGTATGTGTCTCCATAATTAAAAATGAATTACTCTTTTCCTTTATACATATTCAAGTCCCACTGCACGGTGTGTCACTGCTTTGCTATGGTTTGTAAGATAGTTTTTCCCCATCTGCACAACATCTGGCGCAGCATTTCCTGAAGCATCACCGATATAAATTGAGTTTTTTCTGAGAGGGACATGCATGGTTAGAAGTTACGGATGTTGTCTTGAACTCAAAGTGAGCTTTTGGCACAAGTGGTGTTGTTGTTTACAAAATCACTGACGGAAAATCGGCATCACTCAAAACATACTGGTCAGATGCACCTAACAGTCAGGACACCTTATGCTGCACTAGAGATGTAACGATAAACGGTATTATTTATAACTGGAGTAAAACTCCAAAGGTTTGTATTATCGTTTTAAGTTAAAATGATCAAAAAAACATGAAAATTCCATATTGTTACATCCCAATTTTTGCAACATTTGTGGCAAACTGCAGTGTCCGCTAGCTTTCTGTAAGGGTTTTACATGATTGCAATCACCTTTTAGAAAATAAATCAGCAAACTGACATAATCCACAAAACATGCGATCATATAATTGAATGCGCACCTTTTAGAAAATAAATCAGCAAACTGGCATAATCCACGAAACATGTGATCTTATAATTGAATGCAATCTCCAAAAATGTAAAATTTGCAAATTTAATCAAAATGGAAAATTGCAAATACCGTATTTTTCGGAGTATTAGTCACTCCGGAGTATAAGTCGCACCTGCCGAAAATGCATAATAAAGAAGGAAAATAAAACATATATAAGTTGCACTGGAGTATATGAATTGCATTTTTGGGGGAAATGCATTTGATAAAACCCAACACCAAGAATAAACATTTGAAAGGCAATTTAAAATAAATAAAGAATAGTGAACAACAGGCTGAATAAGTGTACGTTACATGAGGCATAAATAACCAACTGAGAAGGTGCCTGGTATGTTTACGTAACATATTATGGTAAGAGTCATTCAAATAACTATAACATATAGAACATGCTATACGTTTACCTAACAATCTACCACTCCATGAAATCTTATACGTCTAGTCCCTTACGTCAGTGGTCCCCAACCACCGGGCCGCAGAATAATTTTTTATTAATTTTTATTTAAAAAAAATGTATATATATTTTTTTTATTTTTTTTTATTAAATCAACATAAAAAACACAATATACACTTACAATTAGTGCACCAACCACAAAAACCTCCCTTTTTCATGACAAAGAGAAAAAAAAAAAAGGATCCCCCCTGGGCCGCGGGACAAATTTTTAATCGTTGACCGGTCCGCGGATACAAAAAGTTTGGGGACCACTGCCTTACGTGAATGAGCTAAATATTATTATTTGATATTTTACAGTAGTGTGTTAATAATTTCACACATAAGTCGCTCCTGAGTATAAGTCGCACCAAACTATGAAAAAAACTGCGACTTATAGTACGGTAGTTTTTTTTTTCTCAAAATAGTGCAGCCATAGTGTTAAGTTTGTTTAATATCAGCGCAGTGTATGATGTTCTTATGGAAATGTATCCATAAAAATACTTACTGTATGTTGAGCGCTGTCCAAAAAAAGGCTAGGAATTGCAAAAATAAACAAACATTAGATTACCTTGTTGCTGTACCTCAGCTATGGACACTGCAGTAATATACTCCACCGTCTCCACTTTGCTGCAGCGTTGCTGCTGCCCTTACTCTCTGCTTTAAAAAAAAATATGTCTCCTTAAATTTGCTAATAGTCAGTCAAAAAAGTAAATGAAAAGAGATACTCATTCTCCTCCATTGTCTTGTTCCGACTGATGCGGTGTGTTTTTAAGTTTCCTCTTACTATTTTAAAATTGAAAATTCAGTCTGTCTTTTGGTTGTTGGGTAATTTGTTTTTCGACCATTATAATGTTAAAACTAAGGGTCTGTGACATCAATCACTGCTGGAAAGGAGACAGACAGGGCAGAAGAAAGGGTGCTGAATTGTGCTAAAAAACATTTGTCCTGCAGCTGACCAACAATAAAAAGAAAGGTGGTGACAAGATGGTAATTTTTGTGAGTACTAGAACAGCACAGTAATTATTACAGTGCAGTGTGGTGGTTGCATCACTGGGAGGAAAAATAGCAGATAATAATAATTTAATAACAAAACTGAACCATTAAAACCACTACAAAAATAAAGTTTGAAAAAAGTATACATTCGTCATGAATATGTTGTGTTGACTGTATTGCTTTGTGAGATTAATTTTCTTCTCCTTAATGATGTCATTTTTGTCTTCGTATCAGGAGAATACATCAAGACCTGGAGGCCAAGGTATTTTCTTTTGAAGAGCGATGGTACATTCATTGGCTACAAAGAGCGACCACAAGATGTCGACCAGCTGGAAACCCCCTTAAATAACTTCTCTGTAGCACGTGAGTATTTGCTTTCACAGAAACTGCTGCATTTTTTCCTCTTGATTCTTGGCAACTAGTTTTTTTTTTTTTATCCATATTTGCATTGTTGTAACAGTTACAGGATGTTCACAAACAATTCTCACAGAAAAGTGCTCTGTGTTTGGAACAGTTATTAAAGAGCGTGTCCAAATGGATGTGGGATTGCAGTATAAAAGTGAATGATCTTGTCTCCGCATGTATATTAGCAGATATGTCGCGCTGACATTTGTGTCATATTCGCTTTGAACTTGCATTTTTGGCTCCTGACATTAATACATTGGAATGTCTACTCTGTATGCGTCTTCTCCAACTCTCTACTGTGCGCACAACAATAAATTAATATAAAATTCTCAGAGGCATGGCATGATCCATCCTTAAAAAGTTGCTGTGAGAAGTCTGCCAATGACTGAACTCAACAATTAAACAGCCACACTGTTAGTTGAAATGCTTCCTCTTAGGCACTTTTGAGTTATTGTGGCTATTAGCCGCCTGACTTCTATTTATCTGCTCTGAGGCACTGCCGCCATCACTGATTGCTTTTCTTTTCGGAGACCACGACATGAGGACACACGATGCATCGCCGCTGTTGAGGGTGCAGCAGCTGGATCATGTTTCAGCCCCGATAGATCCATATTGGAGCTCAGTGGTGGTCCATTCGGCTGCCCTCCATCCATCAGGCTGAGGGCATTTTATGTTGCATTACGACATATTTACTGATATTTTTCATTTGGAAACAGATGTTTGATGTAAAAGAGGATCAGAAGGAACTCCCTTCTCCAAAATTACTATATTAATATATTGTTTATGAATTGCTTACTAGACACAGTGTAATCTCTATTGTTGGAGAAAAAATTAGGGATGTGCTGACCAATCGGCCACCAATCAGTATCTGGCGATTTGCGTGAAAAAGTATGTGATCGCCATTGTTGATAAATGCATTTTAATGATGATGATAAATGCCATTTCCCTCTGGCTGACACTATTTATTTTTAGTCTCCCGGCTGACAACAGCTCGTTGGGAGCTAATTATGTATCTCGATACACAGTGTGGAGCCGCTCCTTTAAACTTATAATCATCACCTTCATTACTGCAAATAAACTGCATTTCTTTGGATCTTAAGTATTACTGGAGGATGAGGTTGAACATAATAAACACAGAGAAAGATAATAAGGATCACGTTTAAACATTATGTTGGTATTGTTAAACTGTCAACAGCACTCACCATAAATAAATGTAAAAATGTTTAGGTAATACATGTGATCGGTATCGATATTGGTATCAGCCGATCTCACTCTCGGATGGTTGATACTGGCATAAAACCCTGATCAAAACATCCTTAGAAAAAAAAAAGTGTCATAAATTGTATTGCACAGTGTAAAGTAACTGATCAAGTCTTATTTTTGCAGAGTTTATATCTCCTCTAAAACTGTCAAATCGAGTTCTACAAAACAACCGAAGGTTACATAAAAATACTGAAAAAATCGAATAAATTCAAATCTCATGAAACTTTATGAAATGTTTTCAATTAAGTGAGCATCTAATAGATTCACTCCACACATGTCTTAGTGATGCCACCACAGAAGAGCACCAGTGATGACGACCAGAACACAGTATTGTGATGTAGTAGTAGTAAAAAGTGGTCTGTCCTGTCTGATTAAGACAATATGGTTAAAGTAACAGTAGTGTAAATCGACAGTATTCATTATAAAAGAAGAATGGAGTGTACACTACAAGGTCAGATGTTTTTTTAATGCATACATTTGAGAAATGTAAAATAAAATGCAATGCTAGTGAGTTGCAATGCATTCCAGATTATTTCTTCATTCTTATAAAACAAATCCTATTTTAAATAGGCTGCCAAGTCAAGTGTCAAAGGTGGCTTTCTCCACCAAAGTACAAGTTTTGGTTTCCAAATTGGTCAATGGTGTGTGTGTTCTGGTAGAGATTAAGACAAATGGCTATAACTGTGGGTTTTGCTGTCCCCTTTTGCTCCCCTGTTCCCGGCCCCTCTCTCTTCCCCACTTCCCGTTTTACGGTCAGAATGCCAGCTGATGAAGACAGAACGACCCAAGCCCAACACATTTATCATCCGCTGCCTGCAGTGGACCACTGTCATCGAGCGCACCTTCCACGTAGAGACCCCTGAGGAGAGGCAAGTGAGAAGCTTGCACCTCTTGGCTCACAGAGCAGCAAAAGACAAATCATGTACAGGGTACCTGTCCCTGATGCTACAAAGCAACAGAAACGTTGTGTTTTCTCCCCCTACGCTTGGAACCATTCAAATACATGAGTTCAATCATTATTACGCACTTGCATTTTGTCCACTTGGCAGAACTCACGCTTAGAATTGCCCTTCTGTCGATAAGAAGACAATTATGTGATTTTGGTAAATGGGCTGATGTAATCTTTTCTGCTGCCTGTGCCTTACCTTAGGGAAGAGTGGACAAAAGCTATTCAGGCAGTAGCAGAAGGCCTGCAGAAACAAGAGGAGGAGATGATGGACTCCTCTCCGGACCCCATGGACATGGAGGTCTACCTGACCAAACCCAGACACAAAGTGGTATGTCTCATTTTGCCTGCTGCAGCCTATGCTGACACATCCTAGTGTCCATAAACAGGAACAATTCAACCATTAAAGGCCTACTGAAACCCACTACTACCGACCACACAGTCTGATAGTTTATATATCAATGATGAAATCTTAACATTGCAACACATGCCAATACGGCCGGTTTAGTTTACTAAATTGCAATTTTAAATTTCGCGCGGAAGTATCATGCGGTATGATGACGCGTGCGTGTGACGTCACGCATTGTAGAGGACATTTTGGTCTAGCACCGTTCACAGCTGTAAGTCGTCTCTTTTCATCGCATAATTCCACAGTATTATGGACATCTGTGTTGCTGAATCTTTTGCAATTTGTACAATTAATAATGGAGACGTCAAAGAAGAAAGTTGTAGGTGGGAAGCAGTGTATTGCATTCCCGAAAGATGACGGTGAAGCTTTACTATGGAACAGAGCGGTCAAGCGAACATGGTTCCCTACCACATGTCAACCTAAGGTTTCGTTGAGAAAATGGTGGTAATAAGTCGGCTCTTACCGTAGACATGAGCGGAGAGCTTGCATCGTTCCTCCCCGACCGTCGGATGCTTCCACCGTGGAGGAGGGGGAAAAAAATCTCAGCCCGGCCACACTGGCTGCCTTCGCCTCGTCGAGAAACGTGGCTTCCCTCGGAGACACTGGCGGTCACCACACCCGTGGCCACACCCCTCCGACTTTCAGGTTGTACATGTAAGACCATATAATCTCACTAAAACACTAGTAACACAATAAGCAGATAAGGGATTTTCCAGAATTATCCTCGTAAATTTGTCTAATAACATCTGAATCGCTCTGCCGTCTAGTTTAGTTAGTTTTTTCTAGTCTTTCACTCTCACTTTCCTCATCCACAAATCTTTCGTCCTCGCTCAAATTAATGGGGAAATTGTCGTTTTCTCGGTCCGAATCGCTCTCGCTGCTTGTGGCCATGATTGTAAACAATGTGCGGATGTGAGGAGCTCTACAACCCGTGACGTCACGCGCACATCGTCTGCTACTTCCGGTACAGGCAAGGCTTTTTTATTAGCGACCAAAAGTTGCAAACTTTTTCGTCAATGTTCTCTACTTAATCCTTTCAGCAAAAATATGGCAATATCGCAAAATGAAGAAGTATGACACATAGAATGGACCGGCTATCCCCGTTTGAATAAGAACATCTCATTTCAGTAGGCCTTTAAGTGTTTCCTTGTTCTGTTTTGGCCTTTACGCTACGCCTTGGTTTCTTTCCCCACGTGCACCGCACCAGCCAACCTGCCTTCAACGCTTGTCCGCTTCTGTGACTTTCCTAACATCAGCTCTGGGTGGCTTAGCACCAGCTAGTATGTCTACCAGCGCCCCCAAACCCCACACATGTGTCATGACATTAAGGTCCGAGGCCCTGGATCGGATGTCCCTCACACAACCATTTCTAAAATTCTAAAGGGTTGAGGGTTAACTGAGACACAGCCACATATAGGCTAAACTATTAGAGTGGGAATTACACAGTGGTTGAAATAGTGCCTTGAATGCTCCTGTGTTGTTGTCAGTAGTATTGTATGTCCTGGCTAGTTCGAGCATGAGTTTGTTTGTAATCAGATGCTGCTTTCTGTCCTCCGGCTCTCCAGACTATGCACGACTTTGAATACCTCAAACTCCTGGGAAAAGGCACTTTTGGAAAAGTTATCCTGGTAAAGGAGAAGGCCACGGGACGCTACTATGCCATGAAGATCCTAAAAAAGGAGGTGATCGTAGCAAAAGTGAGTGGTTGCCAGTGAGATAGCAAAGCAGAGAAAGGACTTGTTGGGGGAGGACTTTGGCATAATGACCTGATACCTAACTATTGTGTTAAGTTAGGCAAATGTTCTTTGTGGATTTATTTATTTCCAGGATGAAGTGGCGCACACACTCACAGAAAACAGAGTCCTCCAGAATTCAAAGCACCCATTTTTGACAGTAAGGAACCTCTTCAAATCCTGAACTTTATTTTACCAATGTCAAGCTCTTCAGTAATTTCATTACATTATTTTTTTATTTTATAGGGACATTGCACAATGCATGTATTGCACAGACCAGGGGCCTCATTTAACAACAGTTGTGTGGCTTTCCTACTAAAAATAGAAATGGTCATGATAGGAAGAAAGTGAAGAAGAAGATACAGTGAATGTGCGTGTGCAAAATTGACCTGGGGAAAGTAGTGCTTCATGCAGCACCCCGTTTGAAAAGATAGTCGCTACAATGATACCCAAAACTTAAGAAGAGGTGGGTGACTCTGATTACCCCCAATATGAATATAATCTGTGCAATTTACAACAAAATGTGTTTAGATTACAGTCTCATGTGGAACCGTAATCCCCACTTGGGGTACAAAATAGATGGATTGATTTGTTTGAAAACTGTTTGAAAACTCACAAAGGATACAGAAGACGTTGACTCTTGTTGGATTACTCAGTTTATCAAAATACAGGAGAGCTTTTTGCGGTATCAGCCAAATATGTGACATCGTCCTCAGTCTCTGGTGCCGCGCCTGAAATGACCAAGGAGTCACAGGATCACGTTTGACAGCAATGTGTGGCAAAATGATTGTCTAGATCAGGGGTCCCCAAACTTTTTTGACCCAGGGGCTATATTGGGTTAAAAAAATCTGATGGCTATATATGTATATATATATATATATATATATATATATATATATATATACAATTTAAACTGTCTTTTCCTTAAACTGAACAAAAGTCATATGTCCACTGTGCTTAAAAACTCTACACTCGGAGTCTAATTTATGTTTCCCCAACGATTTTGCCATTTTTTCCCCTCCTGCACTATTTGACTGAAAGATTGCGCATTTGCCGGCTTTCTGGCACGAGCGTGATGACGTCCCGCTACCGCAGGGAACATACATTTTTAGAAAATATGATTTGCTTGAGCGGCTAGGAGACCCAATTACAAGTGGTAGAAAATGGATTGCTGGATGGGCGAAAAAGGACAGACAAAAAAAAATTAATAAATACCTTTTTTTTTATTTAGTCGGAACTACCCGCGGGCCGGATTTTGACGCTGGCATGCCATATCTGCCTAGTTAACAAGCGGTAGACAATGGGCTAAAAAGAACAGATTAAAATATATATATATATATATATATATATATATATATATATATATATTTCTTTTTTTTTTTTTACTTGGTATTACCCGCGGGCCGGATTTTGGATGCTGGCGTGCCTTATCTGCCTAGGAGACCCAGTAACAAGCGGTAGAGAATGGATTGTAGAATGGGCGAAAAAGGACAGATTAAAAAAAAATTAGAAACAAAAAATAAATAAATACAATTTTTATTTACTTTTTAGCCAGGACTACTCGCGGGCCGGTTTTTGGACTCTGGCGTGCCGTGTCTGCCTAGGAAACTCAGTAACAAGCGGTAGAAAATTGATTGATGGATGGGTAAAAAAGAACATTTTCAAAAAATAATACCGGTAATTAAAAAAAAATATATATATATATTTTTTTTTTTTACTTGGTACTACTACCCGCGGGCCGGATTTTGGACGCTGTAGTTTGGGGACCCTTGGTCTAGATAAATTGATAGACAGTATGTCTTCACAAATATTAATACGAATATCAATCAATCAATGTTTATTTATATAGCCCTAAATGACTATTGTCTCCAAGGGCTGCACAAACCACAACGACATCCTCGGTAGAGCCCACATAAGGGCAAGGAATATGAAGCATTAAATGCAATGCAAAAAAGGTCCTTGCTTTGATTTTATTTTATTTTTTTAAGTCTCAAACTGTTGATGATAAAGCATTCTACAGACCTGCTGCTCTAAATAAAAAGCAGTTTGGGCCAATTGCTGTGGATCTAAAATTGACATAATTATCTACTCAAGAGAAGACTGGTACATCTAACACGTGCTTCATCACATGAGTTCACAAACTCTCTAAACGTTGGTGGTGCAAGGGTGTGAAACACTGTAGACATTAAAATTACGTCACAATAAAGATAGGAGAATGTTTTTTGTCACATGAGTGGCTCTTTAATACAGACATGGAAGTGGTTGGAAAACTGCGTTACTTAAGTGAGGCCAGCTAGGGATGTTTTCAGAGGCAGGAACTGGGAGTCTAGTCAGGATAGAGTGAAAGATGAATGCAGCAATGTACAGAGATATTCTGGATGAAAACCAACGCTTCCCATGTTCCCAACCAACCTGATGGACCTTGAGATGTGAGGCAACAGGAATGGGCAAAACTGTCCAACAATAGATGTGCCAAGCTTGTGGCATCGTATTCTAAAAGATTTGAGGCTGTAATTTCTACCAAAGTATTAAGCAAAGGGTCCTAATACTTATGTACATGTATTTTTATTTTTTTTTATCCATCCATCCATTTCCTACCGCTTATTCCCTTTTGGGGTCGCGGGGGGCGCTGGCGCCTATCTCAGCTACAATCGGGCGGAAGGCGGGGTACACCCTGGACAAGTCGCCACCTCATCGCAGGACCAACACAGATAGACAGACAACATTCACACTCACATTCACACACTAGGGCCAATTTAGTGTTGCCAATCAACCTATCCCCAGGTGCATGTCTTTGGAGGTGGGAGGAAGCCGGAGTACCCGGAGGGAACCCACGCATTCACGGGGAGAACATGCAAACTCCACACAGAAAGATCCCGAGCCTGGATTTGATTTTTTTTTTAAACACATTTGCAAAAATGTTTTTTTCTGTCAAGATGGGGCACTGAATGTACATTGATGAGAAATAAAATTATCTTTTTTTATTTTAGCAAATGACTGCCGCACTGTTGTGACGAAACGAGAGCTGAGCCAGAAGGCAAAGTTCTCGGTCTACCGAGCTATATATATTCCTACTCTCACCTGTGGTCATAAAGTGTGGGTCATGACCGAAATAATAAAATCGCGGATACAAGCGGTCGAAATGAGTTTCCTCAGAAGGGTGGCTGGCATCTCCCTTGGAGATAGGGTGAGGAGTTCATTCACCCAAGATAGACTTGGAGTAGAGCCGCTGCTCCTTTGCTTGGAAAGAAGCCAGTTATTGAATAATTCTAATTATAATAATTATTATTATTTGTTTATTTTATTTGTATTTATATATTTTTTTGATTATTAAATATATATACATATATTATTTATTTGTGTAACATCCTGTTGGGTGGGGTCCGTGCCGTGTGGCCCGACCTTGCGCTGTGGGGTCTGTGTTTTGGTGACTTAATGTGGTGGCGGCGCGGCCCCCTTGTCTGGTCTAGATGCTGTGTCTCGGTTGTTTGGGCGGTGGGGTGTTTATGCGGGTTTGGGTTGGGTAGGTGGGGTATATTGGTGGGGGAGCTGTTAATGTCTCTTGTTTGCATGTTGGCATTTGGGCTGACTGGTGGGCTGGTGCAGACTGGTCTCCGTGATCCTGTTGGCGTGTGGTTGCCGGTCGCAGTTTTTTTTTTGATCGCTATGATTTGATAGGGTGGTGCTGGGTGTCTGGGGGTATTGCAGCTGCTGTTTCTGCTGCCGTTTTTAGTGGTTGTCGGGGATGACGAACGTGCCGTCTTCATAATTGTTTATTGTATGTATGTACTGTATATATATATATATATATATATATATATATATATATATATATATATATATATATATATATATATATATATATATATATATATATGTATATGTATATATTATTATTTCTTTATTTTTATTTTTTTAAAATATTTTATTTATTTTTAATTATCATTATTTTTTATTATTATTTGTCACCGATTCTGTTCATAACTTTTATGGACAGAATTTCTTGGCGCAGTCAAGGCGTTGAGGGGTTCCGGTTTGGTGGCCGCGCGATTAGGTCTCTGCTTTTTGCAGGTGATGTGGTCCTGATGGCTTCATCTGGCTGGGATCTTCAGCTCTCACTGGATCGGTTTGCAGCCGAGTGTGAAGCGACCGGAAAAGGGTGGAGTGCCATCTCCGGGTTGGGGAGGAGACCCTGCCCCAAGTGGAGGAGTTCAAGTACCTAGGAGTCTTGTTCACGAGTGGGGGAAGAGTGGATCGTGAGATCGACAGCCGGATCGGTGCGGCATCTTCAGTAATGCGGACATTGTACCGATCCGTTGTGGTGAAGAAGGAGCTGAGCCAGAAGGCGAAGCACTCAATTTACCGGTCGATGTACGTTCCCATCCTCACCTTTGGTCATGAGCTTTGGGTCATGACCGAAAGGATAAGATCACGGGTACAAGCGGCCGAAATGAGTTTCCTCCGCTGGGTGGCGGGGCTCTCCCTTAAAGATAGGGTGAGAAGCTATGTCATCCAGGTGGGACTCAAAGTAAAGCCGCTGCTCCTCCACATCGAGAGGAGCCAGATGAAGTGGCTCGGGTATCTGGTCAGGATGCCAACCGAACACCTCCCTAGGGAGGTGTTTAGGACACGTCCAACCGGTAGGAGACCACTGGGAAGACCCCGGACATGTTGGGAAGACTATGTCTCCCGGCTGGCCTGGGAATGCTTCGGGATCCCCCGGGAAGAGATAGACGAGGTGGCTGGGGAGAGGGAAGTCTGGGCTTCCCTGCTTAGGCTGCTGCCCCCGCGACCCGACCTCGGATAAGCGGAAGAAGATGGATGGATGGATGGTTGGATGGATTATTTGTATTTTTTTAGATTATTATTATTTTATTTTATTTAATTTTTTTCACCCCTCCCTCAGGTGGGGACTCGACCTTGCGGGTGCTGATTGTTCCATCTCCACTGTTGGGGTGCCTGTGGGTGGAGTGGGTGGTTCCCGTGGCCCCTGGGCTGGGTGGTCCTGTGACGTCCGACTTGGGTGGGGTGGCCTGGGGCGAGCCGCACCATTCTCTCCGGGGGTGGGGGGTGGGCTCGTGGGGCGGGAGCGGTCTTCCTGTCCGGTTGCAGAGAGTCTTTGGGCCCCCCGGGTGGCACATCCCAGTTTTCTTCCCGTGTGGGGGTTGGTCTCTCGCTGGCTTTGGGTCTGGCTGTCCGCTGCTTCTTTCGTGCCCTGTCCTCTGCCGGGCGCATCTGTCTGCGGCCTGCTGCTGGCTCTTCCAGGCGGCACGGTGGGCCGGACTCAGGGCTTCCTGTCGCTGGCCAGCCTGGCTGCGTGGGGCCGGTGGTCCCTGGTTCCCTGGGCGCCACACCGTCTGTTTGAGGGTTAGGCTCTCTGGGTGGCTGGGGCCGTGCTCTGGCTCCCTTGCACACTGGGAGTCAAATATATTGTACATACAAATACACTTATACTCACACACACACACACCGTTATTCATACATACATGCATAGGTACTTATGCTCCCACATACATACACAAATACAGTACATACCTACATACTCAAAGTTCGTACATCTACACGCACACATTCACGGTACAAACATGCATGTACACAAACTGTACATACACATTCACTGTACAAACATACATAAACACATACTGTACATATACATTCACTGAACAAACATTCACATACACATTCTGTACATATACAAGTACATATACTTACACACACTCATGCACTTAATCATGTTTCATCAAACATATATTAATGTTGTTGCCCTAGGGCAGCGTTTCTCAAAGTGTGGGGCGGGCCCCACTGGTGGGGAATAGAGACATGACAGGTGGGGCGCGAGGAACGGGAGGAAATTTCACTTTAATTTTTATTTGTATTTATATTATATTCCTAGATTTTTTTTTTTACGATGCTTTCATTTCCATACACACTGTAAATCACTGTGATTCTGTCTGTGAAATCCGCTATATAAATAAATGTAAATTACTTATTTTTCCTCTAGGCTTTAAATTTCTTGGTAGGAGCGAAAGTTTGACAGACATAGCAACAGTAACTAATGGGGGCGGGGCTAAGTGGAACAACCTTTATTACACAAAATGGATACATTTGTGACTCGCACCTCAAAGGTCGTCGAGCCAGAGCCTGCAGAGAAACAAAAATCTGACAGGCTTAATCAACCAAAAAGCCAACCGAAAAGAAAATATGATGAAGGGTATTTTGCTCTTAGATTCACGGCAACAGTGGTGGGGGCAGAGGAGAGACCCCTGTGTGTTCTGTGTCTAAAACCGCTAGCAGCAGACAGCATGAGACCCAACAAATTAAAGAGACATTTTGAGACCACACACCCCAATCACGTCAAGAAGCCACTTGATTTATTTCAAAGAAAACTGGCAGAGTAGTTATTTTATTTATTATTGAACTTGATGCAAGTTATACCACAGCTGCACAGTTATTTTATTTATTATTGAACTTGATGTTATTTTATGTTATTGAGTTTGAATGTATACAACTTGAATGTTACCTGATGTTCAATAAATTTGAAAATGTTAAGCTTGGCATTAGCGTTCTGTTGGGGCGATGGGGGCAGGTGGGGCTTGAAAACTCCCCCTTGTCAAAAGTCGGGGATGACAAAAAAAGTTTGAGAACCACTGGCCTAGGGGAAACTGGGTAACACATGGCACAGTGACTAAGCTTAACCCATTATTACTATAACAATCTACAAGATTAATATAGGTTGCTTCTCTCTCTTCCCCTCCATCTTTCGGTATTCCTTTTGTATCTGTAGTTATCATTACGTATATGTATTGTTGCATTTGAACAACTATATTGTTGATAGTAGAGGAAAATTATTGATATTGTTCATTATTAATAGCGCAATTTTGTTATTTGTATTGCTCCAGTTGTAGTGTAAAAGTGCTCATTGTTTTTTCTGTATTATTTATTTCGCTGACAGCTTCTTTGCTATCACTTTTACCATCATTTGTACATATCGTATGTGCTGGTGTTGTTCTGTTGTTGTTGTTGTTTTTGTTGTGTTTGCTTTTGTTGTTTTTGTCTCTCTGTCTAATCCCCCTCTTATCCCCACAATTCCCCCTGTCTACCTTTTTTTCTCTATATCCCCTCCTGCTCCAGCCCGGCTGCACCAAATGATAATATAAATACATTTAATAAAGTCGAATTCCTGCGATGAGGTGGCGACTTTTCCAGGGTGTACCCCGCCTTCCGCCCGATTGTAGCTGAGATAGGCGCCAGCGCCCCCCGCAACTCCAAAGGGAATAAGCGGTAGAAAATGGATGGATGGAAAGTCGAATTCAAATAAGGCAACGAGAAAGATCTTACACTTCTCTTTTGTAAAGTAAATCTGAACAGCCGATATGGGCATCTACATCAACTATATGATTTACCTTAGAAGCTGGACAGGACAAAAAAAAAAGAAGAAAGGAGCCATCTTAGGTGGTTTGGGCATCTCGAAGCAGATGCCTCGTTTACTGCCTCGTTGTACGTCCCACTGGGAGGAGACCCCGATGCAAACCAAGCTCCAGATGGGGGGAAGGAGGAAGTTACTATGGTGGCTCTGGAGATGGAAGTCTGGGGGTCTCTGCTGGAGCTGTTGTTCCTGCTACCCAATTCCGGATAAGCGGTTGAAGATGGATGGATGGATGCAATGAAACAAAGAGTGACACATTTAAAGGGGTCTCATACTTTACGTTCCCACTCTATATTTTGTCCTCTAACAATTAGAACTGTCATTCCACAACAACTTTTTCTTTTGGAGAAAAAGTATACTAACAGTTTTATTAAGATTCTGTGTTGGACAAGAATGCATCATTCATTCTGCAATGTTTTCCATTGCGATATTAAGTACGGATGCAGGTTTCTCTTTTAGTTTGGCATGTACATACATAACAGCATCATCGCCATACATTTATGTGCTAACCTCTGAACAGATGTTAGGAAGCTAATCAATATATACACCGAGCAGCAAGGGACCCAATATTGATCCTAGGGGTACCTCTACTGAGCTAAAACGTAGTTTAAGAGGGAGGACATGGTGCTCCCAATTCTTCTACCCTGTTTACTGTTTTTCAAATATAATTTGAACAAGTTCAGTGTAAGGTTTAAGATGTTGCTTTGAAAAAAGGTAATGAAGGCAACACATTTTTTTTTTCATCTTCTTTGCAAATGTTTTTGTTTTGAAGTGTAGCATCTCACATTTGTTAAAATTTTGTGACAGTTATACGATTAAATCATGGTCTCATTTTCTGTCTCCAGGGGCTGAAATACTCTTTCCAAACACACGACCGCCTTTGCTTTGTCATGGAATATGCAAATGGAGGCGAGGTAAACTCCTTTAGATTTACTCAGAATTCACTTTTAGGATTAGTTGACATAATTTCCCTGCAAACCCTAACCCCCTCTTTGCCACCAATCGGTGCTATTTCCCTCCAGCTTTTCTTCCACCTTTCAAGGGATCAAGTATTCTCAGAGGAGCGAGCTCGGTTCTACGGTGCAGAGATTGTGTCGGCACTTGACTACCTGCATGCCGAAAGAAACGTGGTCTACCGAGATCTAAAGGTAGATATTCGTTCTCTCTCATCATTGCTTTTTGTCTTTTTTTAGCCTATTATTTTAGGAAAGAGCTGATCAGTGATTGATATGGGAGATGTTTATGTTGAGCTGTCTTTGGTTACCTGTTTCGCAGCAGGCATCTGTAGCTATACCAATTCCAGCTGATAGACCAGCCAGGTCAGCATAGCACACACCCCCTGTCTCTTTTCCCCTGGGTTTATGGGGCAGTGTCTCTGCCTCCTAAGCTGCTATTGAAAATGCCAGTGTAGCAGGTTTGGAAGATGTGCTGACTTGCTCGGCCTTGCTGGACACGTGTAAGCTACAGCCGTCTGACTTAAACGGATGTTGCTTCAATGTTGCTTCACTTCATCATAAAGTTTGTTATTTTAACATTGTATCACATATTTCTGTCCATCAAAACCCTTGTGGTTTTGGTTTTAATCTAGTCACGATGGTAAGGTATAATTACAATGTTTGCTTAGCAAAATATATGTATATAAGAATTATTTAAGATTATTTTTTTATCCTAAACATATGCTGAAAGTAGAGATGGGCATCTGACTACATTTGTTTTTTCCACAATGGAATACAATTTAGAATCAATCAAGCTTATTGGTATATTAAGGGGCTATAGTTTCACATTTAGAAGTCACTTTTAGCATTTTTAGGAATTTGGAAAATAATAACCAATGTGTATTTTAATGTACATCCTTCTTGAATGTATAGAAGAATTTCTGAATGATCTGGCTATTCATATTCAGATCCACTGATTGTGTTTATTTGCCTTTTTCCCCTCAGTTGGAAAATCTAATGCTGGATAAAGATGGACACATCAAGATAACAGATTTTGGCCTATGCAAGGAGGGGATCAAAGATGGCGCCACCATGAAAACTTTCTGTGGAACACCAGAGTATTTGGCACCTGAGGTAACCTAATTGTTTCACTAGGACACCTTCCCCTATCAGTATTTCTCTATAATGGAATCTATTTACAGACAATTGATAAACACATAAAGTAATATCTCACAAAAGTGAGTATACCGCCCATATTTCAACAATTATTCTAGTGTTTCTTCTCAAGGGACAAAACTACTACTAGAAATTAAACTTTGATATACAGGTGAAACTCAAAAAAATAGTATATCGTGCAAAAGTTTATTCAGGTCAGCAATTCAACTTTAAGTGTGAAACTGATATATAATATAAATTCATTGCATGCAAAGTAAAATTCGCCAAGCCTTTATTTTTTATAATGATGATAATGGCTTAATTTTTTGGGAAACCTCACATTTTGTCAAATTTTTAATTTAAGGTTTTCATAAGCTGTAAGTCATATCAAAATGATATCAAAAGAAGGCTAGAAATATCTTAATTTGAATGCTATAAGCCTTCTTTCCCTTAATGAACCACAGCTTCCCTGCACTGGCTGTACTCATTCAGCCTCAGACCATGACACTTCTGCCACCAGTTTGATTGTAGGCAAGAAACTATTATTCTGTCTCGTCACTTGTTGCCAGATGTTTAGACAATAATGGCTATCATTTTCAGTAGATAGTAAATCTATACCGCTATACAACAGTGTTAATTTCATGACTAAAGAATTTTCGTGTTCGCTTTCAACAACCTATTTTCCCCTGACTGAAATAAGACAATTCCTAATCAAAACAAATGCACAAGGATTAAGACAATGACAAAATCTACTGACATTTTAGTCAACAAATTAAAACAATTTGAAAATGTTGACAGAAACAAAATCCAATCATATTTTATCTTGTAGCAAGATGGGTGGGACAAGCTCTGAATCTAGCCAATCACAGCTCTTTGACAGCGTAAGAGAGGGGCGGGTAGTAAGTTACAAATGAGTTCCAATCAGGTGCTTTTTTGCGAGATAGGAAAGTTGGATTTCTCAGCTCCTTATTTTACTTAAGTAACGATAAGACTTTAAATATGTCTTATCTTTTATCATTTTTATTTTAGTCGAATAAGTTTGCTGTGATTTTAGCTGAGTGAAAGGTTGTGTGATTTAGTCAATTAAATGTAAAGTAGATGGATTAAGTTTAACTAAAACTAAAATAGATTTTTGTCAAAAGACTATGACCACAACTAAATGTAAAAACTGCTGTCAAAATTACCACTGCTACACAAGTAGTAAACACACTGACCACAGTTTAAAAAAGTATTACCACTTTTTTTAATTATATAATCGCTCACTGTATTGGAGAAATGGACACAACTTGGTGATTGGGCTTTTTCTATATATATTTTTTTGAATAGGCTGCAGCTTTGTTTTGAACTTTGAAGTTAACACGTGTGTCATCTTGTCACATGCGACCCGTGTAGATCCGAAACAAATTTGGAGCGTATGTCGTCGGACATCAGTTGTTAAGAAGCATGTGGAAGGAAGGACAGCTGTTCCGAAATGCCTTTCAAATCTCCAGCTAAAGGCTGTAGGTT
This sequence comes from Nerophis ophidion, assembly GCF_033978795.1. Lineage (NCBI taxonomy): Eukaryota > Metazoa > Chordata > Actinopteri > Syngnathiformes > Syngnathidae > Nerophis > Nerophis ophidion. Next base: position 47,449,448 of record NC_084613.1, read on the forward strand.
TAATTAGTGTGCCGTGCGCACAGGGCATAGCAGCGTGCTCCCATATTGGCTGGATGGGGAGAGGTGTGGCTACTCCCTCTTGCGTGCAGGTATGACAAGTGTAACTTGATAGTGCATTGTGAGTGTCGGTGGTGTTTATGTGATAGGAGAACTCGAGCGTTTGCCTCTTGGTGTAAAAATGTTTACAGGAGAAGCATGTCAAAGTTGACTCAGTTGCCATATTGTTGTTTTTAGCCCCTATTTGGAATTTTCTGAGTGGGGGGCAAAGGAGGAGACTCTGTCTTTGGCAGTCAGCCCTTTCAGGAAACGTGAGCTACTGCCCCTGGAGAATAAAACCGCATTGGCTACAGCTGTTATGCGGCATCAGGGGGACCACAGCCTCTGCTGCTGCCACCATGCCTGCCTTGACTGGCACAACCAGATACTGTATGTGTTCACTCGCTGCCATATTGGAACATATACATTCCAATTTTATCAGTCAAAACAAATCGTATTATTCTCAACGCTTAAACTGAGAATGTCATAATATTAACACAAACGTAACTCATTTCATTTCATCCTTAAAAAGACCAATTAAGAATTCCCGCAGAGTCACCTGCTCAGCTTGGTTCTTATCTCCACTGAAAAACCCTGTGTATGACAGCTCCAGCCGAGAGCGAGGAGACATCAGCGGCTGTTCCCATGGCAACGGGGTCGCTGGCGAGCGTCTCTATGGAGTGCGGCCCAGGCAGTGTTACAGGTTGTTCTGCAGTAAACAATGACCTTGTTGTGTGAGCTGTGCAGGAATGCTGAACCGTCTGGGAATATTCCATTCAGATCGGGGGTGGGTGGCCCAATCACCAGCTACTGTGTCTTTGGAAAAAGTTGTGGGCCACATTCCCATCGCCACCTCTTAAAAGTAGTTTCAGTACACTAAACCTTATTTAAACTATTTCCACACAGTTTCTATTTTTAATTACTCTGAAATTAGATCAACTAAACTCTAAACCAGGGCTTTTATACTAAATTGTTTTGGGGGGCCACATTTCAAGTAAGTTAAAGATCGGAGGGCCTACTGTTTTTATTCACTAATATTTGTATTTTGTATATTCCTGACAAACAGCGTCTTCTTCAGTGGACAGTTGATTTTTGATCTATTTCTTTTGTCAGAGTTATGAATTTCTGGGTAAATGTTTTGTCTATAAAACAGGACTATTCTGCTGTTTTAAACTACCTACTGCAAAAAAGGTAGTCAAAGATCATATATTTTGGGCCCCAACATTTTCCTGAGGCCCACTCAAATTTTGACACCAAATTAGTAGTTTAACAATAATATTGATTTTAATTATATAACCTACTTACAGTTTAACAGGTCTAAATCTGTTAAAATTATATTTTGGGGTTCACAATATCATATTGTGTCAGGTTTAAACAATGATGACATATATTAAACAGACAAGAAGCAAGGAATCATGCAGAGACACGGTTCAATTTAACTAAATGAGGAGAGACGTATTGTGCTGTACACTTAGTTACAGTTCCAACCTACGCTCTCAGGCACAGCCCACGTGCTTCACTATTTATTCGGGAGATCCATGGTTACATCGCTGAGGCTGCTTCTGAAGGAAGGGGGGTAATTTCAGCAGCCCCAGTTAGACACAATATATGATTATTCAGAAATGGAAATGTGCTCACACTCGTGGAATGGCCCTGTCTCTGCTTTGTCTGCGTCACGGTACTCGATGTTCTGGACACAAACACTGATACGAGACAACTCGCAATCCAAAATTGCAAATTGTCCCTTTCCACAGATAGAAAAGTACAACTTCAGCACAATTGATAGCAACTATAGCAACAGCCTTTAAGCATAAGAGTTGTGTGATAACTTACACAGAATTATTCTAACATGTGACCAAGTGTTAATCACCAAAATAATTATCCGTTATACATAAACCAGCACATACAACACCATACCTAACAAGGCTCAGTTCAGGCTGATTGAAAAATGCAATACTAATCAAATATACTGCAAAGGAAGGATAAAAAACTGATGAAAAATACATTTAAAAATCTCAAAAATACATGCGGCCTATGTACCACAGAATAGAAAACAGATATTTTTTTGGCAGCCCAATGGTTAGGAAACACTGATCTATATGACAGTGCTCTAGTGTTTTTAGGAATCTGCTGAAAAAATGTTAGTATCTCCCCCTAGTTATTTTAACTGAACTTGCAGGCCCGTGTGGTGTCATACCCGGCCGCCAGTTGAAAGGCCTGGCGGCTTTTTCAGGTATTGTCCATGCCAGAAAACATTTATTTCCTGCAAGGCACAATAGTGAACTAGAGATAAAAAAAAAGAAAATGGTAATCTGAAATGTCACACACTTAAATGTAAAGTTCACAAAATAATTAAAATTACAAAAAAATATTCACACACATCCACATTATACAAAGCCAAAGAAACATGTCTACAGTATACACAAAGTTTTAAAACTCAGGTTTCCGAAGTATTTTCTTAGTAATAAGGGTGTGATGTCAAGCATCAGAAAGTATTAACAGTATTATGTATTTGTACAGCACTTGTCATAGTGCAGACTTCCTCCAGTGCGGGATAATGCAAATTGGGATCACAATTAAATTGTATACCTTGATTTGACTCATTTGATGTGTGACATTAGACAAAAATGCATTATTTAGGGAGAAAGGAGAAACAGGTCTGATTACGTCTTTAGAAGTTTTGCTTTTCAAATAGTCCAGTAAACTGCATTAAAGTAAATTTCATGTCAAAATTGTCATTTGATTATCATCAACAATAATTGCCATGTTAACCACATACAGCAGACAATATAAAATGACAAACAATTAACAATTTTTATCATTTACATTGACACTGTACAAACTAATGTAATGAGTTGTATGAATAGAAAGTTGTATATTCGATGTCAAAGAATTTCACACGTCTTTTACTTAATGTAAACAACTATATACAGTATGTTTCATGTTTTGAAAGACGATAATCATACATTACCTTCTTGAGGGAAACTTGATCTGCACCTATATTAATTATGTCTACATGATAAACACTTCCTCTTGGTCTACATAACATGTAATGGTGGTTCATTGGTCAACATTTATATATGTATAAATATATGTATGTGTGTGTGTATATATATATATATATATATATATATATATATATATATATATATATATATATATATATATATATATATATATATATACACACACACACACACACAGACAGTAACGAGCAAAAGTTTACATATACTTGTAAAGATCCTATTGTCATGGTTGTCTTGAGTTTCCATTAATTTCTGCAACTCTTATTTTTTTGTGATAAAGTGTTTGGAGCACATTCTTGTTGGTCACAAAAAACATTTATTAAGTTTGGTTCTTTTATGAATTTATTATGGGTCTACTGCAAATTTTACCAAATCTGCTGGGTCAAAAGTATACATACAACAATGTTAATATTTGATTACATGTCCCTTGGCAAGTTTCACTGCAATAAAGCGCTTTTGGTAGCCATTCACAAGCTTCTGGCAAGCTTCTGGTTGAATTTTTGACCACTCCTCTTGCCAAAATTAGTGCAGTTCAGCTAAATTTGTTGGTTTCCTGACATGGACTTGTTTCTTCAGCATTGTTCACATCTTAATTCTAGTCTGATTCAGCCATTCCTTTGCCACTTTTGACATGTGTTTGCGGTCATTGTCTTGTTGGAACACCCAACTGTGCCCAAGACCCAACCTCCAGGCTGGTGATATTAGGTTGTTTTGAAAAAATTTGGAGGTTATACTTCTTTTTCATTACCCCATTTAAAGCACCAGTTCCATTGACAGCAAAACAGGCCCAGAGCATAATACTACCACCACCATGCTTGACGGTGGGATGGTGTGCCTGGGATTAAAGGCCATGCCTTTTCTCCTCTATACATATTGGTGGGTATTGTGGCCAAACAGCTCAATTTTTGTTTCATTTGACATCACATGGACAAAGATAAGACCTTCTGGAGGAAAGGTTTGTGGTCAGATGAAACAATGACCCCAAAAACATGTCAAAAGTGGGAAAGGAATGGCTAAATCAGGCTAGAATTAAGGTTTTACAATGGTCTTCCCAAAGTTCTGACTTAAACATGTGGACAATGCTGAAGTAACAAGCCCATGTCAGAAAACCAACAAACTTAGCTGAATTGCATCAATTTTGTCAGGAGGAGTGGTCAAAAATTCAACCAGAACCTTGTGGATGGCAACCAAAAATGCCTTATTGCAGTGAAGCTTGCCAAGGGACATGCAACCAAACATTAAAATTGCTGTATGTATACTTTTGACCCAGCAGATTTGGTCACATTTTCAGTAAACTCATAATAAATTCATTAAAGGATCAAACTTCATGAATGTTTTTTTGTGACCAATCACTCCATAACAAAAAAATAAGAGTTGTGTGTGTGTGTGTACGTGTGCGTGTGTGTGTACGTATATATATATATATATATATATATATATATATATATATATATATATATACATATACATATACATATATATATATATATATATACACATATATATATATATATATATATATATATATATATATATATATATATATATATATATATATAACATCTGTTTTTAGCATTTTTTACAAATCAAAAATTAAAAAGGCCCCAAAAAGGAAAAAGTTTGGAAAACCCTAGGCCTTGTGTTTAATTTCAAGTCTGTGTGGTATAAAATGAGTCAAATATAGAATGTGTTATTTTTTGGGTTTTTGTTAAATGTCTATGCTTTTTAAGGTTAAGGGTACAGGGAACACATAAAATATTGATGACAAATTCATAAAATCACAAACAAGCCTTATAAAACGGCAACTTTTGCAGCAACTTCCTGAAAATGCTGCAGCAAATTCAGGCATCTTAGGCAGCAACAATTACAAAAGAAGCCTTTTAAATTTTGGAGGGACTGATTTTATATGATCTGTAAAAAGTCTGGAAATAATGCTATGTAATAAGAAATATGTAATCATGCAACAAGACATTCTAAATATTTTTTTTATCAAGTGTCATACCAAAGACTATAAAAATGGGACCATTACCTCCCTGCTTGGTACTTATCATCAAGGGTTGGAATGGGGGGTTAAATCACCACAAATGATTCCCGGGCGCGGCACCTCTGTTGCCCACTGCGCCCCTCACCTCCCAGGGGGTGAACAAGGGGTTCGGTCAAATGCAGAGGACAAATTTCGCCACACCTATCATTGGTACTTTAACTTAACTTAACTTAACTTAAAAGTAAATACCTAAATATCTGGTTGTCACCAAAACTTATGATTTCAAAGCAAGTAATTAATCAATCTGTTAAAATAATTAAATGCATAGGTAATTGTATCATGAAGAAAGCGGCCCTCAGATGTAGCCCGCAATGAAAAGGAGTTTGGCACCCCAGTCTTGGGGGTAGTGTAACAGTGTTAGTCTGAGTCAGGGGCCCAAGCAGGCAGTCCTGCTTACGTATATGAGGGATGAGCTTGGCTCCTGCGCTCCTGGCAACTTCACAGCTGTGGCGCTCTTCTACATATATGGGGCAGCTGCGGGCCCAGCTGTCGCACGGTGTGAATCACACGACAGCAACGCTGGAAATAGAGACGGCCTAGTAATCTAAGCCTTGCTCAGGCTTCTTGTTACTTCCCTCCAACCCCGCTCTCCCAGTCGTCCTCAATGGCGCTCGCAGACACATGTGTGCACGCACGCACGCGGCAGTTTTGGTCCTTTTAGGGACACATGCGGTCATCTGTTTAGCAGCACACTCCTGTCTGGCTTGTAGACAGTTTTTTCCATATCTAATTCTATTAATCCACCCATGTGGTTTAAGTAAAGTTGCTATTCTTGGGTGTGAATTGCCCACCATCGCGCTCCTTGAGCTTTAAGAGGACAGGCTGTTCTCTTCGTCTTCGTTTCACCTTCAACATCCGCCTGGAGAGGTAGAATCCAGTACAAGTCTCCAGGGACCTTGGAACAACTGTGCTCAGCAGCACATTATTTATGCAACAGGTGAAGAGCACACCACCAATAGAGTTTGTCTCATTAAGTGTTTACTTTGAGACAAAATACTTGGCTTTTTTTCCTGGGGTGTGCACATTTGGCAGCCTATGTACAGAAGCCTTATCTTGGTTTGTTGTCTCACATTTGCTTATTTTAGCAACCTGCACACCTCAGCAGCTTATTGATCTGTATGTGCGAAGGGCCCTGGGGTTATTAAATATGTAGGGCTCAAGGGGAAACACTATCCTCCCTCCTGATGTGAGTCGGTGTAAACGCGGCCTGTCTTAAAACCACAGCTCATGGGGAGAACAGGTAATTTTGGTAACACATTAATGAGCAACAGTTGCTCTCATTGGCCACACATGTAAGTACCCCTGGACAATCTACAATAACATCCTATGCATATATTTACCCATATAAATATACTGTTAAATGAATAGCTCTCTTTGTAAAGGTAGGTGTTCTCTATTCAGTTCTTGCATTGAATTGTCAACTCTCCAAAGGTACTGGAGGACAACGATTATGGCCGTGCTGTGGACTGGTGGGGTCTCGGCGTGGTGATGTATGAGATGATGTGCGGTAGGCTGCCGTTTTACAACCAGGACCACGAGAAACTGTTCGAACTTATCCTCATGGAGGACATCCGCTTTCCACGGACACTCGGTCTGGAGGCGCGCTCTCTGCTCTCCGGACTCCTCAAAAAAGACCCCATGCAGAGGTGAGTCTCCTTTGAGGTTTGATCAACTGGAAATTGATCAAAAAGCCTTCAATTTATTGATCATCTGGTGTTGTTTGTGATAAAAATTAATGGCATAACGAAACAAGACACTCCAGAATATCCTAAAGCATACTACAGCTATGTATTATTGTATAAAAAGCACCTTTTCTCAACTTTAAGGCCAAAATCCTCACCAAGGAAGACCACCTTTGTCTTCTAGAGGGCAGTTGCCAGTTTACTTGGGTCTGCATTTATCTCACTTTATGCAGTTTCCCACTTCGTCCCAAAGTTTTGTGGAAATTGCTGAGTAAATACACTCATGCAGGCAAAGACATAACTTCTCTAATCTGTGTTATTCAGTTCAGTTGAGCACATGACACGTTTCATTTCAGTCAGTTGAAATACAAACCCCGTTTCCGTATGAGGTGGGAAATTGTGTTAGATGTAAATACAAACGGAATACAATGATTAGCAAATCCTTTTCAACTCATATTCAATTGAATGCACTACAAAGACAGGATATTTGATGTTCAAACCCTTAAACTTATTTTTTTTTGCAAATAATTATTAACTTAGAATTTCATGGTTGCAACATTTGACAAAGTAGTTGGGAAAGGGCATGTTCACCACTGTGTTACATCACTTTCTTTTAACAACACTCAATAAACGTTTGGGAACTGAGGAAACTAATTGTTGAAGCTTTGAAAGTGGAATTCTTTACCATTCTTGCTTAATGTACAGCTTAAGTTGTTCAACAGTCCGGGGTCTTGTTGTCGTATTTTACGCTTCATAATGCGCCACACATGTGGATTCGTCAGACCACAGAACACTTTTCCACTTTGCATCAGTCCATCTTGGATAAGCTCGGGCCCAGCGAAGCCGGCGGCGTTCCTGGGTGTTGTTGATTGGCTTTCGCTTTGCACAATATAGTTTTAACTTGCACTTACAGATATAGCGACCAAATGTAGTTACTGACAGTGGTTTTATGAAGTGTTCCTGAGCCCATGTGGTGATATCCTTTACACACAGATGTCGTTTTTTGATGCAGTACAGCCTGAGGGATCGATGGTCTGTAATATCATCGCTTACGTGCAGTGATTTCTCCAGATTCTCTGAACCTTTTGATGATTTTACGGACCGTAGATGGTAAAATCCCTAATTTCCTTGCAATAGCTCATTGAGAAATGTTGTTCTAAAACTGTTCGACAATTTGCTTACAAATTGGTGACCCTCGTCCCATCCTTGTTTGTGAATTACTTAGCATTTCATGGAAGCTGCTTTCATACCCAATCATGGCACCCACCTGTTCCCAATTAGCCTGCACACCTGTGGGATGTTCCAAATAAGTGTTTGATGAGCATTCCTCAACTGTATCAGTATTTATTGCCACCTTTCCCAACTTCTTTGTCATGTGTTGCTGGCATCAAATTCTAAAGTTAATGATTATTTGCAAAAAAAAAAGGTTTATCAGTTTTAACATCAAATATGTTGTCTTTGTAGCATATTCAACTGAATATGGGTAGAAAATTGTTTGCAAATCATTGTATTGCGTTTATATTTACATCCAACACAATTTCCCAACTCATATGGAAACAGGGTTTGTACCACTATAATGACCATCATTGAAATACAGTAGGGTAGTAGGCCTAAGTATTCATTAAAAACAAGGCAAAGGTTTTATTTAACAAACATGTTGGACACTGTAACATTACACACATTTTGAACAGTAACACCGTCCTTGAATATAGGAAAATAAAAGACTGTATTTAAAATACCCTTTGGTGGTACTCTTACCACCGTTTGAGAATCCCTGGTCTAATTTTATTTATATTTGCTATACACTAGTGGTGTCAAACTCATTTTAGCTCAGGGGCCGCATGGAGGAAAATCTATTCCCACCTGGGCCGGAAGCGTAACATCATGGCATAATAACTTAGAAATACAACTAGGTCAACTTCAGATTGTTTTCTTTGTTTTGCTTTGAACCCAAAATAGAACAAGCACATTCTGAAAATGTATACACTACAAATAATCCTCTTGACTAAACACTTCAAGTTAGATGAAAATTCAGAACTCCTATGGAAACGGGGTTTGTATACTTGATTGCAATTGAGGTGTTGTTTGTTTACAGTTAATGAATAATGTCGGCACTCTACTGTGTCACGTTTGTCTTTGTTGAATGTATTGGCAGCTATGATGTCATGCTTTTTATGTAGGTGATGCAAGCCTGGTCACCATGTCATGTTCAACCAAAATGCACTGCAGCCTCTTGTAGACAAAAGGAGAAATTCACATTAAGCCTTTTCACCTGCTGTTAGGTTTACTCAATATGACTGTGTAAACTCAACAGGCCAATTTTAAAAAATCTACATTTATTCTTATGTTCATTAATTAGACATAATGCATCATATTGATTATCCAGGTTAGGTGGCGGTCCTGATGATGCCAAGGAAATTATGCACCACAAGTTCTTTGCTGGGATCGAATGGCAGGACGTTTATGAGAAAAAGGTTGGTTTAAAAGACAAGCTTGTCATCACACGCTTTCTAGAAATGCATTTTCCCCGCTAACGTGTTTTGGTACCCTCAAACAGTTGGTCCCGCCCTTCAAACCCCAAGTTACCTCGGAGACAGACACTCGATATTTTGATGAGGAGTTCACTGCACAGACCATCACCATTACGCCACCCGGACAAGGTAAAGCTATTTGACATATTTGTCACAAAAATAGAAAAAATTTCAAAATGTATATTGGATGTTATTTAGAACCGTCTCGGTTTCCTGAACAGGTCATGCAAGACTTAGATATCATTTTAAAAATGTCCCTTTTCTTTTCCAGAGTTTTATTTGATTTTACTTTAGTTTTAAAACAGGGAGTGTAAATATGCAAGATTGTAGCCAGAGGCTAATTTCAATCTCTCGTCCCTGTCACAATTAATGCCAAATACATAACAGAACAGCACCAAACAACAGGACAACAAGGCCACATTCATCAATTAAACAATACTCACCACAGATTATCATTGACTAACCATAGAAAGTTGGATTTAAGTTTAAGTGTGCTTAAGTTTTAAATGCTTGAATGTTAAGATATACAAGAAGAAAATCCAATCCACTTTATTTATCACACATTTTAAAAAAAATAAGTGCTGCATAGTAGTTAAAACACATACAAGGAGAGTCAATAATATAAATAATTTAACTATAAAAATAATAGGTACATAAAAGAAAATATAATAGACTGAAATTTCACAACTTTAATGCTGGTTTAGAAGCCAAAGAGTAAAAATTTGTTTTAAGACGTTATTTAAAACTCATCAAAGAGGGAGCCATTCGAAGCGCAAGAGGGATATTGTTCCAGTGTTTTGGAGCCACAGCAGTGATAAATGCACGATCTGGATTTTAAGCAGGTTTTTGAAATGGAACTGATCAGCTGACCTCGGAGACTTTGTGGGGGTGACAAATTACTTTAGGGCTACTTTTTATGTCTAATTAAGAAATAACTTATAGTGAATTCATAAGGCCTCTCTCTTGAGAGCAGCCTGCCCTCTGCTGGAGAGCTTGGGGGCTAACATTGTTGCAAATACAGTAGTTTACTAATTACAAATCTTAATGTGAGAGATTTTATAATGATCCTGTGAATCTTTTTTTTTCTTCTTACCATTTAGCAAATCTTTTTTGTTTATTTAGGCTTTCCGTGTGGCATTATGAGTCAGTAAATTGATTTCGTGAAAAATTACGGACTTAAATGGCATTAAAAAGCATTGTCTCGAGGAACAAAAACATGTAATACAATTGTAGGACTCGGCCGGTAGTCAATTTATTATTTTATTGACGTTAAATCCAACTCATGTACGCTATTTGAATATGCGTAGTGGTCAAGCAGTGTCTGTTCTTAATGGCTGCCAGGCGACATTAAGCCTTTCTTGAAGAAAAATACCCCTATGCTTGCGTTGTTTTTGGCTGTACAATTTGTTGGAATTGCGAAAAAGATAATTGTTTCTTCTGAGTTCCTCGAGAAGTAATCAAGAAGTGCGGAGGAGTGCAACATTTTACAAAATATCCCACAATTCAGTACAAGGTAGCAGAGTTGAAGAACTGACAAGTTTGCAGTGACCACTTTGTTAAAGGTTTGTTTGATATATTTTGCTATACTTTACTTGTTTAGTATTTTCCATTGAAGTATTATCTTGATAAATGTTTTTTAAAATTTTAACAAACAAACCAGAGAGTCACGAGTCGATTATATTTTGTCAGGAAAGGTACTTCTACGTCTCCCCTCTTGTTTTTTTGTACACTAATTTGTCAGAGTTCATATGATAACAAGACAAAAATCAAATATGGTGATGATTCAGTGATTGTTACTTTGTTAAATAGATATACACTTACAGGTGTCAGCTGTCGGGTGTTACTTTGTTTACATGGATGCTAGACGCAAAGTTATGTTATGTAAGACAACCTTATCCAAGCAAAAACTCTGCATATTTATCCCGAAGAGTCTTGATACCAATTTCTCTGACGCAGTCACACAGAGAATTTGTAGAACACTATGTTTTATTAAGTTTTCATCTGTTTTGTCGCGTAGAAGGTCGTTGGAGCACAGGATAGTCCGTTATGTCTGGGAACTCCACCGACTAATAACTCTGGACAGCAATCTTTTTGTAGGCAGTTTGCTTGCTGCACAACAGCCATCTTGGCTTGGTTGACCTCCACTTTTTTTTCCCATTTCGAGAAGAAATCACGTGTCAGAATGCAAGCAATACGACAATCCATCAAACGATAGATGAAAATGAACTTAAAGTTGCGGTCTTTGATAAATTGCTACGTATGTGTGTTTCTTTTCTTCTTTTTTGGATCTCAAATTGAATAAAAAAGGTCTTCTGAGGTTCAAAAGCATTAAGAGGGCTGTCTCCATAGCGCCAATTCTACTGGATGGCAAAATTTAACGGCTTCGCCATTCTTTGGTGACGGTAGGTTGGTTGTCCTTAACTCTGACGCCATGTCATTATAATGAGGCAGCTCAGCTTTTTATTTTATACTCGACTCCTTTATTTCAGTTGTTTCCACTTCAACAAACATGAGCTAACTTGACTAACATTAGCAACTCTAATGACGCAGGCACCTCACGCAACATACGTTGGCCTAGGATGGACATTCTCACAACCGACCACAACTCTTATTTTTTACATTACCACAGTAATTGAATTAGAGTTCCATTAGCTGCCTGACAGTTTATACGGAACTTGCTTTTTACATTATCCATTTTAAACAACTGAGATGGTGTAAAACACATTCAAGATGTTAAAATGTAAACACTTTTACAAGTCCCCTCTCCAATGTGCTAAAAATTTATTTTTATCATTAAGCATGTGACTTTACTTGATACCAGTGTTGGTAATAACAGCGTTACTAAATTACAGCATTTAGTGAACATGTTCGACTAAACCTGCTGTCAGTCAAAACTCATGCTGTTCACTCCACACATAGAATGCTAAGAATCAGAGGTGTGGACTTGAGTCACATGACTTGGACTCGAGTCAGACTCGAGTCATGAATTTGATGACTTTAGACTCGACTTGACAAAATGTAAAAAGACTTGCGACTCGACTTAGACTTCAACATCAATGACTTGGACTTGAGCCTTTTGACTTGACATGACTTGCTACTTTCCCCAAAACCCAACGATTAAAAAGTTATTCAGGAGCGCTCCGTACCTGTCCGTGTCTGTCAGCGTGTGTGCGATGACAGCGTGTGCGCTACCTGTCAGTACAACAGCCAATCAAATGACATCCACGTTATTTTCGTCACACAGCATTCAGCCAATCAAATTGCAGGAAAACCAACGAAAAAGCTCTCAAACAACACGCCAGTGAGGAAAAGTTATGCCAACAATTGTTTTGTTCGGGTATAAAAACTATGACTTGGTCAACAAAAAACGAATTGCCGTATGCAAAGCCTGCGGTTCGTTCGAAGATTATAGACAGAGACGCAACAACTTCCAACTTCGATCGACATTTGAAGTTGCACAAAGAAGGGTAAGTTCTGAATGTAAGCTAACGTTTATTGGCTGAATAACGTAACTTTTATTTGCTGTTTAGTTGAATCAGTGAGGCTGTAAACTCACTGCTAACGTTATGAAAATAGACATTTTATAAGGGTACGCAGCATCGAGCGCTACTGCCTATTGCCGCTGACATGACGCGGGGCCGCCATCTTGGAGTGGTGATCCGCTCCACTCAGGGTAATTCATTTGGCAGGAGCAGTGAACTGTCAGCACATTTAATTCATTTTACCTCACTGAATACCACTTATATTCACGCGCTTTTTTGTCATACGTGTAACTATGATAAAGGACACATGTCTTGGCGTGTTCATAGTTTGCTTAAAAATAATAGAATATTCTTATATGCTATAAATAACCAGACGTCCAAGATCAAAACTGGGAATAATAATCCCAGAGAAGGGGAAAAAACGGTCAGCTATTTCTAAATTGAAGAAACAATATGATTAGGTTATATGTACATGCAAATATCCTACATAAACAATGTATGAATACATTAGATATCTATATAGCTTATAGACTGTATTTCTGTTGCTGCGACAGCAGAGAGTTTATTCTGTCTTGACACTTTGTATTAATATTTTCTATTACATTCTTCCCTTAAATGATCATGTTTACAATGATTGTTTTAAATGTATTTTTCATGTATGTTGCTTTGGATAAAAGTGTCTGCCAACTTAAACATAAACGTATATAAACACCTGAAAGTCTTAGTATCAGCTAAAACCACCAATCTGTTTCACTGGTCTCAGAATAACTGCAAATTCTGTCCTACCCAACAAAGTTAGTATTTGAATATTGTTACTAGAAGACTTATTCCTGATTACAGTTATACTGTTAAGACAGTATTGTCTTATACTTTGCCTAAAATGAGAATGCATCATAATCAGTGGCGGCTGGTTAATTTTCCATAGGGCCGTGAATTCTAAAAAGTACAACTCTGTTCCTTGTTATTTTCATGTATTTGTTATGTTTTTCATGTGTACGCACACATAAACACACATACAGTATGAGATGAGATCAATGAGATAAGGTAAGAACAGGATAGAAACTGCTGTGCAACTAGTTCCAATGCTATATGCCATGGAAATACAATGTTAACACCTTTGTGCAAATAAGTACATTTGTACTTGTTTTTCCAAATGTGTTCATTCTGTAAAGGAATGAGTTAAATGTTTAAAATAACTGGTTAATAGTACTATTATGAAGTGCAATGTCAGCACAATTTTTTTATTATACTGTAAATACATACAGCGTTTTAAAATCATACACAATCTGTGTAAATGTATTAGTCTGTGGTTAAAAGGACTTGAAATGACTCTAAACTCAAAATACAGGACTTGGGACTTGACTTGAGACTTGCCTGTCTTGACTTGGGACTTGACTCGGGACTTGCCTGTCTTGACTTGGGACTTGACTCGAGACTCGAGGTCAAAGACTTGAGACTTACTTGTGACTTGCAAAACAATGACTTGGTCCCACCTCTGCTAAAAATGCAAAGTGTATGTCGGTGTCGGTTGTAACTTTCAATGGCACACAAAAAATAAAAGCAGTAATAATTATTATTTTGCTTGGTAGATCATTCCTTACTTCATTCCAGAGGTGGAATAAAGTAAAACTGAATGATGTCGGGGCTACTCTGACAAATTCTCTACATTCAAAACACTAAAACCTATCTCAACAGCATTTGGGCGGAAGGCGGGGTTCACCCTGGACAAGTCGCCATCTCATCACAGAGCCAACACAGAAACATTTATACTCACATTCACACAATGTATGACAATCAATTCATGCTGAACAAACAAAACATCCACATATTAGCTTTTTTATTATTGCTAATAAAACAAATTAGTATATCATCTAATCTAAATTGAGATCTTTTATTTCTTCTTAGTATTCTTTACTTTCGCCAACAAAGCCTTTTTGACCAAATACATAAAGAGGCAAAGGTTGTCAGCCATTTTGTTTTTCAGGGTCCCATTTTTGGTAGGATTTGGGCCAGTTGCATTTTTTTCTTAGTTTTTTGGTGCAATGTTAAAGTTATAGTTCCACTGATAGTCACACACGCACTAGGTGTGGTAAAATTACACTCTGCATTTGACCCATCCCCTTTTTCCACCCCCTGGTGAGGGGAGCAGTGAGCAGCAGCGGTGGCCGGGCTCGGGAATAATTTTGGTGATTTAACCCCCCATTCCATCTGTTGATGCTGAGTGCCAAGCAGGGACGTAATGGGTCCTATATATATAGTCTTTGGTATGACTCGGCTGGGGTTTTATAATCCTTAATGTGTTTATTTGCTCTTTAAAATGTTTTGTGGGCCAATAAAATATGAGCTTTGGACATCCCTGATTTATTCTTTAAAAAAATTAGATGTAAATGTTGCACCCCTATTACGCGGCTATTCAATTGGTATGGGGGAAAAATCTGTCTGGAATGATACCATGAGTTCAATTAAAAATTTGGCAGACAAACATTTTTTCAGCAAAATCCTAAAAGCAATCCAGTGCTCATGTTCTATTTAGGAACTTGGACGACTGTTAACACATCGGTTGATACATGCATTGAAATTTCAACCCTGCGAGCTAACATAGAACATTGGGGTCCAAAGAGACATTCCTCCAGGCAATCTTTTATCATTTTTGACCATTTTTTTCCGCTAATGTGATTTATGTAACCAAGGTGTTTACAGGTTGGAAAAATTATCGATTCTCCAATGCATCACAGTTAGAACGTGGGTGATTCATCAATCTATGGAAAAATGTTCAAATATGAATTATGTACGTATGTTAAAGTAATACAGAGGGTTCTAAAATGTGGCATTATTGCTAATGTTCTCTGAATGTTAGTTTTAGTTTAGTTTTGGTTCTTACAAACCATTGGAAAACTATTAGCTAACATTCTTTTAACATTATGTGTTAGCTGGCTTAGCGCAGACACACACAGGAGGAAAGGACAAGCTATGCAAGCCGCGACGCAAACAAGATACAATAATATTATTCAACTATTCAACTTGGTAGGCTATGAGTTCAGTTAAAAAAACTTCTGAGAAATTCACATTTTTCCAGCAGATTCTTAAACCCGCTATGGAGTACTGTCATAGATATGACCTTTGACAAGCTTTTTTGCAGAAGGTCCTTAAAAACAGCAAAGCGCTCCTGTAACTCTAACAGAAATATTACAACACAATCAAATGTGAATTGTAGAGGTTCTCCGGAATATAGAAAATAAGAAAAATAATGAAATGCTTTCTGGAAATTTGACCCCAGAAACAATGAAGTTGAATATGTGTGCTCTATAAAATTTGGTCATTATTTACAATTATATTATTACTTCACATTTGGCTCAAGTTGTTTATTTTCCTGCACTTTTCGCCAGACGACAGCATGGAGTCTTTCGACAGCGAGCGGAGACCCCACTTCCCTCAGTTCTCCTACTCTGCCAGTGGGGTGGCCTGAACCACACTTCCGCATTCCTCTGGTCCCTCCGTCAACTCCTTCCACCTATGACCTCTTTCCCTTCCACCTGACTGCACCCTCTATAAAGACTGGCTCGTCCTCCTTGCGTTCTCTGCGGAACATCACCTCACCTCATCGCCCAGCCGGTGTTCTGCAGGAAACAGGAAGGGCAAGGGTACACAAACAGAGCCGTTTTTTTGTTGTTGTTTTTTTCCTGTGCAAGCGCGCCCTTAACACTAGTCTTCATCTTCCGATTATCATGTTGTCTAGCGCACACACACACACACACACACACACACACACACACACACACACACACGTTAACTTTGATGCAACAATTGGGCCACTGCCATAAATTTCAAGAAGGGCTGTTATTTTGTCTATCCTATTTGAACAGGAATCAATCATTTCAAGTGGAAATAATAAATAGTACCATGAACTAAAAACATACAATTATTCACTGTGTGTGTGTGTGTGCGTGTGTGTGTGTGTGTGTGTGTGTGTGTGTGTGTGTGTGTGTGTGTGTGTGTGTGTGTGTGTGTGTGTGTGTGTGCGCGTGCGCGTGTGTGCGTGCCTGTTGCTTGTCTTCTCTTCAAATCAAAACCAAACCTTTCAAGACATTTACAGAGTCTCAAAAGTGAATGTACCGTCTGAAATAAAGTTAATGTTTCCTGCATATACACAACACCTCAGTGGCTGTAATGAATCAGTTGTGCGAAAGGCAAAGAGGGTTTGATTCTTGTTAAGGTAAACCTCAAGAGTGTTTGCACACAAAGATGTTTTGTAGTTCTCGTTGCCTTCCTTTTTTTTTTCATAATGCTGCACAGCAAACACCTCTCGGGGTTACCCTTCCGATCCGAATCGGCCGGGCCCTGGCTGACCCATCAGAACCTCTTCTCTCTTGTAGATTTTCCTTCTAGTAAAGTATTGGGTGTTTCCCATCCAGTGCTTCCTCTGCAGCCTCAGTGAGGTCACTTTAACATGATATGTTTCTGTAGTAACACAAAGTGGGCTTCAGGGGAAAACACCAATTTGCGTCTTACAGGGGATTTATGTCCCTTTGCCAACTCCTTATTTATATGAGACCAGCATTTACCTATTATTAACACGTTTTAATGTGCCAATGAAATGCACCTTGCTGCCCCAAAATGATTGTATCTGGACTTTGTATTTGTGGTTGGTAAAGACTAAATTACTGTGTGATATTCAATTGTTGTGGATGAATTCAAACCTTTTTAAAAACAAGGCTGGGGCTAAACCAGCACACTTTAAAGTGTGATGAGGTTTTCGATGTGATTAAAATGACGGATAATCATTTTTTTAAAGTGCATTATGCCTTATTGAATGTAACTGTTTTTATTCTGTTTTCACTTCAAATGTTTTTGTTTTGTTTTAATCTGATTGTTGCTTATTCCTAATGCACATCCCCTTTTTCCTGTCACCTTCTGAAAAATAGGGAAAGTCATTTTGTATTTTTTATTTGTATTGCAACTTTTTTTGTACCATCCCTACCATACGATTTGCAAGACTGAGGACACCAGCTTTAGTAAACAAATAATATAAACTTTGTACACTGTTTTTACTTGTTTCTTTCAAACTGATTGAATAAAAACGTCTTAACATTGCATTGTGCAGACTCGTTTGTGCATAGGAATTACACAATGTTCAGGTGAGCAGGTTTTCCTCTTAATGGACAACTGAACTTACAGCTTGGATGGCAGAGTGACTGTCAGCATGGTTATGTGGTGTGTAGTGGTTCTGCTAATCTGGGGACAGCTCAGTGAGAAGCATTTCTTGTAAAGATGGGGTCATTGTCCGAGGTTGCACAATTGCTGTCATCACTGGGTACTTGTGGTACAAAATGTAACAATTGGGATATTTTGAAGCAGGATCCCCTCTCTAGTATGTATGACTGTTTTACAACATAAGGCGTTCGAACACAGCTCAGTTCAGTTCACAAATGTATTTTAAACACAACAGACATTGGAGGTCTTCAACAACTCAGTCCAGAGAAGAAAAAT
This sequence comes from Nerophis ophidion, assembly GCF_033978795.1. Classification (NCBI taxonomy): domain Eukaryota; kingdom Metazoa; phylum Chordata; class Actinopteri; order Syngnathiformes; family Syngnathidae; genus Nerophis; species Nerophis ophidion. The sequence goes on from NC_084613.1 coordinate 47,467,736, forward strand.
GTATGTTAATTTATACTTTTTGTTAAATATAATTATTTGTATTCCCAGCGCAATGTTCACACTTAAATTCATTCAAATACGCAGTTTATAAAAAGTAGTGACATGTTACTATACCTTTCAGGTTTAAAATAAAAACATGAATACATAATTGTGTTATTGTATTCATGTTACCATTTAATAGCAATTAGCACTATATATTTGACCGCTAGCGATTAGTGGAGCTAGTTTTCAGCCAGCAAATAGTGCACTGGTTGCTATCACTTGCTATACTGCAGGGGTAGGGAACCTATAGCTCTAGAGCCAGATGTGGCTCTTTTGATGACTGCACCTGGCTCTCAGATAAATCTTAGCTTACATTGCTTAACACGATAAGTAATGAATAATTCTGTTGGTAATCACAGTGTTAAAAATGGCGTTCAAATTATAAAACATTCTCATGCATTTTAATCCAACCATTCATTTCCTATCGCACCTGTTTAAGAAGTTGCATTAATGGTAAGAAGTATTATATTTATTATTGGTTAGCTTTAGAATAACAATGTTATTAAAAAGAATAAGAACTGAAGTGAATTACATAGCACTTTTTCTCCAGTGACTCAAAGTGCTTTACATAGTGAAACCCAATATCTATTTTTTACATTTAAACCAGTATGAGTGGCACTGGGAGCAAGTGGGTAGAGTGTCTTGCCCATGGACACAACGGCAGTGACTAGGATGGCGGAAGCGGGGATTGAACCTGCAACCCTCAAGTTACTGGCACGGCCGTTCTACCAACCGAGCTATACCGCCCCAACTTATTAAAATACATTTTGAAATATTTGGCTTTAATGGCTCTCTCAGCCAAAAAGGTTCCCGACCCCTGCTATACTGTATTATTTTAATATCTTAGCATTGCACAATAAAAAGATACCTTTAGTGAAGTATATTTATATAGCACTCTTCTTTAGACACTCAAAGCCCTTTACATAGTGAAGCCTGTGTGTACATCTTTAAGTTACATTCAAACCAGTGTGGGGGCCACTGGGAGCACGTAGGTAAAGTGTCTTGCCCATGGACACGACAGCTATGACTAGGATGGCGGAAGCAGAGATCGAACCTGGACGTCCAACCAACCAAGCCATGCCGCCCCTTTAGGATTGTCTTTTATTGACAATGATGTCATAAAGAAGAAGTGGAAGCGTATGGCAATCTGTTCACTGTGAGGGTCACTCACTTGTGTAATCAGCTGCAGTGCATACAGTGCAATATATTTGCAAACATTTCTTAAAATACATTTTCACACTGATGTATTGTGTGTAGAATTTTCCATTTTGGAATAAGGCTGTAACATAAATTGTGGGGAAAAAAATCTAGCGCTGTAAATACTTTCTGAATTCATTGTATTCAGTAGTATTTTCAGAGGACAGTAAATCTATATATGTTGTAAAGTGACTATAGTATGTCAAGGTTTCAATTCAATAGGATAAAATATAATGCTGTACATTCACAGATGTGAGAGGGAGTGAGACATTACAGTTAATGCACGTCTTTATAGAAACAACTCCCCCAGTCTAAGTTTGTGTTCATGGTGTTTTTGCACCTGTACCAATTTTTTCTTCAGAATTTTCATCTAACTTGAACCGTTTAGTCAAGAGGATTATTTGTGGTGTATACATTTTCAGAATGTGCTTGTTCTATTTTGGGTTCAAAGCAAAACAAAGAAAACAATCTGAAGTTGACCTAGTTGTATTTCTAAGTTATTATGCCATGATGTTACGCTTCCGGCCCAGGTGGGAATAGATTTTCCTAAATGCGGCCCCTGAGCTAAAATGAGTTTGACATCACTAGTGTATAGCGAATATAAATAAAATTAGACCAGGGAATCTCAAACGTTGGTAAGAGTACCACCAAATGGTATTTTAAATACAGTCTTTTATTTTCCTATATTCAAGGAAGGTGTTATTGTTCAAAATGTGTGTAATGTTACAGTGTCCAACATGTTTGTTAAATAAAACCTTTGCTTTGTTTTTTAATGAATACTTTGGCCTACTACCCTACTGTATTTCAATGATGGTCATTATAGTGGTACAAACCCTGTTTCCATATGAGTTGGGAAATTGTGTTAGATGTAAATAGAAACGGAATACAGTGATTGGCAAATCATTTTCAACCCATATTCAGTTGAATATGCTACAAAGACAACATATTTAATGTTCAAACTGATAAACATTTTTTTTTGCAAATAATCTTTAACTTTAGAATTTGATGCCAGCAACACGTGACAAAGAAATTGGGAACATTGGCAATAAATACTGATAAAGTTGAGGAATGCTCATCAAACACTTATTTAGAACATCCCACAGGTGTGCAGGCTAATTGGGAACAGGTGGGTGCCATGATTGGGTATAAAAACAGCTTCCCAAAAATGCTCAGCCTTTCACAAGAAAGGATGGGGCGAGGTACACCCTTTTGTCCACAACTGCGTGAGCAAATAGTCAAACAGTTTAAGAATAACGTTTCTCAAGGTGCAATTGCAAGGAATTTAGGGATGTCAACATCTACGGTCCATAGTATCATCAAAAGGTTTAGAGAATCTGGAGAAATCACTCCACGTAAGCGGCATGGCCGGAGACCAACAATGAATGACCTTGACCTTCAATCCCTCAGACGGCACTGTATCAAAAACCGACATCAATCTCTAAAGGATGGGCCCACATGGGTTCAAGAACACTTGAAAAAACCACTGTCACTAGTTGGTCGCTACATCTGTAAGTGCAAGTTAAAGCTCCACTATGCAAAGCGGAAGGCATTTATCAACAACATCCAGAAACGCCGCCAGCTTCTCTGGGCCCGAGATCATCTGAGATGGACTGATGCAAAGTGGAAAAGTGTTCTGTGGTCTGATGAGTCCACATTTCAAATTGTTTTTGGAAATATTCAACATCGTGTCATCCGGACCAAAGGGGAAGCGAACCATCCAGACTGTTATGGACGCAAAGTTCAAAAGCCAGCATCTGTGATAGTATGCGGGTACATTAGTGCCCAAAGCATGGGTAACTTACACATCTGTGAAGGCACCATTAATGCTGAAAGGTACATGCACGTTTTAGAACAACAAATGCTGCCATCTAAGCGGCGTCTTTTTTATGGACGCCCCTGCTTATTTCAGCAAGACAATACCAAGCCACATTCAGCATGTGTCACGACAGCGAGGCTTCATTTCAGTTCAATTTTAGGACTAGAAAAAACAATCCCATGATACAAAATAACCTAAGTAGAGTGGAAAAAATAGGTTACCTCCTTCAGAGCTGCTTCAGAACGGTTGTGGTGTTGGACCTGGTTGGGTGGGATTGCAAGATGGGGGACAGAGAGGAGGAAGGGGAATAGATAGTACTTTATTTATTCCGTCAGGAAAATTACAATTTTCAGCACATTCCCATTCAAGATCAGACAAACATTACAGGGAGACAGAACAGGATCGCTGACGGGTCTGCCGGCTTCCAGCGCCCCTTACAAAAAAGATGGTTGATGATGAATGGTTGTCAGCTTCATTGGGGTCATCAGGTGGGCACCCTCTTTCACCGGCGTTTCAATGATAGGCCCACGACAGGCACATAAGCAACACCTGGCGTTCCAGGTGAGCCCCCCTCTGCCTACTAGATCTCCAGATGGTGTCTCTCCTCTTCACCCACAGCCACCGACTGGCTGTCTCTGCTGCTCCTGAGAGGGCTTTGATGGTGTTTCGCAGGGTTTGGCCTCGAACTCCGACGTCCTCAAGCAGCCTGATTGTTGTCCGACCCACAAAACCTCTGCAGCCAGCTTCCACTGGGCAGACCTTGGCTTTCCATCCATTCTGCTCAGCATCAGCTGCCAGTTCGGTGTACTTAAGGCTTTTGCGTTCAAATGCCTCCTCCACAGCAGCCTCCCAGGGAACCGTGAGTTCTATTATTTACACAATATGCATTGAGGAGGACCAGAGCACAAGGTCTGGTCTGAGGTTTGATCTGGCTATCTCTGAAGGAAAGCAGAGCTTTTGATCAAGATCCACCGCCATTTTCCAGTCACGAGCCCTTCCGAGCTGGCCTATGTCTGGTATATGGCCTTTGGTGGACTCTGCACCTTCTCGGATGAACTCTCTTGTGGTTGTAGGATGTACATTTGGCGGGGGCAGGGCATTGATCTTCACTCTTCTGGCCTCTAAACGTGGCTGCTAGACACTTCAGAACCTGGTTGTGCCGCCAGGTGTAGCGCCCTTGTGACAGACTTGTCTTGCATCCAACGAGAATGTGTTTGAGGTTAGCTGGAGATGGACAGAGGGGGCATGTGGGGTCCTCTCCGTACCACTGTTTGAGGTTGGAGGGGGAGGGAAGGACATCATAAGTGGAGCGTAAGATGAAGCTGATGTGAACTGCCTCCATGCCCAACAGCTCCCTCCATGAGAGCTTTCTCCTCTCGACTCCTTCCCAGCTCATCCACTGTCCTTGTTTGACTTGTGAGATGGACATCTTGCTGCCTGCTCATGCCGACGTACCTCCTCTACAACCAGCTGTCTGTCCCTGAGCTGGAGCATCTGTATGCCACAACGGTCTGCTTTCACCAAGGCAAAGGCCTCCTCTCCCCTGCAACACGAGGCCAATGATGTCTCTGTGCCTAAGATCCTCTTTGCTTGCAGAGTAGCTGCTGCTGCAGTCCATTTCCTTCCAGTCACCAAGGTAGGAGCTGTTTGGGCAACGCATGGGTCACGAGACTCTGTTAGCGTCATTTCCAGCCTTACCTTTGCACACTAAATCTCCTCTACTAGGCTGGAAATAGGAAACTCTAGAACACATCTTCCATACAGTCCGATGTTACTGAAGCATTTGGGAAGACCCAGCAAATGCGCTAACCATCCTCTCCAACTTTTCTACCTTTGTGGTTGGTACGTCATAGATGGTCAGAGGCCACAAAAGCCTGGGTAGCAACCCAAATTGGAGGCACCACAGCTTCAACCGGCCAGGGAGCATGGTCTTATCGATGTTTTCAAGGCCAGGTATAGTATTCTGCTTGAGCTGGTCAACCTGCCCCGTGTCTTTGAGGGTGGCATGATACCAACGTCTAAGACTCTTGACAGGCTTCTCAGACACTGTTGGTATAGCCTCCTCAACCACACAGAATCGATGTTTCATCAGCTTCCCCCTCACCACCGAGATGCTTCTGGACTTGCTTGGTTTTGTTTCCATCCGGGCCCACTGGATGTTTTCCTGCAGCTTGTTCAGCAGCCGCCTAGCACACGCCTTGGTTGTGGTGAGGATTGTCATATCATCCATATAGGCTCTGATGGGCGGGAGACGAAGACCTGATTTAATCTTTTGACCTCCTACCACCCAACTAGAGGCTTGGATGATGACCTCCATAGCCATTGTAAAAGCAAGAGGTGAGATGGTACACTTTGCCATTATTCCTATTTCAAGTCGCTACCATGCTGTGGTACACTCACCAGTTATCAGGCATAGCTGTAGGTCCTGGAAATAGGTTTTGACAAGACCAGTTATGGAATCCGGGACACTGAAATAATGGAATGCCACCCAGAGGAGATCATGAGGAACTGACCCAAAGGCATTTGCTAGGTCCAAGAACATAACATGGAGGTCTCTTCTACCCTTCTTGACTTGACTTGACTTTATTTATTCATGCTTGCAGTGGAGCCAAGGCCCCACTGAAAAAACAGCTGAACTTTACAATAGATATCAAACAAACAACAATAAAAAATTAAAAGAACCAACAGTATTTTAAAAATTTTGAACATCCTCAGGGCAGCAGCATCATGGAAACTGTTAGCATTCTGGTATATAACTATATTACTTATTTAATTAGTGTCATTATACAGCTTAATTGCAGCGTGCAGGGTAGAGTTTTTAAGTCTCTTTGTCTTTGCTCTGGGCTCGGGTTCAGCCAGCTTATGTTGGTTCCTCAATGTCCTGGCAGTGCGGCTGCCTCGTGTTGGAGGTAGTAGCAGGTCATGCAAAGGATGTTGCTCATCATGCATATCCCTGACCAGCTTCACTGCAGCCTCCTCTCTCCTGGTCTGGAGTGATGGTAGGGGTTGTGAGATGTTTCCAGCTCTCCTTGTAATGACAGGCATGTTTCTGGACTCGCTCTAGCTCTGCCTGTTGTTTTTTGGAGCAGCCCACTAAGAGCACTGAGCTATATTCCAGACATGGCCTGATGAGAGTGGTGTAGATGGTAACAAGGTCGTCGGTAGGTAGTCCATGTCTCGCTATGACTGTGAGGTAGTGCAGCTGCTTGGAGGCGGTTTTTATTGCCTTCTCGATGTGCACATCTCCAGTGAGGTTTTGGTCGAGGTGGTAACCCAGGTACTTTGTTGTTTCCACGACAGGGACCTCCTGTCCCCCCAACATCAGTGCAGGAGGTTGTGGTGGATTACGGGCAAAACGTATTCGGAGTTCTACTGACTTCTTCCCGTTAGGTATCATTTTTTTATTTGCTGCCCATTCGTCCAGCCTTTGTGCCTCCTGGCACATGGTTGTGTCTGACATGATGCTGGATATAGGGATCGCTCTCGATAGCCCGATGTCGTCTGCATACCCCACATCAAGGGTGTCCTCAAACACAGCATTCCGGGTAGCCATGTAAAGGAGGAAGACATATGGGGAGACAACACCCCCTTGTAGTACCCCAGATGTAACTTTAATCCAGGGGCTATGAACTCCATTTGCCACCACTCTCTGTCTCCTTCCTGAGATGTAACTATGGGGCCAGGCTGTCAGATATGGGCACAGTCCTAAGTCCAATATGTTTTGCATCAAGATGCCATGGTCAATTACATCAAAAGCTTTTGACATATCTGCCAACAGTACTCTCACCATCGTTGGTTGGGAGTCGGTTTCGGTAAGCCCTGACTAGAGCCGTTGTTGTACTGTGCTTAGGCAGATATGCATATTGATTTTTGCACACGTCCAGCACGGTTGGCATAAACTTTTTCAACACAAAACGTTCTATGGTTTTCCCCACACAAGAAGTTAGAGAGCTAGGACGCCAGTCCGAGATTGAGCCAGGGTCTTGGCCTTTGGGTATGGGACAGACATTTGACTCTTTCCATACATCGGGGACACACCCCTGTTGGAAAGAGCAGTTGGCCAGATGTGTGATGACCGGTGCCAAGTCCTCTGCATGTTCTTTCAGCAGCCAGGTGGGAATGTCATCCGGCCCACTTGCTTTCTGGGGGTCCAGCTGAGTGAGGGCTAAATTCATCTCACCAATGCTACAGATGTCGCTAGGGATAGCTCTTGGTAGGGGATATACACAATAGGGTGTTGCTTTAGTCCACGACTCCGCAAATAAGTTTTTCAGGGCTTCTGCAGCTTTGTCCACTTCAACTTCTTGTATTTTGATTCTTCCATCAGTTGATGATTTAGCGCGTCCTAGTCCTTTATTTATGAAGTCCCACCACTCCTTGGGGTTCTTTTTCTTTAGGTTTTGCATTTCATTTTTATAATATCTAATCTTTGCCTTGCGTATAAGTCTTTAGACGGAGTTTCTGATTTCTCTCCATTTTCCTACTTTCCCCCATTTATTGTGGGCTTTTTGTCTTTTCTTTATGGCCTGTTTTATTTTCTCTGTCATCCATGGTTTGTCCGCATTTGTAATTTTTTTCAGTCGCACAGGCATGCATATGTCCATTGCTGTCTTGATATAGTTGTTAAAACTTGCTGCTTTGGCAGTGATGTCCACAGCCTCATAGACAGCAGACCAGTCAGTCATAGCGATGCATGTTGACAGAGCCTCTTTTCTTTCTGTGGTCACTAATCGAGCCCTCCTCCTCTTCACCTGTTGTTTCTGCCCTGTTGTATTTACTGGGCTCAGCACCAAGCACTTGTGGTCGCTTGCACCTAGGGGGGCAAGGGTGGTTGGGGGGCCGTAGAAGTTAGCCATGTTCGTAAAAATTAGATCTAGGGTGGCTTGCCCACGTGTATGATGTTTAACTAACTGCCGAATATCGGGGTGGGAGGAGGTCAGCATTTTTGTGGGCAGTTTATTAAAATCACCACATAAATATAGCCCCATATGGGGGGAAGACGCTTTAATTGTGTCTACGATAGTTATTAAATACTCCAGGACTTGGTCCTGGCACGATTTTTTGTCTGCCCATGGTGGGTGATATAGATTTCCCACAAATATGGTTGAGACACTGCTGGGGGTCCGGCGCAGTTGTATTTGAACCCATGCGCATTCAAAGTCATCACTCTCCAGGTCCCTCTTTCTCTTTGCCTGCAGTCTTTCATGACAGTACACGGCCACGTCCCCTCCATTTTTCCACTTCTGTCTCTCCTAAATAGTTGGTAGTCCGTGACTGACAACGATTCATCCGGAATATTATTGTGCGCCCACGTCTCAGTAACGCACCCGATGTCTGCATTTAAAGTTTTCAGCAACAGTTCATATTCGTCAGTTTTGTTTATCAAAGACCGCGCGTTGCAGAGAGTTAACTTCGGCATGCGCGGCTTCTCTCGGTCAGGTTTAACACAACGTATTTCAGCCACGACACTCACCCTTTTCCTTCTTTGCATGGGGCTCGGTCTGTGTCCTTCTGTAACTGTTATTTTCTGCCGCCTGTTTTTACCGGCTTTAGATCCTCGCGCACGGCTTCTTTTGCGGGCTATTCCAATGCTTCTCAGCGTCTCTTTTATGATTCCATTCAGCTGGGCTGTGTGTCCCTTCAAGCTCATTAGGAAGTGTGGAGGATATTTGCGATTATTTAGTCCTTCCATCTCGTTTGAATCCTACCGATGGCCACACACTGATGCATAAAACCGCTCCCAGCACGTTGCCTTGAAGATGTTACGATTAAAAAATACAGGAACAGCTTAAAAACACATTTAAAAATCGAGGGCACATGCCGACGACAAACACTGCGGCTGCCTTGAAGCGCCACCTATCCGCTGTCAGGTCAGGCAAATTCAAGAACCATTCAACCGTTGGCAGCTTGAATTTGACTACATATCAAGTTTGTGTGCTCCAGGCACCCCGAGAAGCCTGGAATCCTTGCTTATTCCACCGAAGTATCAATGCATTGATTCTTTTCCAGGTAGGTGGACAGCCTGTGAGCCACTACACTGAAGAAGATTTTGCCTTCAACATTCAACATAGCTGATTTGGGGAAACTGGCTGATGTCCACAGAGTCCTTTTCCTTGGGGATCAGGATGCCTCCTGCCCTCTGCCATGCAGTTGGAATTGCTTGTTTCTGCCACACCACCTTCATCAGCCTCCATAGAAAGTGTAAAACCTCCGGAGTTTTCTTATAAAATCGGTATGGAATTCCATTCGGCCCAGGAGAGAATGCCGCTCTAGCTCGTCGTACAATTCTCTCCACCTCACTCCACTTGGGGGAGTTAGTATCCAGTTGGTGTTCTGGGGACTCTATTGGTGGCATATCAGGTGGGAGAGTTTTTGGTCTGCTCCGCTGGGTGTCTGTGTGGTTTTGTTTGAGGTAAGCTTTGAGATCTTTCTTTGATGTTGTGAGTTTGCCACTTTTGTCCTTTGTAAAAAGGCCTTTTGCAAACTTTGAAGGGGTCTTTGAAGAAGTTTGGACTATTTCTCTCTTCCATTTTACGCCTCCTTCTCAGATTCTCAGCTCTCCTCAAGGTTGACAGTCTGTTCTTAATTTCTGCCTGTAAAAGGTTAATTCCCTCTTTTTCCTCTTCTGGAGATCTTTTCCATTGTTTTTTCAGCTGCCTTCTTTCCTTGACTAATCGTTCAATCTCCTGCTGTCTCCTGGACTTTGTCGGTGTAACTGTCCTTTTCATTCTTTCTGCTGTTCCATACCGCTTCACACCATAGCTGTAAATTAGGTCTCCCATTCTCTCCAGCTTTCTGATTGCAGTTCCCTTTAAGTTGTCCGAGGAGTTTGCTGAAGTCTGTGTCAATTGTCTCCCACTCTCTTTTCTCACAGGATTTTGGCCACATGATTTTTGCCTCTCGTCCTTGCATCTTAGTCTCCGTTGCAGGCTGTGACAGGTCGGGCACCACTATGCTTTGTTCTTCATCCCCAGCCTGAGCAAGGAGATTTGTGTCCTGCAGACTTTGGTGTTGGTCCTGCTGCTGGACTTCATTCGACTTATTCGACTTGCTTCGTAAGAAGAAGCGGTCAATGCGAGGTTCCTTTTGCTCTGGCATCAAACACTTTTTCAAGCCTTGGTGTCTTCTTAGGCCTGCATAGGATTTTACCTTGGTCCAAAAAAAGAGTGCAAGTACTTTCCTGGCCCGCCTGCAGCCCAGACCTGTCTCCCATCGAAAATGTGTGACGCATTATGAAGCGTAAAATACGACAGCGGAGACCCCGTACTGTTGAACGACTGAAGCTCTACATAAAACAAGAATGGGAAAGAATTCCACTTTCAACGCTTCAACAATTATTTTCCTCAGTTCCCAAACGTTTATTGAGTGTTGTTAAAAGAAAAGGTAACGTAACACCGTGGTGAACATGCCCTTTCCCAACTACTTTGGCACGTGTTGAAGCCATGAAATTCTAAGTTAATTATTATTTGCAAAAAAAAAATTAAGTTTATGAGTTTGAACATCAAATATCTTGTCTTTGTAGTGCATTCAATTGAATATGGGTTGAAAATGATTTGAAAATCATTGTATTCCGTTTATATTTACATCTAACACAATTTCCCAACTCATATGGAAACGGGGTTTGTAAATGTGAGCCAAGTGTTTTCTGAGGGGGTATTTATTGAAAAAAGTTTGAGAACTACTGAATTAGACAAAATATTTGTGTAAAAATCTATGTGATCTCCGTCCAAAAATGTCTGACTTTGTGAGACAAATGCACTCACAAAGGCTCTGTCTATGTCTCTGCAGGCCCACTCAGGGTGCTTGTCTGGGGCGCTGCAGCTGGTCTGACACAGGTAGGTGGCTGTCCCCCTTGCCTCAGCCAGATGGTACAGTTTCTAGAGCAGATGTTGACAGCCGGGCCTTGCAGTCTGTCTTTTGCCAGATGCGGTGCACAGTGCCAACACAGCAAGCCTTGGACCGATGAATCCCGGCTCACCTGACTCCAGATGTATGCCAAAAAAAAATCACCCGGATGATACTATGTTTGAGTGGTTTTGCGTGTGTGAGCAACCACCTCAGCAAGATGACATCAGTAAAAAACTGTATCCAAACGTTACTGAATATTACACAAAAAGATATGTATGACAAAATACTGCATCCTTGCAGGAAGTTGCATTGAAGAACGTGAAACGTCTTCAATATTTAAGGCATCCTTGACAAACTATCACAATTTGAAGTTCACAAGTTGAATTTCACTTCTACAAAGAGCCTTCAATGTTGACTCATGAATCATATGAGCAAACAATGAACTGGTTCGACATATTGACTCATTTTTTCACTGTGACACAAATACTAGAGTAAAGTGTATTTGGCCATTGTAGCTTAAGTATACCAACAACATTTGGTTTTAAGTTATTAAATTGATGTTTTACATATGTTTTTATTTTTTATTGAGATTAAAGCTTTTTTGTAAAAAAGTATTTTTTAATCAACCAAAATGCCATTAGTGCTACGCATCTTTAACCTCAGTACATCCATCCATCCATTTCCTACCGCTTGTCCCTTTCAGGATCGCGGGGGGCGCTGGAGCCTTTCTCAGCTGCAATCGGGCGGAAGACGGGGTACGCCCTGGACAAGTCGCCACCTGATTGCAGGGCCAACACAGATCGACAGTCAACATTCACACACAAGGGTCAACACTAAATTGGCTCTAGTGTGTGAACGTATCGTGAATGTTGTCTGTCTTATCTGTGTTGGATGTCCTCTAATAATATGAACTGAAAAAATGGGCCCAGAGCCCTCTCTAGTGGTCATTGTGTGCAATTTTTCGGCACATATGAGTTGGGTAAAAAATGTTGAATATACACGCAATATACATTTACGTATAGGACTTTTGACAACTAAAACGTTGCCATAAATAGGTCGTGTCTGTTGTGGTAGTCACATTTAACCAGCAATCAAGGATTTTTTTAATTTTAAGAAAAATATTTAATATTTAAGAAGTCAGTTTTGACACAAAACTTAGTCGATGTTGTAATTGCATAAAAGTTTGTATAACCTGTGCTTCCGTCAAAATGAATAAACAAAGGTCAGATAAAGATCGTCTATTAAATAGGAATGATCAACCTGTAGTAAAAAATATATATTTTAGATCCAACTAAACAGGACTGTGTACGCTGGTTTGTGGTACAACGTAATTTATATAAAAAAAAAAAATAATATACAAATATATAACAATAATAAATAACATAACACATCCTTGGGGTTTCTTACATTAGAGTTTAGATTGTGTAATTGCAATCGTATTACAAAAAAATAACTATACGTCAACCTTTTTTTTTTTTTTCTAAATAAAATAAATAAATATAACACGTGAGCATGCGGCCGTCAAACTAGTCAAACGACCGCGTTCTTTTTAGATGTACAAATTCAGCAACAGAGTGAGACCTCTTACCTTCGCGAGCATCGTGGCGCATTGGACCCAAGCTACGTCACCGTGTGGGGAGGCGAGGCGTCGGAGTTTCGCCCGGTTGTCATTCCCCGAGGAAAAGAAAAAGAAGGTGTGAGTGAAATCTACCTGGCCTCGGACACCTGGTGCTCGTCACATACATGTCGGTTGTCGAGTGTCATTCCCCCAAAGACTGTCAACGCTGGCTTCACTTAGAAGTAGGACGGAGAAGGCTTTACAGGTACGTTCATGTTCGGGGGATATACGGAAACGCTGGTTCGGTCCCGACCAAACTTCATGACCGTACAAGTCTACTAGTGAAACAGTCAACTAAAATAAGGCAGCACGTTGATCTGTTTAGAATCTGGCAAGTGTTCGAGTCGCAAATGTCACAGGAAGAAAAAAAAAACGCCAGCACTGGAAGTTTACTTTTTAGCTGAAGTTCGACGAAAGCCTCACACTACTAAAACATTTCTGCAATGCCTAGTAATTAAAGGCTCTCGCGCTCTAGAATTGTAGTGTCATTTTAATTAATTTTCCGAATGTGTTGTGGTCGCTATACTGTACACCTGCTTACCACCTACCTGCCATATTTGTCGCCATTGCACAGAATATGTTCACTATACATGCTCTTTAGTAGTAACTGACAGACCGGAAGTGTTTGGATAAACAGGTCTAACCTAGGTGAGACGAGCACTTCCGCTCAGTATCCTCAACATGTTGCCAGATGTTTCCCCCAGGTGTTCACCTCAATGAATGTGGTTCTTCTCTTATTTGTTGTTTACGTCCTAGGATGCCAAGAAGATCCTGACTCGCAGCAGCACCAGGATGAGCGTGACGTCATGGTTTCTGGTCAGCAGCTCAGGCATGCGCCACCGGTTGCCACGGGAGATGATCTTTGTGGGTCGGGATGATTGCGAACTCATGCTACAGGTGTGTGCGACTTTGTGTGTTTTACTTAGTACATGTTGGCCGAGCTTGTCTCGGGAAAAGAGGTGAACTGTGCTTGGTGTAATCCCTTCAAAATGGTTACATGTTTGATAGAGCAGCCTTTAACCTGTCAGATGCGAGGCACTAAAACAGTGCTATTGAACTGGCAGCCCGAGGGCCAAATCCGGCCCGGGAATGACACCCTACCAGCCTCCGAGTTCAGTTCAAAACTTTGGAGACAAACATGTTTGCAGTAAATTCCTAAAAGCACTGGAGTGCTCCAGTTGTAAAGATGAACTTGGATGGCTGTCAAGACATTCGCAGATCTGTGCGTTGACATTTTACCTTTCCTAGCAAACCCAGAACACTGGGGTCCAAATTTGAGATGTATACTGAATGTTCTTCAGGGCACCCAATTCAAGGTGACCTATTATGCAAAACTAACCTTTCTTACCTGATAATACTCTCCTTTGTGTATTTGAGATCCCCATGAGTATCGAAAGTTTAACATCAAACCATGCAGGCATTGCGGAGATATCTAAAAAACAATCTTACTCTTCATACTTCAGCCTAACGAATCGTTGGGAATTTGTTCTGACTCGTGACGTTTTCTGACCTGTGACGTCAGCGGGTAGAAATTTACCCAAAGACTTATGCGTGAGTCTGCCATTGTATTATGACTCAGTAAGCTCCTTCATTTTTCTACCCCCCTGTTGTGGGGCAGATTGGCTCGTACATGCACGTGCATCGTCCGCTGTTGCCATTTCTAATACAACATAGCGTATAATTCTAACTTATATCTGCCGGTAGACTCCATAAAGAAGTGCTAAAAACTGATTCATTGATGACAGGGGGAAGATCCAGTCAAAGTGGAGGCACGTTAATAAGACCGGCCACAAAAGGACGTATCCTGAAGAGACGGTTAAAAAGTGGCTTGAAGATGGTCTGTAAAACATAATAATTTCGACCAAAGAACCACCGTTACATGTTATGTAGACATCAAGGAAGTGTTTTAAATTCAGAAAAAAATTATTATATATCCCGTTTAAGTTGTCTCTTTATTTGCAGTGAGAATTTTTTTCCCCGTAATGTCATTTCCTTTAACTAAGGTGTTCCTGTAGCTTGTGCACTTTAAGTACAGCCAGTAGTCATTTGTTCAACTTATTTAGTTGAATTAGTAGTGTTCTTCAATGTTCCATTTTAAGTCCTCTTTGTAATGATTTTCATTCAACTGGTGGCCTGCGAGTTTATTTAAAAAACTTCTGAGGGACTTGTACTTTTGCTGCAGATTCTTAAACTCTCTATGACAGAGAGATGATCTTTGACTAGCTTTTTTGCAGAAGGTCCTTAAAAACAAAGACCAATTTCAAAACGTCGACTAGTTTGTTGTAATATACAAAATAAGACAAATAGTGAAGGGAGAAGTCACGCCTTTCGGTCCTTAGCTTTCTGGAAATCTCACCCCATAAACAATTTAGTTGAATATCTTTGCAGTAGTATATACAGAATGCTCTGAAACTGTTGACCAAGCTCATAGTTGATTAAAACGTTGCTGTGGTTCACATACATGCCAAACTGCTTTCAGGAATAAATATCTCAATTTGCTAAATGCTTCCTTACTCAGCGTGTAAACCTCCAAACTACTTTTACAATTTATAAAGTATTTTCTTTGAGTATTTTTAAACATTCTCTGTATTCTTCTCCATATTCTTTGTGTATTATAGAGACTATCCTGTCGTGTCAAATAACACTGGCCCCTCCAACTTGCATGTTTGGAATTACCGAGACAACTGTTGTCCAAAGAGTTTCCAAGTCTCTAGACTAGCAATTAGACCACATATCTGCCTTTTTTGTTTTTGCTTTTGTCTCTAGTTGGCTGTTGTTCCGCAACCATCAGGTCTGACATTGAGGAATGTGTTAGTGTTGCAGCTCAGTTAACCTAATCAAAAACGTAAACTGTTTAATTAACCCTCAGCCTCAGGCAAGCATGCCATTCACCAGAAAGTTGACGGAGCAGATAGGACAAGAGACAATGCGCATCAGAGCGGCTTTTTCCCTCCAGATAAAAGGCCTATTGAAGGGTGTCGACAATTTTGCCTGGTAGTCTGTTGTCATGATTATTGTGATGTGGGGGCCCTGAGTGGTCAATGAAAAGAGAACAGAAACAGTGAATGGTTGCTTGTACAGTAATCAAAACAAGCATATTTACCCTTTGAGAAAAAATAACTGTATTAAAATTAGGGCTGTCAAAAATAATGAGTTACTTAAAGTGATTAATCACAAAAAAAAAATTCACATTATTCATGTTCATGCACTCATTAATCACACAATTTATTTTGACCATACATTCTTCTTTACCATAACTGAGGAAAGTTATCAGAAAAGCTGCATGGGTTGCTAAATGGTCAGTGATCAGGTCAATGCATAATAAAGATCGTCCGATTATCGGGGCTGACATATTAGTATCAGCCTCTTATTTTCGGTATACAATATACTGTATACACACAATACCAGTATTTAGTATATAAATATTTTATTTGGTGTATATAAAACAAAAATAGTGAAGTATATGGAAATAATCACTACTCAATCACCAGCGCGTTTGCCCTGCATGTGAAGAGTTGCTTTTTTTTCACTGCCCTGCTCTAGCTGCCATACACCCACCCCCTTCGTCTTCCTCCTGAAATGTTGGTCGCTGGTTCACAGTCCGTCTAACTTTCAAAACTTTTGCCGTGAAATCCAGTTTTTGTCCTTCTTTGCCGGTATCTGACCGGTTCTGTTTTGTTTGTTTTTGCTACTGCGGCGAGTCTCTCGACAACCCTCAATTCGCAGCACTTGCAGCGTGGTTTAATTGAAGGAGCGCACAGTCTCATGTTTCATGATTCAACCAAACAATGCGACAGAAATGAATGGGCATGAAGACGACATATCTCTGCCTAAGGACGGGACTTTAGATAAAACAATAAAAAAATGTTCCTGTATGAAATGCTGACAAAAAATTGCATTTGTGTCCGAATTTTGGGGTCTTTTTTAAATTCATTGGAATTTTGCAAGCAAATAATAACCTGAGAATAGCTATGAAGGATTAATCCTATATTAAAAGTACTGTATAAATAATCTGATTTAAAATTTCTATACGATAACCAAAAAAAACTACAGTACACTGTTTTCTTTGTTATATATTTTCCAACATTATATTAAGAAACAGTCTTGTTACTAGCTGAAATTCTGTGCTCAATATAGGCTGACAATTAAGTTTATGTATTTTATTAAAATTGTGCACGACAAAAGTTTTTTTTTTTTGTTGGTGCAGCAATGTAGGTCAACATAACGGTTTAGCAAATTGTTCCTAGTCACACCCTGGGGCGTCAAAATGGAGGGAAAAATGGGGATGTTATACTGTAGCTCCAAGCACATGAAGGGCCCCTGGACTTTGGTTGGTTTGAAGATTTTTTTTCTGTTATTTAAAAATGCAAATGCTTATAAACAATGTCATAAATGTTAAGGTAAAAATAGAGCTGTGAAAGTTTAATACTAAGGTTGTTTTAATCAAAGAATTTCCAAAACTACCTATGCCCCCCCCCCCCCCGATCAAAATAAAAAATGCAAAGCGATTCGTTCCATCTGGATCGCAGGAAACCTAGCTTGGAACACTTCCCTCAACCCAGCCATCATAATATCCTCAGAGCTCAACTTTAGGCATTCTCACAAAGCACCAACATTTTGGAACAATCATGAACTGAAAGGTAAAAATACACCAAATGTATTTGTGGTAGGTAGGGATGTAACAGTATGGAAATTTCATATCATGGTTATCATGACGAAATTAACACAGTTGTAATTGTTATCATGGTATTTTTGAATGTGCTCCAAAAGTACTTAAACACACTGAAATCTTTTGACCAACATTTTTTTGATAACTTAAATAAATGGACACACGCCGAAAACCCACTATTTTGCATGTTTTGTTTCTTATGCTTCACTGATAGTTTTTTTAGTTCTATTATTTTATCTTTTTTAATGGCTAAGCTTGTAATGTTTTAAATATTGGTTTGTACTGTAGTAGTTTAAGATTTATTTAAAGCAAGAGTGTCTTACAAATACAATCTATTATTGTTATCTCTGGCAGGCGATGTGGTGTCCTACTCTGTTAAGTGGCCCTTGAATGCATGGAAAAAACACCTGTTTCACATATACTGTAGTATAGAACGATCACTCCTGTCTAAGAGAGGATGTAGGTTGAAAGTGTGTATAGGTATATATAAGTGTGTGTACAGTATATGTCTTTATGTATGTAAAGTTTGTATGTGTATATATATATATGTATCTAGATATGTATATATCTAGATATGTTCCAATATTTCAATTAAGGTTTTTACATGTTTTTTAAAAAGCTCTGTAGTGCATTTAAACATACCAAGTGTGTGTGTCTTTAGGGTTCCCTTTATGAGTCTTGAGTGTCGGGGCCCAGAATTTGATGCTACGACACTGGCCTGCAGCCACTTGTTGCTGGGTAGAATTTAGTGTCCAGTATGCCGTTTCTTTAGCAAGTTATTCCTGACAGTGGTGCGACATCATACAGCAAAGAAAGGACAGTGACCATTTGCAGCAACACAAACTCTTTACTGATACTACTTCTGAAGGACATTTGATAGGTAGATTTGTACAAAACTGTCACAAAAATTACAGAATAAATGTTGGAAAAAATAAAGAGACATGTATTTTTTGTTAATGCAAAATCCACCGTTTTTATTTTATAGTCTCGAAGTGTCGACAAACAGCATGCTGTGATTAACTACGACACAAACACAGATGAGCACATGGTGAAGGACCTGGGCAGCTTAAACGGGGTGAGTGATTCCAACGTGATCGAGACCACACTTACTGTTCCACAAACTGTTCCTTGCGCATGCAACGAGAGCTGTTTGTAAGAGTAGACTGACCTTTGCTCTCAAATTTTTAGCACTGGTTTCCTCTGTGTCGCTTTTCTGCTGGTTCATTATCCCCAGTGAACTCTACAATTTGCGTGGTCAGGGAAGCTGCTTGTTGTTCTCCCACAGTGTGTGGCTGCAGCAGACAAATTAATCAGAGCAGATCAGTGTGGGGACTCAATAAAGCTGCTCTTTAATTCTCTCTCCAGACCATCTTTGTCCCGAAATTTAAACAGAAATCTCACTGACTATTTTTTGCAGAAAGTAACGCAATTGTAGACAGTTCCAGTATCGCTTCCTCTCAGACTGCTTTCAGTTTTATGCATGTCTCTGCCAATGGTTGCCTTACCTAAGGACATAATCTCATCAGAGTTTTAAAAACCACAAGATTAGCTTTCAATGGGAAAAGGGCCAATTGCAAAGCACCTTCCAGTATCTACATGCATGCAACATCGAGCAAGAAGTTCTCTCACATCCACTCTGTTTAAATACAAGCTTGATGTTTGTATTTCTGATTTTTTTTTCTCAGACATTTGTGAATGACCTCAGAATTCCGGACCAGACCTACATCACCCTCAAGCTTTCCGATGTAATTCGCTTTGGTTATGATATCCTTTCTTCCTTTTAATTTAATTTGTAATATTACTGATGAAGTGTATCACTCACATTGGTTACTATAGTATGTAAGGAAACGGACAGATTCAGGTCACAACAATGTGCAGTGTATTTAGTTATGGTGACAAACATTTCTAACAGTCACTGTACTGCAAAAGAGTTTTCAGTCATGTTATCTAAACTAGATTCTTCCTTCCTCAGGCTTTCAGCTGGAGATTTTCAGTCCACATTTGACAATAATCTAAAACCCCTGACAGGAAAACCAGAGGATTAACATGCCTTTGCAGCCAGCTCCCAACAAAGGGAAAACACTAAATATTATTGATGCAAACAGCAGCCTAATTGTGCCTCATTTCAGACACACAGTATTTGGTTTAAATAATGTTTCCTCAGGTAGCAGGGTTGTACATTAGCAACTCTGTTAATGCGCAGGCAGATAGTTGATATCGTCTGGTATGTTGTTCTACTTTAACTGCTGTACACATGCTCATGTATATATCCTGGAGAAGATTCAACACAAAGTCCCAGAGGAAGCTCTCAAAGTAAGTAGCCTTTTCAGGCAAGCAGTAATGAAATCTTTGTCATTTTTATTCTTTTTTTAATAAAAGATGCATCTAACCAGATTGTTTTTAAATCTAGCTGGATGTGTGTGCATGTATCTGCAAGGCATTCCTCACTTCCTGTTTTCCTACTCTCATACCTTTTGCAGCATGAAAAGTACACTAGCCAGTTGCAGCTTGGCCTAAAAGCCTTGGAGGCCAGTGTGAAGGACAAGCAGCAGGTCCATAGCACAGATAAAAGAAAAGAGGCCTTTTCTAATGCTAAGCTACCTCTGAAGAGCGAGCGCCGAGCCCTCTCACTCACAGGTACAAATGGCCCCTCACACAGTGACTGTAATACATACCTATCATTACACTTAAATTATTGAGTGCTTTTATTATTTTGTTGTTTTTGTTTATTAATTACATTTTTTGAAATAATAAAAACTTTTTTTATAAAGGTAAAATGCGAGATATGCGATACTTCTTAATAATAAGTTAAAGGGTGAAATATTTGAGGTTGGGTATTTACAGCCTTGAAATAGGTACATTAAAATAATTGATTTTCATACAGTGCACATAAAATATTGTTTTTACAGTACTTACCAAGCTAGAATGAGATGGAGAGTATAGGCAGGACTTGGATGAATTTATTGAGTTCACACAAGTGTTTTATACAGTTCATCCGGAAAGTATTACCAGCATTTCACTTTTTCCAAATTTTCTTATGTTTGAGCCATATTCCAAAATGGAATAAAATCATTTTGGTCCTCAAAATTTTACAGACATTGCTCCATAATGACAATGTGAAAACATCTTTTGGATTTTTTGCAAATGTATTAAAAATAAAAAAATAAAATCACATGTACATAAGTATTCACAGGACTTTGCACTTGTAATGTAGAGCAAATATATGAAGGTGTTTGCAGAGCAATACTGTTACATCGTGGCATTTTGTAAGTGTTCATGGAATTCAAAAGGTTGTTAAATTTTTTTTTAGGCACTTTTTTAATTGGTTGTACAATGTTTAGTGTGTTTGGCTTTGTATGTATTACTGCACTTAACTGTTCAAGATTTATGTTATATGCGGTTTTATCTAAAAATAGATATAAATGAGCATGAGTGAGGTGTTCTGCTGAAGCCTTCTGTTTTCTAATCAGGTTAGGTTACATCAAAATCCTTGAATATGTTGTCAAATTGGATATCAATGTTTATTCTCAATTTACAGACTACACCTCATATTTACTTTGACTGGTAATGTTTGTGGAAAGCCAGTCAAAGCTATGCATGGATCAAGCATTCAAAATAGTCCAGCAGGAATTGTGAAGTTTGTCCGAACAAAGCATGTATTGACTAGTGTGAGTCTGCCCTTATTCTTGTGTAGATATGTGCTTGGTTGTGTGAAGCCTATGAGATATTGTGTTTTAAGTTGGCAACACGTTAGCTTTTTTTGGAATTTTGTCTATTGTTCACAATCATTATGAGAGACAAGAAGACAAAATGTATTTTTTTGCTTTCTAACATGTACAAATATAGGTAGTTAGCAATGCAGCTAATGGTAGCAATCAATTATACCTCCAAATCACTTTAAAAATGCATTTAAAAACCGTCATTCACGTCCCGTAACCCATATAATAACCACGCTGTAGCAACATTGGTTATTGTAAGAGCGAACACTGAGGAAGTGTTTTTCTACCGTAGTAACACATCGGTGTGCTTCGGTATTAGCTGTAAAAGCTAACTACGGAAAGAGATAAGCTAGCTTCTACGACAACACAGAATGCATTTGAGTTTGTAATGCACATCAATGCGATAGGACACCAATCTGTATTGACTGAAAACATGAACAATCATATTACAGAATCTGTGAAGTATTAGCCCACATTTCATGTTCTGTTTGTACACAGCTAGCCAGACATTGGAACAGAGACCTGTAATTGTAATAAAACGTATGGCATACTGCGTGTACCATGATCAATATAAAGTGTGACCCACTCGATGGACAGTTGTGTCTTTGGTCCAACTGGCCAGGGACATTTTTTTTCTGGTGTATTTGGGGTAAGCACTCCATTCATGTCAAAATAGCTTGTTTTCAAATTCCACATTTGCAGCTTCGATTCATTTTCACCGCACTCTATTGGCTTCGGTCTGCTCCAACCTTTCACCCTCTTCTTGGTGCTCACTTTTAGAAGCAGTAGTTCATCCTTCGTTCATTCAGGTTAACAAAGATAAGGTCGCGAATTGTCATTTTCAAAAAAAGAATAAAAGTGCAGTTCCCTTTTAGTGTTTGTTGCGGACATGCCAAGTGGTGAAAGGTTAAGGACCAGCTCTGGCGCAGTGGAAGAGTGGCCGTGCGCAACCCGAGGGTCCCTGGTTCAAATCCCACCTAGTACCAACCTCGTCACGTCCGTTGTGTCCTGAGCAAGACACTTCACCCTTGCTCCTGATGGGTGCTGGTTGGCGCCTTGCATGGCAGCTCCCTCCATCAGTGTGTGAATGGGTAAATGTGGAAGTAGTGTCAAAGCGCTTTGAGTACCTTGAAGGTAGAAAAGCGCTATACAAGTACAACCCATTTATTTATTTATTTATCTTTTTTAGCCAAGCCTGTTAGCAGAAAGCCTTTTTAAAGCGAACGCCCATGACAGTTCTTAAAACGGTGTGTTTGTCGTGGTGCCAGCTTGTCACATGTGCCTGTCTAACTGGAGTTGATCTCAGGGCATCTAAGCTGCTGTGAGCAGCACGAATCTCAGCAAATCCTATTTTACAGTATCGACAACAGTTAAATAATTGTTAGAGAATTAAGTGTGTGTACCCTTCCAGCTGATTGCATCATAATAACCCCTGTGAGGTCAGAGTAAGGGTAAGACTTAAAATGGAGCGTTTCTGAACATCTTTGCCAAGGCCAGGTTCTAGCAGAAGCAAGACATGGGGTGTGATTGCCATGTCAAGTGATCTTCTTCAACAACAGTTCTACTACACTCGCCGTACTTGTTTTCTCTATTCTTATTGGAGCTCAGAATTGTATTTTCTCTGCACTAAGAATACAAACTGTAGGACTATGCTGGAGTGGCCTACATTTTGTACTGGTTTTTTACAAGTTAGTCACTTGTCCAAATCTGGCGACTCTGCCCCATACTTGAAAGAGAGCTATGAATATCCTTTCTGTGTTCTCTTGTGTGTTTTCCAATCCAGCTGCACAGGATGTGGAGATTGTCCAAGACATGTGGCTGTCTGCACTTGTAGAGGGTGTGACTCATTAAGGCATTAAAAGAACAGTTACTGTACCTTGACAACAAAAACTATTTTTGCCTACAGTAGAGCAAATATACCAATCAGTAGTTGTGATATTTTTACAATGGTACTACAATATTTGGCTTAAGTCCATTAAAGTTATAGTTAACATCCTGATGTGCACTGGAAGAAATTCACATTCTTATACTTTGAGAAAATAGATCTTACTTCATCTTTGCATATGGTTGTAAAATCTATGTTGACTTTAGATAAATCCTAGCAGGAGTGAGAATAGGTAGTTGTGACAAACTTTAAGTGCAAGTAAGCAGTCATCCTTATAGATCACTTATCAATAAATCTTTTTAGATAAAAGATTCTCCTCGAGAGGTTATCCATTATTCTTCTCCCTTGAAGATTAGGATTAGTTACATTGTTTTTTGTATTAAGATTATCTGTACAGACTACACAGCAGGGGTGTCAAACTCATTTTAGCTCAGAGGTGGCATGGTGGAAAATCTATTCCCACGACGGCCGGACTGGAAAAATCATGGCATAATATCTTAAAAATATAACCACGACAACTTCAGATTGTTTCTTTGTTTTACTTAGGTATAAAATACAAAAAGCACTTTCTGAAAATGTACATATTGAAAATAATTGTCTTGAGAAAACACATGAAGAACGCACTGAACTTAGACTTCATCTCAGTGTATCTACCAAGCGATTAAACTGTAAGTCACAGCCTCTGATTGAACAAAATACAGAATAAATAATAGGTCTTTTAGGTATCAAATACCTCATTTGTCATTTCCACATATTAATCATGTGCTAACTCAACAAACCATACAAACTGATGTAGAAACTATTCAGTTGAGTTACTCCCTTCCTTGTAGGCACCACTGTGTATTGATAGAAATATAGAAGCTGTATATTTGAATATGAATATATATATGAATTTAATGAATTTAAGAGATTGACAGTATTGCGGTAAATCCCACACTACTCAGTGGTCCAGTGGTTAGAGTGTCGCGCCCTGAGATCGATAGGTTGTGAGTTCAAACCCTGGCCGAGTCATACGAAAGACTATGAAATGGGGCCCATTAACTCCCTGCTTGGCACTCAGCATCAAGGGTTGAATTGGGGGTTAAATCACCAAATATTATTCCCCGGCGCGGCACCACTGCTGCTCACTGCTCTCCTCACCTCCCAGGGGGTGAACAAGGGGATGAGTCAAATGCAGAGGATACATTTCACCACACCTAGTGTGTGTGAGACAATCATTGTTATTTTAACTTAATTTAAGTTAACTTTAACTAGTTTAGTTTTTTTAAGTTTCCACAGAAGACAATAGTTTTTGTAGAACTATGTTGAGGTGCAGTGTCTCATGCATCATTTTAAGTGGTGTTACCAATTGTTTATTTTATTATTGAAACTTCGTATATTTAAGCTTTCTAAAGTGCAACAATATCAGGTGTCACATCTTGAGTGGCAGACAATTTGAGGATGTTATCCAGGTGGCTGTGCGTGAGCCTAGAGCGTTGCTTGTTGAGAAAACGTGCTCACAAAGATGTGTGGTTCCCCATGCACTTCCGTGAATAAATAGGAGGATGATCATTTTTATTTGATCACTCTGCACTCTGTCTGCTTTTTTCTTTTTTGATAAAGACATATTGTGGAAATGAGGATGCTAAATCACAATGTGTTTGAATCAGTAGACGTAAAATGGCAGGTTTTATGTTGTGTCGAGGGGGAGGAGCCACAGCCCGCTCGGCCCCGTATAAACCATTTACTTGCTGAACAAAATTGCTATTGGGACATCCAGTTGACATATTGAAGACTGCAGTTTCTTTAATTTCAAAAAGTAATCTTATTTTACATTTAGCAATCCTATCCTGCGGGCCGGGTGAAACCCGTTAACAGGCCAGGTGGCATGAGTAACATCCCTGCTTTACAGCATGCATCATAGCGTCTGTGACCCCCCCCCTTTTTTGCTGTTCTCATGTAATAGTACTGTGTGGGCATTGTGTGTATTACACACCTTTTTAAATTAACTATCATTTATTTTGAATTTTATGTTTCTTCATTGCCCTATGAAGCTAATACAGTGTGCGTGTGCGTGTGTGTGTGTGTGCCTGTGTGTTTGTGTGTGTGTGTGTGTGTTCGTCATCTAGGTCCTACAGATGCACCAATATCCAAGCCAACTCCTCTTTATGGCCGGCCGTCCTGGTGGGGGGAGGATGAAGACCCGGCCACTAAAATCCACAACCGAACTGGAAAGTCCACTGAACATCAGTCGCCAGGTCTGAGAACATGTCCTACAGTTTTACATATGTGTGTGAAAGCCATTTTATTCAAAGTAAATTGGGTGTACAGTGTTTTTCCACATCTGTGACTTACAACCTAATTAGAAATGACAGGCTTTTCTGTGGCATCACATTCGGAAACCCTTTGTGGGTCATAGAGCGATGGGTGGTGTTAAGCCTAAGGCAGTTATTTCTGTGGCTGAAAATTGTGGAATGTGAGCCAGATTTTACTATGCCAGGCCAATGGGCAGTGCCTGTCTGCCTCGTGATGGATTATGACCTGCTAAGCTGTTAGAGGGGGGAGGAAGCATTATTGTTAGCCTCATGTTACCCAGTAGTAGTGGATTATGGGAGTGTGTGTCCTGCAACTGTTGACTACCAAATAGTAGAAATAATGTAATTTGGGTATACTTTGTTTATGTCTGAGGACCATATATTTAAAAAGTGTACTGTATATTAGGGGTGTGGAAAAAATCGATTCGAATTTGAATTGCGATTCTCACGTTGTGCTTTTCAGAATCGATTCTCATTTTTTTAAAATAGATTTATTTATTTTTTTATTAATCCAACAAAACGATACACAGCAATACCATAACAATGCAATCCAATTCCAAAACCAAACCTGACCCAGCAACACTCAGAACTGCAATAAACAGAGCAATTGAGAGGAGACACAAACACGACACAGAACAAACCAAAAGTAGTGAAACAAAAATGAATATTATCAACAACAGTATCAATATTAGTTATAATTTCAGTATAGCAGTGATTAAAAATCCCTCATTGACATCATCATTAGACATTTATAAAAAATTAAAGAAAAAGAACAATAGTGTCACAGTGGCTTACACTTGCATCGCATCTCATAAGCTTGACAACACATTGTGTCCAATATTTTCACAAAGATAAGTCATATATTTGGTTCGTTTAATAGTTAAAACAAATTTACATTATTGCAATTAGCAGAGGTGGGACCAAGTCATTGTTTTGCAAGTCACAAGTAAGTCTCAAGTCTTTGACCTCGAGTCTCGAGTCAAGTCCCAAGTCAAGACAGGCAAGTCCCGAGTCAAGTCCCAAGTCAAGACAGGCAAGTCTCAAGTCAAGTCCCAAGTCCTGCATTTTGAGTTTTGAGTCATTTAAAGTCCTTCTGTTATTGTCGTCACTATGCATCTCCACAGTGTTGAACCCTAACCAGTTATATTCATTGATATTAGGAATGTTACAATATTAAAATCTCACGGTATGATACTGTCATGGTATAAAGGCCACTGTACGATAATATTGTGGAATTGTCAACAACAACAAAAAGGACTTTTGTAAAAATGCCACAGTGGGTAAAAAAGGTTGCAGGAATGTTTAGGATAAACACACTGACTGTTAATGCCAAACATTTTTAATCATATTTATTACCATAAACACATTTTTAAATGCAAATAATTGTGTAGAAACATCCACTGTTTCGAGCAAATGTCTGACAATTTAACTTTTAACAATTTAAATAGCTCAAAAATTGATGTTTAGCTTCGCCGACTACAAATATCTATTCCGGGTGTTAGTTTATCAAGTACCTTTTCATATTTCTTTCGGTGTGCAGAGTCCACGTTCCCACTGGACGCTTTCCCTCCGAGGCCGTGCGCCGTGACCCACTGTATGTCATCTTGGAAACCCTCTAGGCGAAGGTAGCGCTTTGTAACGCAGACCTCCGCCAAAGAGATTTTGTAGTTCTGTTGCTAACAGACAAAGTTATGGATGGACCGTGATAAAATGTTTAGGAAAATCACACTTCTCCTGCAGTCTATGTCCTTTTCTCCCCTTTACAGGATTATGGGAGATGTTTTTATTTTTTTAGACCAGAAAAAACTACCCTTATTAAGATTTTGTTTCATACCGTCAGACGTCACGTCATTTTTGTGATGATTTTGAAACCGCAATACCGCGGTTTTCTACAATACTGTTTAATCTCTAATTGATATTTTATCTTTCCAAAACAGAAAAAGGTAAAAATGTGTCCAGACATGAGCTCAGTGGTTCTCTGTCTGAAAATCAAGGCAAGTCCATATTTTCCTACCGCCGAGAGCCCAGCTACTTTGAGATACCCACAAAAGAGCTCCAGCAACGTCCTCATAAGAAAGTAGAGTTGGAAGTTCAGGAAGTTCCGACAAAGGACACTCAAGATCTCTCTCAACACTTCCCATTTACCCCTACACCACCTGTGGTCCAAAGCCATGCCTCCTTCACTATCGAATTTGATGAATGCACCCCAGGCAAAATGAAGATCAAAGACCATGTGACCAAGTTTTCATTCCGTCAGCAGCGTAAGCCACCTCCCACAGAGGCTGTGACCACGCCCACTGAGGTTTTATCGGCAGAAAGTAAGGTGGCTGACTGGCTCGTTCAAAGTACTGCTAACATGAAGAGGACAAAATCACAGGGTGAAAGCTTCTTAAGCAGTGACCAGCTACTTGTAAAGAATAGCGAGGGTGAGTACCAATACCTGTAAGTTTAAGATTAAAAAATACCATACATGTATTTTCTAAAAAATGCTTAATGTGATGTTGTGTCACCATCAGTAAACCATGGAAATGGTTCTGACAGCGGTTCAGAGGATCCTGCATTCAATAAAAAGGGTTGTCTCCAATCAAGCCAGAGAACCTCCCCCCCACAGCGCTTCACAGACTCAGAACTGCTGTTGTCTTACTCTCCTCCAGACTCTCAGTCTGGTACTAGCAAGACGGATCCTCACCAAGCCTTTGTCATAGAATTCATCAATGAAAATTTTGATGAAAACCCCAGACTGAAGCGTTCCCAGACTGCACCACCCGAGCCTCTAAATTTCAGGGTCCAGCTTGATAAGGCCAAGAAAAGCCCAAGCCCTAATGGTGAGGGTCAAGTCCAGCCTCCAGCCTCTAACACGCCCCCAACACAGCGGTACACCATACCCCTCAAAGATCCTGCTTCCACAGGCTCTCAGAGAGCTGGCTCTCTACGAAGGGAAAAGACAGAGGAACGAATTAGCATCAGCTCCTCATCACAGTCATCGTCCACAATTTCTGTAAGGCCTTTTAGTAGTGTGGGCCGCAGATCCAAACTTGCAAAGGAATTTACTGCTGAATGGCTCAAACAGACAAAACATATGTCTTCTTCCAGTGGTGAGAAAAAGGCAGCTAGTCCTCCAACAAAACCTGAACCTGAGACATTGGTAGTCTCACACGCTGATGAGACCCTCACAAGCCCTCCTACTGTGAATTCTTCCCATTTGCCAAATACATCCTCTCCCATCCACCATCCCGTTCCTCTCAAGGCACCTAAAATGCCTTTGGTTTCTCCAAGTGTAGAGGTCAAGGTCCAGCATGGCCACCTTAAAAATGAAGAGGACGAAACTTTAAGTGATGCTGGAACCTACACTATAGAAGCGGATCTCCAAGATAAAGAGCTTGAAGAGGCACGGAACAAGATTGACCAGGCAAGTTTTTTTTTTAACACATACACACGATTGCTGTCACTTTCCATTGGGGAACCCATATGACTGGTCACCAATCAAGCAGTCTGATCGCTGTCTGGATATGAGTTCCCTCTCAAGAGGAGAAACCATGGCTATTGGCAACACCAGTTACCCACTTGCAATGCTTTGTTCCAGGTTTTTGGCGTTGTTGAGAACCCTGAGAGAACCAACCAGATTGAAGCACAAACATCAACAACATTTAGGCCTGTTAATAATGAGGGCAGGGAGCAGCATAGAGAGAGTAGCAGTGGGGAGGTGAGGCCAGCTCCACATCATGGAGCAAGTGGGGTGAAGGTAAACCTTCCTGCTCACAGCTGGATCAACCAAATCAATAGTCACCAAATAATTTAATACCAGATTAGGGATGTAACGATATGAACATTTCAAATAACGGTTATAATTATCGCGGTATTGTTTAAATGTGCTGTAAAGGTATTTATACAAACACTGAAATATTTTTGATGAAGTTATTTAAAAAATTAAACGAAAAGACACACTGTCAGAAAGCCCACTATTTTGCGTGTGGTATGTTTCTTCTGCTCTTCTGATAATATTTACTCTGTTTTAAATATTGATTTGTACTATAGCACTTCAAATAAAATTTATTTAAATTTAAAAGTCTGCAACAAAATGTGTTTTTAATATTTCTTGCAGGCGTTGTGGCATCCTACTTTTAATCAATCAATCAATCAATCAATCAAGGTTTGTTTTTATAGCACCTTATAACATCACAATAGTGCCCAATGTGCTTTACAGGACAAACAAGTTAAAAACAAGTACAAACAGGGTACAAATAAATTAAAACATGCATATAAAAACAGTTAGCTTCTGTAGCCGAGGATCGGACTGCCAAGTGCCCTGCCTTCGGCTGCCGCCAAGTTCACCTTGCACCTTCCTGGTAAGGTCTATTCAGGTGTACAGGAGAGGAGGCTACGCCGGATAGTCAAACCTCGGATTCAGGAGGAACAGTGTGGTTTTTGTCCTGGCCGTGGAACTGTGGACCAGCTCTATACTCTCGACAGGGTCCTTGAGGGTGCATGGGAGTTTGCCCAACCAGTCTACATGTGCTTTGTGGTCTTGGAGAAGGCATTCGACCGCTCCCTGTACGATCAGTGTCAGAGCTTGGTCCGCATTGCCTCCAGTAAGTCGGACCCGTTTCCAGTGAGGGTTGGACTCCGCCAATGCTGTCCTTTGTCACCAATTCTGTTCATAACTTTTATGGACAGAAATTCTAGGCGCAGTCAAGGCGTTGAGGGGATCCGGTTTGATGGCAGCAGAATTAGGTCTCTGCGTTTTGCAGATGATGTGGTTCTGATGGCTTCATTTGGCCAGGATCTTCCGCTCTCACTGGATCGGTTCGCAGCCGAGTGTGAAGCGACGTCAAGGACAAGATCACGGGTACAAGCGGCCGAAATGAGTTTCCTCCACAGGGGGGCGGGGCTGTCCCTTAGAGATAGGGTGAGAAGCTCTGCCATCCGGGGGGAGCTCAAAGTAAAGCCGCTGCTCCTCCACATCGAGAGGAGCCAGATGAGGTAGTTCGGGCATCTGGTCAGGATGCCACCCGACCGCCTCCCTAGGGAGGTGTTTCGGGCACATCCGACCGGTAGGAGGCCACGGGGAAGACCCAGGACACGTTGGGAAGACTATGTCTCCCGGCTGGCCTGGGAACGCCTCGGGATTCCCCGGGAAGAGCTGGACGAAGTGGCTGGGGAGAGGAGCGTCTGGGCTTCCCTGCATAGGCTGCTGCCCCCGCGACCCGACCTCGAAAAAGCAGAAAAAGATGGATGGATAATTGTACTGCGTTCAGCAGTCCTTAAACGCACCGTAGAAACAGTTCCTTCTCGCATTCCTCTGAGTATGGGATGATCACTCCGCTAAAAGCACAGCATTCGGGTTCATTGTGCACAATTGAACATCTTAGTTGCTCAGGCAGCAATGTGTTTATTTAAGTTTAGATTGGGGTATGTTGTCTCATAATTGGGAAAGACATTGTCTCTTGTTTTCATGTAGGCATTTAAGCCAGCAGGCAGGTGCCAGTTAGTCCAGGAGTGAAGTTATTAATCAAATTTTTTTTTAAATCTTTTAAATTATTCAATTTAAAGCGTTAATACTAACCGTTGGGAGTTTTACTGGTTGTCATTAATACCGTTTATCGTTACATCCCTACACCAGATAATTAGAATATCGTGATGTGTCAGTGAGCCACATATTTTTTAAATTTACAAATCTGCATGGATTGCTGTCTTGATTTGTCTTCTTGGTGTTTCTTCTGTCTTTTGATCAATCGCTGCTGTGTTTCCTAAATTCTTTCTTTTCACACGCTCAGGGACTTTTATAGTTTGTTTAAATCATGGTGTAAAAAAAAAATCAGGAATCTTATGTCTATGTAAACCCTCACAAGACAACTTAGGTACACTTGTATGATCTATTGATTGTTTGTCGTTACAGGAACTGTGCCTTTTAATAAATATAATTTTAAATTTTGACTTATAATATCAGATAAATTTTAATATTTCACAGTGTTTATTTGTGTGGATGTTTGTAGTTGCAGAGCTACACATATCAGTATGATACAATAAAAAAAGCAACCACAATAATATACACATTGGTTAACACTTCTCTGAAAATGCCAAAAAAACATGCCCTTGTAAAATCCCATTTCTGGAAATAGATCTTATATTGAATCGCATTAGATTGTATCCGTGTACCAAATTTGGTGGCTGATGAGTATAGATGCTTATGAAATAACTCAGATTCTCTTCTGCTTCTCATATGTGTTTGCTACCCTATACAAAACAAGCAGCCATGATTAATCCAAATATGGCATATACTTAGTAGACACAAAATAAATGATTTACCTCACACAGGTCCAGCCAGCAGTGTTGCAGGGAGCTCCAAAATGGATGTCTTGCTGGGCCAGTTTAGCGGACAGCTTTGTGGAATCTGGCCCTTCGTCTGGCCTGTTTAATATTTCGTCCCAGATAAATATGCCAGGAGGAGGTAAGCAAATTGACGCAAGATCATTCTATTTGAAATTATGTGGGACTACATACACTGATAAATAGGAATTATATTTTTAATTGTGAAACGTGTTTAAAATGCTAATATCTAACTATTGTTGCACTATATAGCACGGGGCACAATCATCCACAAGACTACACTCAGCCAAAATTATGACAGCCTCGACTCTGAATGCCCACAATCCCTTCTTGGGGAGAAGACTGACGTTCCAGCTCCCAGAATTCATATTCACTATGACCCACATGCAACATTTGAGGTGGAGGAAAGTAGCTTGGTGGCTGCAAACTCTCCGGATGGCATTCATAGGTTGTCTGTGCAAGATGATGTGGAGCCTGATAGCCTTAGTGATGCCAGTAAGTCTGATGATGGCTCCATTGTAGAGCAGAGGAGAAGGCCACTAACGGAGACGGGGGAAAAAAAAAATAAAGATGAAGAGTCAAAATCATTCTACATAGGATCAGAAGAAGATACACCACAATACCCTAAAAACAAGGAAGGGAAAAGACGTTCCCCTAAAACCTTCTCAACAGCTACTTTAACCAAACACAGAGGTAGCCAAGAGTCTGATAAAGTCAAGCCAAGCATGTCTGCTCCTATCCTGGCCCAAGCCACACAGAACCCTGAGTCCAAGGACAGCTCACTATCTTCCCTAGTCAGACAAGAGAGCTTCACCAAGGAGCACCCTAGTACTGCTAGACTCCCCAACATCTCTTCTAAAAGCAACCTAGAGCACAATTCCTTCCAGTCAGCATACAGTCAGGACACCCATTCTTACCTCAAAGAAACTGAGAATGTCCTGGCTGTGCTAGAGGCCAAACTCCAAGCAGGCCAATCAGAAAACGCACCTTCTCCCATTCCAGATTCCCTCTCTGGGGAATCCGATGTGGATTCCTCCAGCACACTCAGCATGAAGAGCAGTAAGACCAGGTCACACTCTAAAATAACTCCACTGAGTAGTCTCCACAGGGAGACCTCCTCAACCAGCATATCTAGTCACTGCTCAAACCACCCGTCTTCTGTTTTGAACCAGCAACAAGGAAAGAATGAACCCCTTAGAAAACCAGTTGGACTTAGACGTAGTGTTGGCAAATGTGGCTCCATGGACCTAAATGACGACCCTCAAAATTTTAATGTTCGGTGCTCCGATCAGGAGTTAAACTCTATACAGACTAGTAGAAAATACACGGTGCCTCTTCAGAGGGAAGACGCTAAGAGTTCTAGAGTAACACAAGCTTTGACTCGTGTCAACAGTTTGTCAGCACCAAGACCTACTCGGGCGTCCATGCTCCGACGAGCGCGCCTTGGCGAAGCCTCCGACAATGAAAGCACTGAGACAGACAGGCTGTCTCAGGAGGCAGCTAATGTACCTACAAAGCAGCCACAGGAAACCAAAAAACTGTCTAGATGGGATATGCTGGCGATGCCTCGACGGCGGGCAAGCTCCTTCCATACACCCAGTGACACAGAGAGCTCCTCCGCCCCTCAGTGGATGGGAAGGAACTCTGCGTTCCCAAACCGCTACACAGAGTCTGGAAGCGGCTCCAGTTACAAGACCTCAGCTTTGGGGCCAAAACCTGGCGAAAGGCCTCAGAAACCCCCTCTCACCAAGACACCTATCACCCGTGTCCGCTCCAGCAGTGCCAAATATGCCAGCAGCACAGCAAGTAAGTTTACCAATGTTTTAATGTTATAATGATTTGTTATCCACATCTTCTATTTACACTGCTTTAAATTGTTTATGATAGCTTAAATAGAAGGTAGTTTGATGGTGCTATCTGCAGAGAAAACAGCTTTGCAGCTATTAAATATCAAGCAATAGCAAGTCAACTCTCATTTTCCAGCAGGAAGATGACTTGACAAATATGTTTAACTGTATGTTTGTAAGTAAAATACTGTAAGCCTGTAATTGTTTCCTAATGTGTACAACTCAATTTAAAATACATTTAATAACTGTGGGAGGGATATAATAGAATTTTCCAATGTTTAAAAGGCAATATTAGGGCTTTTTTTCATTTACTTTTGGAACGTACTCTGCAGCGATTTACTGTACCTTTAAAAATAAATGATTTGGTAATATTAGTTTGTATATAGAAATTGTTTTATATTATGAAAATAATACATATTGCAAAATCTGACTCCTGCAACGAACACGGACACAGTCTTCTCACAACCACAACGAAGGGAGGTTTACAGGTGGTCTTTTTTCCTTTGTTGTTTTTTAATTTTACAACATTTTGCAGTTGAGAGTGCACTCCCATAAATTAATATTTTACAAAAAGAAAAACTAGTTACGGGTAAGCAACACAGTAAAATGTAGTTGCTACACTGAGAAACTTCTTAACTTTAACCTCCATTATGTCAAGAATGAGGCAGACTCTTCTGGTGGCATCACTTAAAAGAAAAGGACAGGGAAAGTGGAGAAATCAATATTGGCTATATGCTCTTTCCAAGCCGCTCAAATGACGCTACCATCATTAGGGACAAATATGCTATTATTGAACATGTGGAATTATTTGCTTCTATAAACTGGACAGTGATTATTAGGCAGAGTAGTTGTCTCATTGTTGAGACTTCCTCCTCCCAGAGTCTCTCCCTCCTTTTTTCTATTTTGTATTAGTCGGTAGGGTTTGGCAGAGTCCTATGCTCTGAGTGCCTTTCTAGCGTTTCATTTAAGTATTTGAGTTAATATTTGCATTACTATATTTTACATGTATTTCATGTGTTTTGTGTCCAGGGTAAGTGACTTAGTTGATGATTTAGATATCAATTCTGACTTACATTAACAGTCGCCTGCACGGAACTCGTGAGTTACTGGAGGACCACCTGAATTTGATAATTTTTTCCCCAAAATGTTATCCTTCAGAATGTGTTGCTATTAGCCCAGAGACCAGAACTTGATTGGCCTGAAACTAAAATGCCTGGTACTAGACCCAGTGGTGAATTGGTTTGCTTCATTAAAAGTATTAACCTCTTTTTTTGCAAAAGACAATTCCTGCAAAGTTGGTGCATCAGAGCTGTAACCGTTGTTCTTTCACACAGAACCCACAAAGCAAGATATTTCTGTAATTTATTGTTTTCAGACAGTGTCTCAGCCTCTCAAAATCAGATTGTGACGTGACATATGAAAGTATTTGGAACGACAAATGCTTCCAACACAACAGGGTCGAGGTAATGAGTACACTGTGTGAAACTTCAGGCCCAGCATTTTGGAATAACCTTTCCACAAAAACAATATCCACCCTGTGTTACAGCTCTGATATTACCTCCAAAGCCGAAAAATTTAAACATCAACTTCAAAACCCCTCATTACATTGCCGTTTTAAAGGCAACGTAAGGAGGGCTGTTTACTTTGTCTCACTAATAATGTCATGTCCACTCAAGCAGCTTTTTTGCAGAGAAGGTCTATATGGGAATCAATCAAATCTACCCATTGCTAACAATATTAACACTTATATTAACATTTACTCTTGTGGGTATAGGGAAAGGTGCCTATCAGCTCATTATGTGTATTCCACTTTGGTGCTGTAAAACATTTGCTCCTTTCATCTCCTAAATTTTTTGTTAGATACCAACAAATCAAAACAATTCTATACAATTGAGCACCTCTACAGCACCTTTTTTCTCATTTGTGGACTCGTGTCAAACTCCTTGGCGGTGTACTATGACGCTATGTATTCTTTCCTCTCTCCATTTCCTCCTTTCTTTCTCCTCCT
This sequence comes from Nerophis ophidion, assembly GCF_033978795.1. Classification (NCBI taxonomy): domain Eukaryota; kingdom Metazoa; phylum Chordata; class Actinopteri; order Syngnathiformes; family Syngnathidae; genus Nerophis; species Nerophis ophidion. The sequence goes on from NC_084613.1 coordinate 47,503,006, forward strand.
AAACTCAAACCAATACACGCTGCTAAGGCTCTCGGAGACGACAGAAGGGTTCTGGCTATGCATCCACCTCAGATGAGGAGTACGACTCCAGTCAAAGCACACCAAAACACAAACGCTCCCAACCTTCCTCAGCCTCCCACAGCCCACACCGTCAACCTCGAGCTCACCCAGTGGTCCTAGTGCGCCCGAAGCCCCGCGACAAAGATTCTGAAGAGGAGATCCAGGAGGCAGAGGCCTTCCAGGATTGGTCCACACACAGTGCTGAGATTGCACGGTACGAAATAACAGAGCAGTTATTCCTTTCTTATCACCACTCACATTGCCACATTTGTATGAGAAAAGATTTGCTTTAAGTTGACACTCCTTCTCTGTTAGTTTGAGTCAAGACCTGGCCAAAGATCTTGCTATCTTGGCTAGAGAGATTCATGATGTGGCAGGAGAAAGCGACCAGAAGAGCTCAAACGTGGAGAGTAGCATGCCTGTTTCTGCAATGACCGCTCACGAAAAGGTAAGCAAACACTGTTCTTGGGATTGTCACTGCTTAAAATACTCATTCAGTGTGTAGATGATGTCCGGCCAATTCTACATGTCATTAAAAAAAAGGTTAAAAAAATATATCCAAACATTTAAAGACAGGGATTTTCATGTTAATTTTTGCCATTTTGCTCGATTTTTCTTCCATTTTGGTTTTTCGTTTCTACAATATTCCACAGGCCCATTAAAAATGGCACAGTCCGCAAATGACACCCAGGCCGCACTATGGAAACTTGTAAGGCCTGATTTACTAAGATCCTGTCATCTACTAACTGCGTGTGCATTTGAAAAGTGGTGCAGACCGCCTTATTTGAATTAGGATTTTGTGTTCCCACAGAGACATTTGATTATTTTCTGCAGATTCATTATCTTGCTCCTACCTGGTGCGATGTGTTAAACCGGCGGCAAACATCTACAAACTGTAACACCTTTTCTAAATCGCAATAGACAACAGAAACATATGAATACTGACACCTAATTCTGTGCGCAAGACTATGGATCGAATCACCAGCACATTCGTGCATCTCTACAAAACCTAAAACGCAAGAAAAGGCATAATGAAAGACGTCTGTTTATGTAGGAGATATATAATAGTAATAAGTTTCTTAAATAAAAAAAGAAATATTTAAAAAAAACAAAAAACTACCAAACACCAAAACGCATCAATTAAATTCATTTTACTTAGCCCCATAAGTCATCCTGCAGCCATACAATTGTAAAAGGGAATTGCAAAATAGATTATATTTGTAATATTTTTTATTAATGACTGTCCAAAATGTTTCGAAATTTTACCATGGTAAGTTAATTGTTACAGCACCAAATGACGAAAAAGTGTCTCTAAGCTCTGTCTTCTTAGTACTATCGCTAGTCATGACTCCATCCAGTCAAAGGCTGTGGGCCGCATGCTTGTAAAATGTGTGCTGCACACTTGCACCACTCTACTTTTATGGTTGTGGTATTGCTGGTATGTCTGGATCTCTACTTATGCGCAAATACTTTGTGACCGCTTGTTTAATTGAGTAAAAGCTTGACCCAAAAAACACCTTGTGTCTTTCACTTTAATGCGTACTGCGTACAAATTCGGTACGCTTCAGTACTGAACCTAAGGCTCCATACTGTAAAATCTGAATACAAAAATATTTTTAACTTTCCACTCCTTGTAGCGAGACAAAGTTGCTAAGTTGACAACATTGGTCCCTCTTGCTACTTCTCCTATCCTCTGGCAGACCAGGCATGTTTTAGCTGTGTTAAAAAGCAGTGTTTTTCTTCATGTCACCACTTAACAGGCATCATTAAATGTAATTGTGGCAGTCCAAATGTATGTGTGGCTATCTGCCAAAAATAAATTAATGTATGGGGAACCACTGTCACTTATACATTCAGTGCATTTGGTCTTGACTTAATCTAGTACAGTTGTGATCTTTCAACACTAATTTTGTTGCAGCTGGTTCACCATATACCAGAGACCGGATTAAACTATGAAAGAGACCCTCCTTATTCTTCACCAGCAGCGGACCCTTATCTGAACTTGCGTGATCCTGAGCCAAACCCCATGGACCAACCGAACAACAGACAGGAGGTTTGACACAATGGACTGCCTCACAAAATGTTATGAAAAATATCTACCTGTGTATGTTAAATATGATATCTACCTTTTACTGCAGGTCACCGTAGATGACCCCATGCTCAATCCAGTGTCTCAGGTCATCATGGCCATCAGAGAGAACACGGAGCAACTTTCCGAGAAGATCAAGTAAGATGAAACGCACACAATATCAATAAACATATGATTTAAACTATGAACATGAATATCAGCTTTGTGAGTGAGCACACAAACAATCTTAACTTAAATTCTAAAAAACAAGAATAGACATTTTTATCAAAGGACTCTTTTTTTATTATCTGTACCATTTCTGTCCCATTGGGGAACTGTGGGTTAAATTGTATTCATAGTCATGCAACCGCCGCGTCCACCACCACACAGATGTGTTTTTTATGCAGAACACGGGGCCCAGTTTGGTTTGGATCACATTAGTTTGTTTTGCGTTAAAAACAGTGCACGGTATGTTTTTATTCAAATAAAAACATTAAATGTCATGCAAAAATATTTCGTTGGTACCTTATGCACGACTTCTGTTTTGTTGAGCAACCTTTATGGGTGATCCAACCATAATGTTTGGGATCACTTGCCAGTCTCATGCAAACAATTGATTCCATTTCATGATTACAAATAATTGGATGATTTTGAATGAATAATCAGATTCTTTTAAAAAAATTGCTATATTTTATTTTCAGCAACTGTCAGTTACCGGCGTCAATCTCCTGCTGTGACTGCATCTCAATCACGGGCTCAGAATGGTCAGAAAGATAGAACCCTTCAGTTTCTGGATGTGCTTTTAAAGCAAAAATTACAAAAAAAAATTATGAGGAAACTTAAAACTTAAAACCCCGTAACAAGTTTAGAAGAAAAAAAACACACAAACACAGACATAAAAGTGTTAGTCTACGACCACACATATTTAGTTTTAATTGATATGTGTGCACTTCTTTCCTGATTAATGCATAGTTTCAGGCACAAATACAGCAGATTGTCCACTAACTTCATTTTGTACTGTTTTCAGAGTAATGTTTCAGGACAAAATGGATATTTGGGAACAAATCGAGGCTGAAGTTACTTCGGATAGCGATGGTCTTGTCGTGAAGACATCCAACAAGGTTTGAGTTTAAACATTTTTTGTAGTTTCAGCATAAATATTTAAAAAATAATTATGAACTGCATTTCAGGACATCACTTCTATTTTGAAAGAACTCAAGAGAGTCCAAAGACAACTTGAGGGTAAGTCATTTTTTTATTGACAAAAACCTGAATACTTATTTTAATTGAATTTGTCTTTCTAGTCATTAATACAGTCATGGAGCCGAGTTGCCAGGTGGATAGTGGACGGTCCTCTATGTCTGAAGTCCCATTGTCCTTGGGGAATCGCTCTTCTAGACCTGCAGCCTCACGAGACTGGAGAACAGTCCACTCCATTTCGAAGCGAGGCGGCGGTCGGAGACCAGGCGAGAGCGTGCGGAGAGCCGCCGTGACGCCAGAAGACCTTAGAGAGGGACGCTTGGTTTGACATCATCAAACACAGGTGTCAGACTTTTTAATTTTGCAAGAAGTGAAAATAGAGTATAGGGGAAGTGGAAGTTGATACAGACTTGGAATCTCCCTCACAGCCAGTCAAACACACTACTAAACTTGCCAGTGAATCTGTCCTCAACGCTATTTATGTGGGTTGAGTGAATGCGTGCGTATGTGCATGCGACATCCACCCATTCATTTGCCAATGAATTGCCAACTGCTGATTTAGAGACAGATGAAGATTAATTTGTTGCGTTAAAAAAAGCATCCTGAGAGGGTTGAAATCAGGGATCCCAATAATTTTTTATCACAGAGTGTCTACTATTTATAAGGGCTCTTTTGTGGGAAACTCATTTAATGTATGTAATGTCGTGGGGGAGACATTTATTTGTCTCAATAAGTTTGTCATTTTTATCCATCTGAATTAAAGTGAGCTCACTAAATATTTGCACAAGTGATATAGAAGCATGCAGTATGCTTTATTTTGTAGGATAATATGAGGCTTCTACCACATCATCTTCTACTAAGACGTCCCCTTAATCACATGGTCACTTCCAGCAGGTCTCAATGTGGTGTCCTTTTATTTTATATTTTCGTAAGGACAACTTTTGAGTCTTTGATCGTTTATTACCAGTTACCTCTAAATTTCTTGGGGATTTTTTGCACTATACATTATCCCCTTGTCTCTACATGCTGCAATTAAGAAAAGCTTTTTTTTCCTGTGTGAAAGCAGGATGAAGGTGCTTTACCATGATGCACCAACTCTATGTTGGTTCTCTTCCCAGTCCAGGTTGTGCGTGATTGTAAGGTTGATGCAAGTGCCATGGGAGCTGTGTTAGGACGCTTCTTGCAGCCAAGTTTGAGTGGATGTATGATGTGTTGCTGCTAATCATCTTTGATGCTTGGGTTTAGTCCCAACAAGGACCTTACATACATACAAAGCTACACCATTATGTGTCAATTTGTGTTGTTTTTCTTTCTATAAGCTATTGAAATTTGTGCTTCTTTAATAAAGAATCACATGTACCAGTAGTTGTCTTATTGGTGTTGTAATATGTTTGTTTCAAATGATTATATGGGTATTTTTCAAATAAATGAAACTAGCAAATATGTTGTCTTGCGGTCATTTACTTTTGTTACCGTACTTATTTAAGCAATGGAAAGGGCGAAGGGTGAAATTAAAATTATTTCAAAGAGGAAGTGAGTTGTGTGGGCAGAGTAAAGCTGAGATCGAAAGAAGCACCTTTGTTGTTTTTTCTGGCACGACGGTTCAGCTGCATCAGCCTCATGTGAGTTATAACATGTTTTTATTTCCACTTCATGGATAGTCTTAATCCACACTGCTCTTTTTCTTTTTTTTAAGATCACTCATTTATGAGAAGATGATTATTTCCATGCACTGCAGTCTACGTGACGGTTCTGTTTCCATCAAAAAGGTACACGTATGTCTGCATCACTTACATTACTTTTTACAGAACGGGACTTTTCTCTCACTTTGATTTATATCATCAGATGTCAACACACCGTGTGACTTTAGTTGTGCTATTGGCCTGTCTGACCATCTTGGGCATTCTGCTTGCTGTCGCTGTATTGGAGAGACCCCAATCCCCCCAAAGTAAAAAAATTCTTCCTCTGGACATCGATGGTGATGATATTTCTGTTGACCATTGCAGGTAACGACTCAAACTGGTGTATAAATGGGAATGCATGTTGGGTGGTGGTCAGAGAGACTGTTTGTACCAATTGGTAGCCAACTTCCGTCAGTGTACTGAATGAATGATGTGGTTTCACTGTAAACCGCTGTATACATTCTAATACATCATTATCATAACTTGATTCAGGCCTTCCCTGTACACTCTAGAAAAATATATTTTCTGTATCAGGTTCCCTCCGGGTACTTCGGCTTCCTCCCACTTCCAATGACATGCACCTGGGGATAGGTTGATTGGCAACACTAAATTGGCCCTAGTGTGTGAATGTGAGTGTGAATGTTGTCTGTCTATCTGTGTTGGCCCAGCGATGAGGTGGCGACTTGTCCAGGGTGTACGCCGGCTTCCACTCAATTGTAGCTGAGATAGGCGACCCCAAAGAGAATAAGCAGTAGAAAATTGATGGATGGATATATAATCCAAACTGCCTTTACTCTCTCACCATAGTCTCTAAAAATCCACTCTATTAATTGAAACTAATGCTCTCAAACTATTTTATTTTTTTTAAATCAATTTAATTTTAATTGTGATTAATCAAAGTCAATTTATTGCTTGCATAATTTAAATACATTTAAAAAAAAATGTTTGGAAACTAATACAATTTTGTCAGAATTAAAAAAAAAACGTTTCTCTTTGACATATGTAGTTTATTTGCTTAAAACAGGGCAACAGTTTTATCTATAGTCCAGTAAGAGTGTAATATGAAGTGTAATTTGCTATGAAGCACACCATTCTGAGTTTTCTCACTCATCTTTGCACTGATGTGTGATCACTGTCCTGATCACTGACTGAATAACAACCCACTCCGCCTTTCAGGTAACTGTATCCATAGTGAAGGTAAATGAGCATGTGTTGACCATATTCATTGCATGTGTTGACCATATTCATTGTGTAATTAATCTGCGCTTGTACATAATTAATGGAAAATTTGGGGCTGATTAATTGTACATGTTAACCTCCCTACCTTAAATATAGCCAAAGTTACAGTACATGTTTCTTTATTTTTCTCAAAATGTTTCATTGCAATCTTGTGTTTCACTGCAACACTTTTAGTATTTGTCTTATTGCGATCTTTCTAAGTCCACAATATTTGATCATTTATGAGTTTTCTGATGAAAAAACACAATGCTAATTTCTGTACGAAGCACGCTACAGTACGTTTTAGTAATGTAATGAAAATAATGTTGTAATTCAACAAAATAAGGTCTGCCAAATTATTAAAATATATTATTGTGATTAATTGCATTTAGTCCAAGTTAAATTATTTGTAAATAATCACAGATAGATTTTTTTTTAAATCTGTATTAAGTGTACCTTAGATCAGATCATGTTTTTGCACCAAGGACCGCTTTAATGTGAGCATTGTTTTCACAGAGCGGCCCTCCACATTGGGAAGATCAATACAGCAAAAATAAGTGCATAAAAATGGGAGCGCTGCAATTGTTTCTTTGAGATGCGTTGGTCTTAGCAGGTTAATGGTACGTATATTATAGAAACCATCAACCCGCTGGGAACTGCAGATGGAAATAACCCATTGAGCAAATTTTCATTGTATATGTTCATTAATGGTTCATTGTCCCATGTAACAAAGATATAACAAACGGTGACTTCTTATCAGCAGTTTTACTATACATCTTTGAACAAGCTTATTGGTGTGCTTATTAGTGCAGTGCTTCTCAAATATTTTCTGTAAAGCCCTCCAAGGAACAAACATATTTTGCACTCTCCACCGTGACAATGAATAGTACAATGTGGCTATAAAATTGTTAAATCTCTTCATAACATTGTAAGCTTTTTACCACTGAAGGAAACAAACAAACCTTTCCTCGTCTCCCAACGTGGTTACAGGGAAGCCAAGTGCTTCATACGCTTCAACATATTGTGGTACGGCAAAAAAAACATGTTACATGAGGTACCTTTTGCCCGCCTGGCATTACACCGTGCCACCGAGGGCATTACACTATTTGAGAAGGACTGGTTTAGTGATGAGGTGGCGACTTGTCCAGGGTGTACCCCGCCTTCCGCCCGATTGTAGCTGAGATAGGCACCAGCGCCCCCTGTGACCCCAAAGGGAATAAGCGGTAGAAAATGGATGGTTTAGTGGTACAGATGAGAGTTAAATCAAAGAAAATGCGATCGTACCAATCCCCGAACTGGTGGTTGGAGACCACTGCCTTAGATAATTTTCAAGTTTTTAATACCATTAACATGAAACTGAACAATCTGTTTGCTTCATGAAAATGTTAATAAATACTATACTCAACACAAAATGAACCCAAACACATTATCCCTCATACAAATAAATGCTCTCTTTAACATGCTTACAATGAACGGCGATTAAAAATACTGTGCCGTTAACCCTTAGGGAACAAGTTATGTAACAATACCCCAAAAGCCAAACAGGACATTTGTCAAAGTGCATAAAACATTTTGGATTCATATTTGTTTTACTTTTGTTACTCAAATCTCTCAATTAACTTTAGCCCGAAGCAAAAATAGTAAACATTAAATGTTTTTATTTTATTTTAACCCTTTAGACCCACAGAGGGTTAGAGAAAACTATAATTATCTCGTTATCGCATTAACTTTAAGATCTGTTAATAAAATGCAAGTTACAAAAGTATTGTAATGTACTTTAAAACTTTTCTAGAGTTAAATGGTTTTATTGAGTGCCCACTTAAGTGGTGGTGTCCAAAATGTTGGCATTGAGTGATGCATATTGAAAAATGAATGGATCAAAATAAAAACATCAGAGCTGACCTTTATTTTTGTTAACAGGCTAAAAACATTAAAAACAAACAACAACAAAAACATACATTTTTCAATAGTTTGCAAATAGTTCACTAGGGTGGACAACAGGTATTAGACGTTTAATTGATTGAAAATATTTATAAGATGAAATTTGTTTAAAAAAGCTTTTGTGAACACTATTAAATATGCTTTAATAACAGTCAATAATGTGTTCCTATAATTAAACAAATTAAGATACTGTACAATGCATTGCTAAAACATTTAGCCGACTGACTTCAAAACTAATTTTTGTAAAACACCGAAATCCTGACAAGACTAATACCAGCAATGAAATATTAATATATAGCATAAATTAATACATTTTCTGCCAAAAGGTTATTGAAAATGTAGTATTTTCTAAAACAGTCGCAGCAATACTACATGGCAATCAAAATGTAACCTGCGAGGCATATGTACAATTTAGTGAACATGGTTATTCATAAATTCCACAAATCACAAAATCAACACTGAAAAATGTTCAAAGGATCTGAGGAACTTTATGGAGAGACCTGAGATGGCACCAAATTTAGTACCCAAGGTCCCAGTTTAGCCCAATAAGTACCCTAAGAGGTACAGTACATATTAATTTACATAGAATACAATCTAAATAGAGTAGTTTGTAAGTATCATGGTTAATATGAGTAGATTATAAATAGAAAAAAGAATAGATTGTGATCTTGTAGAGTGCAAATAGAATGTAAAAACAATGACAGCAAATCTAATAAAAGCCCATTTCAGCACTGTGGGGAAGACCGTGGATACTTTAATATTAATCCTGAGTTATGGCTATATATCCCATTACTTTTTTATACCTGCAAGGGTTTCCTGAAAAAAACAGGAAAAGTTAGATCTTTGTCCCCTGCTCTGCACTTCTTCTGCATGTCTGTCGACTGTCTTGTTTGTGAGGATGGGTGGCAGTGTATGGCAGGACACTATTGTGTCCACTGTAGTGACTGATGCAAAACTTTAATGTTAAAACCCATGTATAGCTTACAAGGGAAATCAGTATGTGAACAGCTCTCCGCTATGATGACCATGAAACACAAAGATATGTTATCACTTATTAGTATCTCTTTTTTCCTCAAACAAACGAACCGCAGGCTGCATTTTCAACATCATTGAACTAAATCGGTTATTGTTTTTTTTATTCCTATTGCAACTGCTTCTAAAATAATCTGAATGTAATATTGGCCCTTACAGTATGGCTCTGGTTGAAAGCATTCCTCAACACGTGCAATACAAAGCCAATGTAACATTCGGGATCCCTTTGGAAAAAGCTTGGAAAGATCTTCTCTCCATGGCAACGCAGGAGTTAGAAGTGGTGTCCTTTTACTGGACGTTGACTGGGGAGGACATCAATGTCAACTCTTCCTCTGATATAACTGTAAGTTCCCAACAAACTGATATTTTTAGATATGAGGTCTCTTTAGATATCATATTGATGTGAAGATTTTTAACAATGACAGGGGCGGGAAATCTTGGAGCAGCTTCAGTCGCTTCCCTCCAGGAACATCTCAGTCCGAGTAGTGACCAGCCTTCCTTCCCTGAGGACAAACTCCACCGATTTAAAGATCTTAAAACAGAACGGTTTGGATTCGTAAATTGCTTATTGTTGATCATCGACATCCATTAATCCGTCTGTCCTCTGCAGGAGTGCACGTGCGTAATGTTGACTTTGGGCGTCTGACAAATGGTGTCCTGCACAGCAAATTCTGGATCGTGGACCAAAAGCATATGTTTGTAGGCAGTGCTAACATGGACTGGAGGGCTCTGACACAGGTGAATAGACATCATCATCAAAAAAAAAAATCAAAAAAGTTTTATTACTACACATGTGACAATGTAGGTGAAAGAACTGGGCGTGGTCATTTACAACTGCTCAAGTCTTGCAAGAGACCTCCATAAGATCTTCCTGTCTTACTGGGTGATGGCACATTCCAACAGCTCTTTGCCACACTCCTGGCCTTCTTCCTTAGACACTCACATCAATAAAGAGCGACCCCTTCTGGTGAATGATGGAAATATCACCAGCAGAATCTACCTTGCAGTGAGTTGAGTTCTGACAATTCGCACACCTCCGTACTTACATTTAGCATTTTGATCGCATCTGTACCTGGCTGTTGCATTCAGCACACCCCAAATGATGAGTGTATACTAGGGCGCTTGACTAACCGAATGTAATCCTCATGTTGGCTATGTCGTGGGAGGGGAGGGACTAACTGGAATTGAGAATTAAACAGAAGAGAAGAAGAACAGAAAGTGGATATATATTAGGGTGATTGAAACTACACGTTTTGTGTCAATCAGATACCAGATAAATAAAGAGCAAGTCGGACAGATACCGATATTTTTTTACTTGGACATTTTTCAAGATCATTGAAGGATTTTGTGATTTTTGCCCTTAAAATGTTGATGTTGATTAGAAAAAAACTCCAGACAAAGCTTTCAGGCATACAGAACATTTATATCAACACTAGGCCTGTCAAAGTTAATGAGTTAATGCATGCGAATAATCACAAAAAATTATCACATTAAAAATGTATATACGCAGATTATTCACACAATTTATTTTAACTGCACATGCTCCTTCATTGTAACCGGAGATGGTTACCTGAAATTAGTCAGGTCAATGCATTTGTCAGTGCAAATACGAGTGAGGACACTCTTACTGGTGTACTCGCTGGCAAATTCCACTTCAAAACACAACCTGATGGTACTTACGAAAATACTGTTACAAATTTTTGAGCAAATAAATTATCTACATATCGAGTAAAATGTTGAAATAAAGGTATGACATTCCGACAATAAAATTTTATTTGTTTAAAAAATAATAGGGTCTTTTTTTTAATCTATTTAATGCAAGTAATTTACTGTGATTAATCACTACTAAACAACATTCAAAAGTGTGTTTAATCTGATTCAGGAATCTGAATCTTTTTGACAGCACTATTTGTGTAAGATTTTGCAATATTAGATAAAATGCAAAACAAGGATTCCCTTATTCTGTTTTTGACATACAATTGTTTGAGAAAAATAAGTCAGTACTGCAAAATAATTAAACCAAAGCAAAACATGTCCTCTCAAATTCAAAACCTTCAAAGCCCGCCTTCAAGAACTTGTCTGAGTTTATAAACAATATATGACTACATATACATTTATAAGGGTGTCCCAATCCGATATTGATATCAGCTATTTGTCTGATATCAACAAAAAAAAAGGATCGGATGATATCGCCTTATATCTAAAATCTCGAATAAAAGCTCAGGTACAAGCTGCAATAAATTTACTTGTGCAAAACCAGTTAACATCTAAATGTACTCCAATAAGCACACTAGGTTGGTCTTTTTTGTGTTTTAGTGAAGTTATTTAAAAAAAGGTAAACACGGTTGGCTACTAGGAACTCGCAACCACACAATAACTAAGGTAGCCATACTTAATACCTGTCTTTAACTGAACAATGTTGCAGTCTAAAACCTGACATTTGTCAATATAAGCTAGTAATTATAGTTGAAGTGTACTTACAGATATAAAGCCTGCAAGGCAGAAGTGCATTAGAAAATATCCAGTAACAAACATCCATCCATCCATTTTCTACTGCTTATTCCCTTTTGGGGTCGCGGGGGGCACTGGCGCCTATCTCAGGTACAATCTGGCGGAAGGAGGAGTACACACTGGACAAGTCGCCACCTCATCGCAGGGCCAACACAGATAGACAGACAACATTCACACTCACATTCACACACTAGGGCCAATTTAGTGTTGCCAATCAACCTATCCCCAGGTGCATGTCTTTGGAGGTGGGAGGAAGCCAGGAGTACCCGGAGGGAACCCACGCATTCACGGGGAGAACATGCAAACTCCACACTCCTTGGATTGAACTCAGGACTGCAGGACCTTCGTATTGTGAGGCAGACGCACTAACCCCTCTGCCACCGTGAAGCCCTGTAACAAACATGTTGGCCTCATTCAACTTACTGTGTCATGAGTTTAACTTAATTAGTTATTGGGGCCACTTGTGTTGCCCAAAAATAATTAACACTTCACTTCATCTTAAAAATTGCTTAGTTCCATTCCAGACTGTTCTAATAAATAGATTAGTGTTCTTCGAACCTACAGTACCTAATGTCTCTTGATCCAGCCCTTTCTAACAGTCCACAATCCATCCATCCATCCATCCATCATCTTCCGCTTATCCGAGGTCGGGTCGCGGGGGCAGCAGCCTAAGCAGGGAAGCCCAGACTTCCCTATCTCCAGCCACTTCGTCTAGCTCTTCCCGGGGGATCCCGAGGCGTTCCCAGGCCAGTCCACAATACAAAAAAACTAAAGTATGTATGATTTGTGCATATATCGTTTCAAATCAATGTCAGTATTCGCCAATACTCAAGGCTCCAATATCGGTATCGTATCCGAAGTGAAGTAGTTGTAGCGTGACACCCTTATATATTTACAATATATTTGAACAACACAACAAAAACAGATTTGTCAAGATGACTGAAAAATACTACATGCTAATATAAATCAACCCACCTCTACTATAGTAAGTACATATACAGTACATATGGGAGTGTAAATACGGAAGTGCTCAGTTTGAACAGAGTTCCTTTTACCAATGAAGCTCTTGTAACAAGTACTTGTTGTCTATAGGGTTCTCCACCATCATTCTGTCCTGCATCACGGACTCAGGACCTGGAGGCCATCATCTCCATCATCTCTGAAGCGCATAATTCTATTGACGTGGCTGTCATGGAGTATCTCCCCATAGCACACCCACATAGGTTAATTAAGTTAAAAATATAATTGCAATATGTTTTTTTGCTTGAAGTCCGCTTTGTATTGTTCTTCCAGATATTGGCCCGATATTGACACCGCCCTCAGGAGAGCTGCGTTTGAGAGGAAGGTGAAGATCCGGATGCTTATCAGCTGCAGGCATAGCTCCTTAACCTTAATGCTGCCTTTCCTTCAGTCCCTCGCTGCCCTGGACAGAATCCAAATTGTAAGGAGTTGACGAGATGATCCATGATGTCCACATACGTTTTTACAAGTTCTTTTGTGTGTTTTTGTTTAGAAGTTGTTCATTTTACCCATGGTAAACCAGACAAACATTCCCTTCAGTCGAGTCAACCATAATAAATACTTGGTGACTGAAAAAGTGGCCTACATCGGTGAGTCATTGCTCAACATTGATGAGAATGATCAATTATTAATGAGATATTTGCTTTGCAGGTACATCTAACTGGTCAGGGGACTACTTTTTAAACACAGCTGGAGTGGGTCTGGTGATTTCCCAGCATGCTCCTTATCCTTTATGGAAGACCAAAACTGTGCAGGGCCACCTCATGGCGGTGTTCAACAGAGACTGGGACTCTCAGTTTGCAGTGAACCTTACTGATCTGGGCCACCACCCAGAATGTTTTTTGTCAACATGATGATGAGCAAAGCTTTTTCTACATCCATGCATTTATTCACAACCATGATGTTATTTTCATCTGTATAGCCACAATTGTATTTTATTTTGGTCCATTTGAGCAGGACACAAACTGCACAGTCGTCCCTTGTTTATCGCTGTTAAGTGGAGGACCAAGATATGACTGTGATTAAATAAATGTACCCTTAATACGAATCATTAATTAAATATGTATTCCGATATATGTTCTTCAGAGAAAATGAGCCAAAGTCAGTGAGTCACAGACCTGAACACCGCACAAGGGTGTTCACACATTGATTTAAATTGTCCACCGAATGCATTTAGTAATCGTTGCTACTGTTGTTTTCCTAGTTGATGTGCAACTGCAAACAGATTAAGTCAGTGTATTTCTGTTAAAAAATAGAAACCAAATGACTTTGACATCACAGCCTTTATATATAAAAATATATGTTTTAAACTGCCAAGGAAAAGGTTAAATGATTATGTTTGAACTGACAACTCGTTTTTGCTTATCATTGTCGAAAGAGGCGAACTAAAGTTGAAAAGGGGAGGTTAGATAGTGTCACTCTACTACCCCTCACCGATAGAGGACGCTGTGGTCAAAATAATGGCGGAAGCGTGTACGCTCCCGGTGAAGTAGTGAAGTAGTACGTGTGCATTTAGCTATTAGCTGTTAGCCTGCAGCCGGAGTGACCACAACTCTCTTTCAGTCACAAACATGGTGCTGCTTGAAAACGATTCGGTAAGGACTTCAGATATTTAAATTGTGTCGTATCCGTTTTTCATCATTAATTATAAAATACACTGGGCTAGCGTTTACAAAAGCTAACAAAGCCTGACAAAATGAACATTTGTCTTGGTAGCTTTACTGCTAGCGTCTGCTAGCTGAAGCTGAATGTTTTTTATATTTTATAAACCGATAGTCAATAGAAAACTTTTTAAAGTACATCTTACATTATAAACGATCACCTTGAAATTTGTGTGAACTAAAAAAAAACTGAACTTTTGACGTATATTATCTCCTTATGCATTTAATAGCTTATGTGGCTACTTGTATAATACAATTTGTGTTCTTTACGAACCAGGTCTTCATTGTTATCGTTAACCTTATTTCTTTTAAACTATCCATAGTTTCATGTGATTTATTAATGTGTTTTTTGGAGTTTACATGTTCTCCTCGTGACTGCGTGGGTTCCCTCCGGCTTCCTCCCACCTCCAAAGACATGCACCTGGGGATAGGTTGATTGGCAACTCTAAATTGTCCCTAGTGTGTGAGTGTGAATGTTGTTTGTCTATCTGTGTTGGCCCTGTGATGAGGTGGCGACTTGTCCAGGGTGTGCTCCGCCTTCCGCCCGAATGCAGCTGAGATAGGCTCCAGCATTCCCCGCGACCCCAGAAGGGACAAGCGGTAGGAAATGGATGGTGTTTAGTGTTGCCAGTCAACATATCCCCAGGTGCATGTCTTTGGAGATGGGAGGAAGCCGGAGGGGACCCACTCAGTCACGGGGAAAACATGCAAACAGTCTTTCCCTAAACCTGATGAAGACTATTGTTAAAGTTGACCATTCTGTGTGTCTTCTTGTTTCTTCTAGTTCCTCACAGAGCTCACTCGTCTGTTCCAGAAGTGCAGATCTTCGGGTAGTGTCGTCATCACGTTGAAAAAGTGTAAGTAATTCTACAGAATCATACTGGGTTGTTGGTTCATGCCTCCTCTTATATTCCATATTAGCACAATAACGTATCAAGCAGTAAAGGACCAAGACATGGCACAGTTTGTCAATAAACAGTAATGCTGCACCTTAGTTTCTCACCATAGTCCATCCATTTTCTATTGCTTATTCCCTTTGGGGTCGCGGGGGGTGCTGGTGCCTATCTGAGCTACAATCGGGTGGAAGGCTGGGTACACCCTGGACAAGTCGCCACCTTATCGCAGGGCTCTCACTATAGTATAGTTGTAAATAAACATTGCTGTTTACGGTACTTCCAATGTACTTTGAACTTAAATGGCTTAACTTGAACTTACTCCAAATGTAACTCAACTTGGCTATGTGATCAGGTTGTTTTTAGCCTGTCAGCCCAATGAGACATCTGTATTTTTCTATTGTTCGTTTGAGAGTCCTGCTGTCCTCTGTCAAACCCCTATGACATAAATTATTTAGCTATGAATCTACCGGGCGCGGGTTTAGCTTTTTTCCTTTTTTCTTTGGGCTCTATGGGTCCCCTTTTCGAAAAATAAGACCAGTTTCAACAAGAACAACATGATAGCAGCAGCAGCAAAGAAGTCTTTAGCGTGGAATTTGCATTGAGAGAACTCACATTAAAAGCAAGGACTCCAGAGTCACAATGCACTTGTTATCCAAGGTACAGTGTTTCATTAATTCATACAGGTGAACTTCTTTTTACGCTTGTTTGACAAGAATGTTAAAACAATCTAGCGCCCCCTAAGTCCCATCTTCACCTTAACGGGTTACACGTATCAAGACAATCGGCCTGTTTTTAGTCTGATATTCCTCCTTCCAACAAAAAGACAGGAAATTCCCGATCATTTTATGTCTTACAAGATTTTTTTATAAAATTGTCCTGTGGTCTTAGGGGACTTAAGAGAACATTTGCCCAGACACTTGTCTCTAAAACGGGTCAGGCCGACAATCATACATTTTAAACATATTCAACATTTTTGACCAAAACTCTACCTGTCTTTGGGATATGCTAACGCCTTTGAGTCATCGCTGCGTGAATTGTGACGTTGTCAGTAAAGCAGCCGATCTGTAAGCTGAAAAAAAAACATTGCTGCTACTTTATTGAGGATGTATTCACCTCTGGCTTGCTCGGATTATTAAGTGTGTTCCCTTTTTCCAGTTTTTTCAAAAATATTTTAGTTTGGGATTTTACTTTAATTTTGGTATCGATCAGGTACCAAGGAAATACAGGGCTTCTATTGCTGAAACTATTATAAATACCAACACTGTTTGTCTTAAAACGCTATGATTATTGAATCATTTTAAGATTTTTTTTTTTTTTTAGTTTGTTGATTTTGATAACATTGAAATATGTTTTGCAAATAAACATAGTATTATAAACATATAGAACAATTTAAATCAATGTAATAATATATCATATCCATTTGCAGTTGTATTACACACAATTGTTTGAGGAAAAAAGTCACTAATGTAAGAAAAAATGTTATAAATGAAACAGAGATATTTGTGAAAAGTAACACTGACAGACTAGAAGAGTAATTTGCTGGAACATTGAAAAGAGGAGTTACAACAGAAGTATCGATCCCACAACACATCAATCCGATACCAATACTCGACTTGGTACGCTGGGCGTGTTACTTTGTCCATAATACACACTTCAGTTCATCAGATGTCTGTATAAACATGCATTTAGTGAAACGCATGTTTCACCTCTAAACGAGGCATTCCTAGTCTAAGGTAGCATGTTGTCAAGGGATTGGCGTTAACAAATTGTCCTCTGTTCAAAAGTCTCTGCAGTGCGTTTGTAACAATACCAACTTGGTCACATTTGTTCACTTTGAGATTTCGGCTTGGACGACTAGTCTGTCGGTGGTGGGACAGACTATTTGTGTGTGTGTGCTGTGTTGATATTATTGAAGCATACTACACACACACACATACACACACACACACACACAGATCACAACTGATCAATCCCTGATTTATCGTTATATGTAGGGTCTGCAATAAATAAAAAATATACTCTTAAGATGTACTTTTTTTTGTACCAACCTGAGTCTTTAAAATGAAGACTGTTTTACAGCTAAAATACTTAAGATGTACAGGTAAAATTAGTTATGATTGGTAATACAATCTGTACAAAAGGTCTGAATAAATTAAATCGTGCAAAAACTGAAGCAATCTTTCCCAAATCCAATTGATCAATTCTAAACACCCCTTCAATATTAACACATTTTACAGCGAATAATTATAGTTTTATATGCAGTAAACAACGCAAAATACATATACATGACGAATAACATGGATAAATGAACATGTAGCCTAATTTTTACCTTTTTATTACATTTTATTGGCAAAGAGAGTGATAAGCGGGGGAAGGCGAGCAGGAATGAGACACTCGAACGCCACCATAGTACTTTATTTCTTGAATTCTATTGTGTTTTCCACCTTCTTTTCAAAGTGCTAGCCCTATGATAGCTGATTAGCAGTCCTACTCTATAAAAAACACCTCAGAGACCTGTTTAGGTACTCAATTCCACTGAATGATACCGTTAAGTGGACTAGTTTGTTATGCACAATTTTTGGCCGTATGATAACCCAGGCGACAAAAAAAAATTATTGTGTAACTGCGTATGGCAACTAAGACACCATTGTTGTTAGTTATTTCCTTCCTAACCCTTTGGGTTTATTACGAATTGGGTTTCAGTCCGACCTTTTGAGGTTGCATTTTATTTCCATTTTTATGTTTGTCTATTAACATACTATAAATGTGTTCACTTGTGACTATCATCTGTAATAAGTGTTTCTTTCTTTGTTACTTTTTATTTGGAAGCTTTAAACTTTAATAATGTCTGTATTGTGGTGACTTGAGTCGTGTTCTTCAGACGACGGGAGGACTAAGCCAGTGCCTAGAAAAGGCCACTCGGAGTCCTTTGACCCTGCAGACAACAAATGTCTCATCAGAGCTTCTGACGGCAAGAAGAAAATAAGCACAGTGGTAAGTTTATTGGATTTTAGGGTGTCTTTCTTACAAATTGTGTGCTTTTCATGTCAAACCATTTTTCTTACAGATCAATACCAAAGAAGTAATCAAGTTTCAGATGGTATGTTTTTTATATTACACTTTTCCTTTTGTTAGGTGTTTCTTGTGAGTTTTTTATTTCTCAACTTCTTGACGTTCATGTGACTCTGTATATCCTCAAATAGTAGCCTCAATGCTGTGTTGTTATCCACCTAATAAATAAACTTCACCTCATGTAATGCCACTAAGTAGCTTTGGAAAAGAATATCGTCATACTGATAATTGAACAACATGGGGGAAACAAAGCTCCAATAACTGATAAACGCTCCAATGAGGTGAGATTACCCACACTGTGCTGTAGGTGGGTTAGGGTGAAGAAATAAAAAAATTCACTGTACCCACATTGTGCTGTAGGTGGGTTAGGGTGAAGAAATAAAAAAATTCACCGGACTTCGCTACCTTTTCGTGGAAGGCATCACCCGTCTGAACCGAATGCCCTACAAACACTTTGCAGGGGGAAAAACACTTGTGTTTTGACATATGAAACCTCACAAGCCACCCACTGGTATCCACACTGAAAAATGAAGACGCTACTGGTGCATTAGTCGGGTGCTAAGTGAGTGCAGACCACCTCCAACAATTACTCTGCGGTAAAATACGCACGTAACATTCTTGTTAGTAACATTCTTGTTAGTATTGTAGCGTACTGACAGAAAAACAGTCTGGCGCTTTTTTGTTTTATTTATTGCCAACCCTGACATGCCAACAGCAGCCCTCATTACACCATAGCACCACAGTGCTTGCCCACCCACAACAACACGCCACTTTCTCCAGTGAGAACACCTGAATTTTTGACTATAAAACATTACACACCAATTAAGTTGTTTATTTGCACGTTCTCTATGCTCTGTAGTGCCGCAATAACTATGGCATTTTTTTGTTGATTTTAATATTTTTAAATGTATTACTTTATCATTTAATCTATACCACAGAAGTATGTAAATTACTAGTCTATTCAACTTGAATCTCACAAAATTCCAGAAAAAAACATTTTTATTTTTTAAATACCAGTTTTGGCTAAAATATATGAGACTCAACCCTAAGCTTCACTGATTTATAGATGAGATGTTAGCTCTACTGTAGTAATGATGTCATATTTGGTTTGCACAAATCTACATGTACAGTTTGTCATATCCACTTTTTCTTTGACTCTTTCTTACTTTAAGGTGTGCACAAAATGCAGATAGATATACAATGCATCTGGAAAGTATTAGCAGTGCTTTAATTTTTCCACATTTTGTTATGTTAGTCTTATTCCAAAATGGAACAGATTCAAATGTGTCCTCAAAATTCTACAGACAATACTCCATAATGTCGATGTGAATGAATATGAATATATATATATATATATATATATATATATATATATATATATATATATATATATATATATATAAATAAGACATGCACCTGGGGATAGGTTGATTGGCAACACTAAATTGGCCCTAGTGTGTGAATGTGAGTGTGGATGTTGTCTATCTGTGTTGGCCCTGCGATGAGGTGGCGACTTGTCCAGGGTGTACCCCGCCTTCCGCCCGATTGTAGCTGAGATAGGCGCCAGCGCCCCCCGCGACCCCAAAAAGGGAATAAGCGGTAGAAAATGGATGGATGGATATATATATATATATATATATATGTATATGTATATGTGTGTATTTTTTAATTCATGTAAAACAATCACATGTACATAAGTATTCACAGCGTTTGCACAATACGTTGCTAATGCAACTCTGGCAGCTATTACAGCCTCAAGTCTTTTTGAATACAATGCCACAAGCTTGGCAAACCTATGTTTGGGCAGTTTCACCCATTCCTCTTTGCAGCAATTCTCAAGCTGCATCAAGAACCTGATGGTCACTCTGTCAGACCTACAACATTCCTCAGAGGAGAGAGGGGAACCTCCTAGAAGGACCATTTCTGTCACAATCTACCAAGGAGGCCTGTATGGCATAGTGCTCAGACAAAGTTTGCCAAAATGATCTTGAAAGACTCTCAGACCATGAGAAACAAGTTTCTCTGGTCTGATGAGGCAAAGATTGAACTCTTTGGTGTGAATGCCATACATCTTGTTTGGAGGAGACCAGACACCGCTCATCACTAGGCCAATACCATCCCTACAGTGTAGCATGGTGGGGGCAGCATCATGCTGTGGGGATGGTTTTCAGCAGCGTGAACTGGGTGACCATTCAGGATAGAGGGCAATATGAATGCAGCAATGTACAGTGACATCCAGGAGGAAAACAAACGCTTCCCATGGAGCTTGAGAGGTGCTGCAAAGAGAAATGGGTGAAGCTGCCCAAAGATAGATGCTATCAAAGCTGTCAAGTGTGCGTCAAAGTATTGAGCAAAGCCTGTAAATACTTATGTACATGTATTTTTTGTTTTAGTTCATTTTTGATACATTTGCAATTAAAAAAACAACTATTTTTTACATCATTATTAGGGGGTAATGTCTGTAGAATTTTGAGGACACAAATGTATTCAATTTTAGAATAAGACTATTATATAACAAATTGTGGAAAAAACAAAGCCCTGTGAATACGTTCCAGCTGCACTGTCAATAGGTATTGGTCTTGAGAAGCAGGAATATATCAGTATAAAATATTGTTCATCCCTATACTGTAAATAGTTTCAGTACCATTCTCCAGCTTTCCCACACAAAACACTTAAGCTGGAGGTTTTGGTTGAACAGAATTTTATTCTTTACAGAAACATGAGAAGTAGGTTGAATGGAAGTGAATCAAGAAATCGTACAGGAAACATTGTCTGCATGGTCTTACAGCCGAGCAGCAAATGCAAACTTGAATAGTCACGTCGTCGATGAAATCACACCTGTTTAAAAATGTCAAGTACCCTTTCCTGTTGACCCTATTATATTTGCCATAACTTCTTACATGACACTATATTACTGCACCTTTCCTGACTTTGTGCCCCATTTTCAGTAGTTTTGTAGGGCGGAGATTATTGATGGCTGTAGGGACAATTGCAAAAGTATGTAATGTACTTATGTGCGTGCATCCTGAATAACTGTTCCCAGGAAACAGTCACTGCTTATGCCTGACTAATTCAACTGCCTCTTTGCAGGCATATTCCAACCTCCTCAGAGCACACATGGATGGACTGAAGAAGAAAGACAAAAAGAGTAAAAGCAAGAAAAGCAAAGCTACCCAGTGAGCAACAGACTGATAGGCTTATGAACTGATCCTGGTCCTTCTGACAGGGAGGGAGTAGGTTCCACTCAGACGACCCGTTGGTCCCTCCCTCAGAATACCGTGTACATCGTTCCAGTGACTACTTCCATACTTTGCCATGCTAATGTGTTGTCGGCAATTCTTCCGAGTGCCATCTGTGAGGATTTGTTGTACCGCACAAATCGACCACTCTCGACAGTCTCTGGAGCCAAATCCACGCAGTCCACCCCAGCGGCGTGTTGACTTTTCTTCTATTTAATGACTACGATCCCTATTTATGTTCAAATTCTAATTGTCAAGCCAGTCACTTTAAGTTTTTTTTAGAGGGATGATTTCATTTTTATCTTTGGCAAATGTATTGAACTGTCGGATGAGTTGCTTGGACACAAAACAAAAATCTGTTTTTTTCCCTCATGTGTTTAAAGTATTTTTGGTAGAATTATTCCCCCTTTAAGGACCCCATGAAGCTGCCGCTCTCACAATCTAATTTTGTCAATAATGATGTTTCAGTTCATCAGACGTTTGAATGGGCTAAATAGCACAACATTGATTTAGTGAAAGGCATCTTGGACTTCTGGACTATGCATTCCCAATCCAAGGCAGTGTGTTGTGTCAGGGATTGCAGCAGTGTTGTCGTTGACAAATAAAGTGCTCCGTTCAAAAGTCACCGCAGTGTGTTTTATAACTAACATTGTGTGTTGTCTCAAAGCACCGTGTTCCGCTTGTCCACTCTCTCCTTTGGGGAGACAGCCGCCTGGTTGTGGCGCTCGCTTTCCTCCTCGTAGCCTTGCTTCATCAAGCCGGTCACGTACTGGAACAAGGTCTCAACACAAAACAATTGGTCGTCATTAATAAAAAGTTGTTTGTGTGGTCCCTCTCTCGTGTGATAGCAAATATATATACCACAGTATGTTAATTTTTTTTATAAATAGGGAAAGTCATTGAAAAGCAAGTGCATGAGAAGTTGTGAAAAAATTAACATCAAATTGCAACTTATGACTACAGTTCTGCCAAACAGGTCAAGTTTTAAAGCAACGGTAAACCACAATATAGCAATAGAGGTTGACACAAGCACATTAAAACCTGACAGGAGGTACTTGTAATATTACACTTTCAATATTGGAAAATAAAATACTGTCTTGTGATTCTTTGGCATACCACTAGATAGAGCCTGTGCACAACTAGTGTACCACAGTTTAAGAATCACTGTTTTAACTATATTCAACACTATTAAGTGCATTCTTGATATATTTACTATGCAGTTACTGTAGAATATAAGAGTTTAACTTTCTGCTGCAATAAATTAGCTTTAAATAATATTCAAATAATTGAGATAGGCCTGTGATGTTGCTGTTGTTTTGATATTTTTGTAATGTTCTCTAAAATAGTAATGTATTTAATGTTTTTCTTTTTCTTGGCATTTTTAAAAATGTTTAAGTGCGGTGTTAAACATTCTGTTCTCATTCAAATGTAGTTGAATTTTGCTAAAAAGAATAATGCACTTTTGGTAGAAAACCTGTTTGGTGTATATAAATGTGTGTATATATATTTATACACAAACAGGTTTTCTACCTGCATAAACCTGTTTGTGTGTATATAAATACTTAAATACAGTGGGGCAAAAAAGTATTTAGTCAGCCACCGTTTGTGCAAGTTCACCCACTTAAAATGATGACAGAGCTCTGTAATTTTCATCATAGGTACACTTCAACTGTGAGAGACAGACTGTGGAAAAAAAATCCAGGAATTCACATTGTAGGAATTTTAAAGAATTTATTTGTAAATTATGGTCCAAAATAAGTATTAGGTCCCTTCAAACAAGGAAGAACTCTGGCTCTCACAGACCTGTAACTTCTTCTTTAAGAAGCTCTTCTGTCCTCCACTCGTTACCTGTATTAATGGAACATGTTTGAATCTCGTTATCTGTATAAAAGACACCTGTCCGCAGCGTCAAACAGTCAGACTCCAAACTCCACTATGACCAAGACCAAAGAGATGTCAAAGGACACCAGGAAAATAATTGTAGACCTGCACCAGACTGGGAAGAGTGAATCTACAATAGGCAAGCAGCCTGGTGTGAAAAAACCAACTGTGGGAGCAATTATAAGAAAATGGAAGACATACAAGACCACTGATAATCTCCCTCGATCTAGAGCTCCACGCAAGATCTCATACTGCGGGGTCAAAATGATCATGAGAACGGTGAGCAAAAATCCCAGAACCACACAGGGGGACCTGGTGAATGACCTGCAGGGAGCTGGGACCAAAGTAACAAACGTTACCATCAGTAACACACTACGCTGACAGGGAATCAAATCCTGCAGTGCCAGACGTGTCCCCTGCTTAAGCCAGTGCATGTCCAGGCCCGTCTGAAGTTTGCCAGAGAGCACATGGATGATACAACAGAGAATTGGGAGAATGTCGTGGTCAGATGAAACCAAAATAGAACTTTCTGGTATAAACTCAACTCGTTGTGTTTGGAGGAAGAAGAATACTGAGTTGCATCCCAAGAACACCACACCTATTTTGAAGCATGGGGGTGGAAACATCATGCTTTGGGGCTGTTTTTCTGCTAAGGGGACAGGACGATTGATCCGTGTTAAGGAAAGAATGAATGGGGCCATGTATCGTGAGATTTTGAGCCAAAACCTCCTTCCATCAGTGAGAGCTGAATGGTTGACCAAATACTTATTTTCCACCATAATTTAAAAATAAATTATTTAAAATTCCTACAATGTGAATTCCTGTTTTTTTTTCACATTCTGTCTCACACAGTTCAAGTGTACCTATGATGAAAATTACAGACCTCTGTCATCATTTTAAGTGGGAGAACTTGCACAATCGGTGGCTGACTAAATACTTTTTGGCCCCACTGTGTGTATGTATGTATATATATATATATATATATATATATATATATATATATATATATATATATATATATATATATATATATATATGTACCGTACAATATATAGGGGTGTCTCGATCTGCTTGCGATATCAGATATTGGTCGGGTTATATTGGGCTGCATCCAAAATCTTCCAATATAAACTACAATGCAAGCAGGTCTGTAGCATGTTTCATTACTTGTGCAAAGCTGGACAGCAAGTTAACATGTAAATGTTAACTTGTACTTTTGTCAAGTCATTTACAAAAGGTTAACATGGTAGGCTATAAGCTAGTAAGAGATAGCATCTAGACAACAGCTAAGCACACATTAGTACACAAGCTAGACCTTGATAAGTGTCCTTAATTGAACAATATTGCAGTTTAAAACACACCACATTTGTCAATGTAAACAAGTATCAAATATTAATAATTGCATATTACTTACACTTCCAGGGCAGAAGAATAGTAGACAGCATCCAGTAAAAGAAAATTCCTGCATCATTCACCATACTGTCATTAGGTTAACTTAATAAATTACTGTGATTACTAGGTGTTGCCAAAATAACAATTACCAATCCTCGTCAACTTTAAGACAGCACAAGTACATTCCAGATAATGAATCGCTTAGTGTTTTTCATATCCTTTGAATGTTCTTTGATTGATTTCACTTAACGTAATCAAACCTTTTCTAGCACTCCACACTACAAAACGGATAAACGTATGTGTGATTCGAGCTGACATCGGTATCGGGACACCCCTGTACTGTATGTATGATTATTGATGCAAGAGCATTTGTTGTTTGAATATAACGTGTACAACATGCTCTCATATTGACATGACATGACAGCATGTACATAAATATGCATCACTAGGCTGTACAAAACCCAAAACCAGTGAAGTTGGCACATTGTGTAAATCATAAATAAAAACAGAATACAATGATGTGCAAATTCTTTTCAACTTATATTCAATTGAATAGACTGCAAAGACAAGATATTTAATGTTTGAACTGAGAAATAATCATTAACTTAGAAATGAATGGCAGCAACACATTGCAAAAAAGTTGGTACAGGGGCATTTTTACCACTGTGTTACATGGCCTTTCCTTTTAATAACACTCAGTAAACATTTGGGAACTGAGGAGACAAATTTTTGAATCTTTTCAGGTGAAATTCTTTCCCGTTCTTGCTTGATGTACAGCTTAAGTTGTTCAACAGTCCAGGGTCTCCGTTGTGGTATTTTAGGCTTCATATTGCACTACACATTTTCATTGGGAGACAGGTCTAGACTACAGGCAGGCCAGTCTAGTACCTGCACTGTTTTACTATTAAGCCAGGCTTTTGTAACACGTGCAAAATGTGGCTTGGCATTGTCTTGCTGAAATAAGCAGGGGCGGCCATGATAACGTTGCTTGGATGGCAACATACGTTGCTCTAAAATCTGTATGTACCTTTCAGCATTGAAGGTGCCTTCACAGATGTGTAAGTTACCCATGCCTTGGGCACCAATACCCCCCCATACCATCACAGATGCTGGCTTTTGAACTTTGCGCCTATAACAATCCAGAAACTTATTTTCCTCTTTGGTCCAGAGGACACAACGTCCACAGGGCTAGCATTCACAGGAGTTAGCATTCATAAGCCTGATGGCCTGTGGGTAGAAACTGTTTGTCAGTCTCGTAGTCCTGGATTTCAGGCTCCTGTATTGTCTGCCTGATGGTAGGAGGCTGAAGAGACTGTGCTGGGGGTGTGTACTGTCCTTTATGATGTTGTTTGCCCTCCTGGTGGCCCTGGTAGAGTACATGTCCTGTAATGAGTGGAAGGCTGCTCCTGATATGTACTGAACAGTTTTATTCATTCGCTGGAGTGCCTTCCTGTCCTTAGCAGTGCAGTTTCCATACCAGACCGTGATTGAGCTGGTAAGGACACACTCAACCGTATTTTTATAGAAGTTGCTGAGAATTTTGGGTAGCATACCAAATTTTCTCAGGCTTCTTAAGAAGTACAGTCGCTGCTGGGCTTTCTTTATTGTTTGTTGGGTGTTGTGATCCCAGGTGAGGTCCTCGCTGATGTGGGTCCCGAGGAATTTAAAGGTTTTCACCCTGTCCACCTTTGTCCCCCCTATGTACAGAGGTGTGTACTGTGCACTCCTTCTCCGTGGGTCAATAATCATCTCCTTGGTCTTGTCTGTGTTCAAGGAGAGATTATTATTCTGACATCAGGCCACCAGTTCCGCTACCTCCCTTCTGTACGCTGCCTCTGCTCCCCTGGTGATCAGTTCGACGACCGTAGTATCATCTGCAAACTTGATGATACTGGTGTTGTTCTGGGAGGCCACACAGTCGTGTGTGAAGAGGGTGTACTGTAAGGGGCTCAGCACGCAGCCTTGGGGGGTCCCTATGCTTGAAACCTTTGTGCCTGATGTCTGGTTGCCGATTCTGACTGACTGGGGCCGGTTTGTGAGAAAGTTCAGGACCCAGTCACAGAGAGTTGGTGTCAGACCAACAGTGAGGAATTTAGCAATGAGTTTTTGTGGGATTACCGTGTTAAAAGCAGAGCTGTAGTCGATGAATAATAGCCTGGCATAGGTGTCCTTGCCCTCTAAGTGGGTGAGGGTGGTGTGGATGACGGTGTTGACTGCATCCTCAGTCATTTCACTTCCATTTCATGGAAGCTGCTTTTATACCCAATCATGGCACCCACCTGTTCCCAATTAGCCTGTTCACCTGTGGGATGTTCCAAATAAGAGATGTTCCTCAACTTTCTCTGTCTTTTTTGCCACTTGTGCCAGCTATTTTGAAACATGTTGCAGGCATCAAATTCTAAATGAGCTAATTTTTGCAAAAAATTAAGTTTAGTAATCTATTCAATTGAATATAGGTTGAAAGGGATTTGCAAATTATTGTATTTTGTTTTTATTTACAATTTACACAACGTGCCAACTTCACTGGTGTTGGGTTTTGTACAACACATATTGCATTTGGCCTGAAGGAAGGATGCACACTAGTCACCTTCCAAGCCTCCTCCAGCTCGGTGGTCCACCTCTCCTTCAGGATGGGCTGCACAGCACTGATGAATTCTACTCCAACGTACTGCAAGCACACAGATGATAGCAAACATGTTCTCCCTGATCCCACAACTCATGGGGGTCTTACATTGTAGTATTTAGGGGGGGCGTTGTAGTGGTAATGGCTTCTCCCTAGATTCACAGCCAGAGCCTCCAGCCTTTCCAGCTGGTCCAGCCTGGCCACACTTTTCTCAATAAACGACATCACCCTACAAGACAGGAGAAAGCAATGATGAGCAGTCCACATTGGCCACAGCTTCTATTAACTGTGACATGGTGGCTCTCTCTTTGCTGACATTTCAGGCTTCAGCAGCTCAAATGCTGACATTCCTTTGATTATGCATCCATTCATTGACTACCGTTTTGCACAGTCTACCTGTGTGTGTGTGTTTATGTCTGTGTGTGTTTCAGAGGTGTGGATTCGAGTCACATGACTTGGACTCGAGTCAGACTCGAGTCATGAATTTGATGACTTTAGACTCGACTTGACAAAATGTAAAAAGACTTGCACCTCGACTTTGACTTTAACATCAATGACCTGTGACTTGACTTGGACTTGAGCCTTTTGACTTGACATGACTTGCAACTTTCTCCAAAACCCAACGATTAAAAAGTTATTCAGGAGCGCTCCGTGCCTTCCATTGTGTACTTGTGTGTTTGTCAGCGTGTGTGCGATGACAGCCTGTGCGCTACCTGTCAGTACAACAGCCAATCAAATTACAACCACGTTAATTTCGTCACACAGCATTCATCCAATCAAATTGCAGGAAAACCAAACAGAACTGCTCTCAAACAACAGAAGAATAAGTGAAGAAAATTATGCCATAAAGTGTTTCGTTCGGGTATTACAACTTGGTCAACAAAACAGGAATTGCCGTATGCAAAACATGCGGTTGGAAGATTACAGACGGAGACGCAACAACTTCCAACTTCGTTCGACATTTGAAGTTGCACAAAGAAGGGTACGTTTTGAATGTAAGCTAACGTTTATTGGCTGAGTAACGTAACTTTTATTTGCTGTGTATTTAAATCAGTGAGGCTGTGAACTCACTGCTAGTGTTATAACCATAGACGTCTTATAAGGGTACGCAGCATCGAGCGCTACTGCCTATTGCCGCTGACGTGACGCGCGGCCGCCATCTTGGAGTGGTGATCCGCTCCACTCAGTGCAATTCATTTGGCAGGAGCAGTGAACTGTCAGCACATTTAATTCATATTACCTCACGGAATACCACTGATACTCACGCGCTTTTTTGTCATACGTGTAACTATGATAAAGGACACATGTCTTGGCGTGTTCATAATTTGCTTAACAGTAATAGAATATTCTTATAAGATATAAGTGACCAGACGTCTGAGATCAAAACTGGGAATATAATCCCAGAGAAGGGGAAAAAACAGTCAGCTATTTTTAAGTTAAAGAAACAATATGATTAGGTTGTATATACATGCATATATCCTACATAAACAATGTATGAATACATTATATATCTATATATCTTACGGACCTATTGACCAGTGGTTCTCAAATGGGGGTACTTGAAGGTATCCCAAGGGGTATATACATGATGTTTTTTTTAAAGATTCTAAAAATAGCAACAATTCAAAATCCTTTATAAATAAATTTACTGAATAATACTTCAACAAAATATGAATGTAAGTTCATAAACTGTGAAAAGAAATGCAACAATGCAATATTCAGTGTTGACAGCTAGATTTTTTGTGGACATGTTCCATAAATATTGATGTTAAAAATGTCTTTTTTGGTTAAGAAATGTTTAGAATTAAGTTAATGAATCCAGATGGATTTCTATTACAATCCCCAAAGAGGGCACTTTAAGTTGATTACTTTTATGTGTAGAAATCGTTATTTAAAATTGAATCACTTGTTTATTTTTCAACAAGTTTTTAGTTATTTTTACATCTTTTTTTTCCCAAATAGTTCAAGAAAGACCACTACAAATGAGCAATATTTTGCACTGTTATACAATTTAATGAATCACAAACTGATGACATAGTGCTGTATTTTACTTCTTTATCTCTTTTTTCAACCAAAAATGCTTTGCTCTGATTAGGGGGTACTTGAATTAAAAACATGTTCACAGGGGGTACATCACTGAAAACAGGTTGAGAACCACTCTTATAGACTTATACTCTGTTGCTGCAACAGCAGAGAGTTTATTCTGTCTTGACACTTTGTATTGATATTTTCCATTACATTCTTCCCTTAAATGATCATGTTTACAATGATTGTTTTGTATGTATTTTTCATGTATGTTGCTTTTGATAAAAGTGTCTGCCAAATACTTAAACATTTAGGTGGGCCTGAAAGTTTGTAAACCAAATACCTTTAGGGGGGTCATCCTCCCCCATAAGATTTTTTTGTGATTTTCACACACAAATATTGTAGTTCTTTGCTCCTGCTTAACTCTGTGGTAATATTCTTTTCACAAAATACAACCAATAGTATGTTAATGTTAAATCTTACTTGTGAAAAGTAATCCCCCAATTCCTATTTTCAACAGTCCGCTCATTTGAGCAGGAAAACGCTGAATACCAGCCCAGCATCTTTGTTTTCTACCTGTCAACTGTCAGTTTAGGCTGCTTGCCGGCTCCTCA
Organism: Nerophis ophidion; assembly: GCF_033978795.1. Lineage (NCBI taxonomy): Eukaryota > Metazoa > Chordata > Actinopteri > Syngnathiformes > Syngnathidae > Nerophis > Nerophis ophidion. Next base: position 47,533,141 of record NC_084613.1, read on the forward strand.
TCACCACTTCAAGATGGCGGCCAAATTGCTTGCGTCACAGCAGCCAATTCTGCGTCTACTTATAAGATGTCTATGGTTATAAGTCATTGCAAACACGGCAATCTGTTGCGTCCACTGCAGTTCGCTAACTTATTCATACTTTTTGTCAAGTGATTTTTTTTTTTAAGCAGGGTTGCATGAGGTACCTACACATAACGTTACGTTAGTGAATGTATCACACACACAGTAACATAACGTTAGACGGCGGTCAGCAGCACCGCATATTTTAGCCACCTACAAAAAGACAAACATAGTCAAATAAAGGTCGGTTAAAATGTATACTATATTAAGAATATGTGTACATATTCCATAGAGCCCTGACATCTAAAAAGTACAGCACTGTTAATTGTTATGTTCATGTATTTGTTATGTTTTTAATGTGTACGCACACATAAACACATACTGTATATAGCGTGAGATGAGATCAATGAGATGAGGTAAGAACAGGATAGAAACTGCTGTGGAACTAGTTACAATGCAATATTCCATGGAAATACAATGTTAACACTTTTGTGCAAATAAGTACAGTTGCACTTGTTTTTTTGAAATGTGTTTGTACTGTAAAGGAATGAGTTAAATGTTTAGAATAACTGGTTAATAGTGCTATTATGAAGTGCAGTGTAAGCACAGTTTTTTTTTATAATAAACACATACAGCGTTTTAAAAGCATGCACAATCTGTGTACATATATTAGTCTGTGGTTAAAAAGACTTGAAATGACTCAAAACTCAAAATGCAGGACTTGGGACTTGACTTGAGACTTCCCAGTATTGACTTTGGACTTGACTCTAGACTTGAGGGCAAAGACTTGAGACTTACTTGTGACTTGCAAAACAATGACTTGGTCCCACCTCTGGTGTGTTTGTTTGCAAGGTTAGCTGTGCACCTTTATCTCCACAGGCAATAATTGGCTGCTTTGCAAAGCCCCCAACTCTGTGGTCAGTGGCATGGAAAGTTGGAAGAATTCTCTGACAACTTAGTGAGCTGCTGCATGCAACATGGCTTCACCTCACGCAGCGGAAGCGCGGTCATTTTGCCAAATAAATTAATTTGATTGCAACTTATCACCCTTCAAATGTGCGCCTCTGTGTGTGAGATGCGTTTTATAGAAGCAATAAGAGATTATTGATTTAAGGACCCCCCCTTTGAATTATCTTATTTAAATAATCAAAAAATGTTTAATTTTTTACAAAAAATGGACTAACAATTTTAATATATTACTTGTATTTATTACTGTATTATATTTTTTGACTTCATTATATATCATACGTATATCATGCTTCTTTTCATGATATGAGAAGCTATTGTGTTTATCACATGAATCCAATACCATAAAATGTGTTCTATATTTACATGAACAACATCAGATTCTAAACTGATATATGAACGAATACAATGTTTACATTATCGCTTCCTAGCAACTGTATTTGAAAAAAAACATTTACAAACTCAATATTACAAGGTATTATTGAGTTTGTAAATGTTTTTTTTTTTTTTTTTTCAATATTACAAGGTCTCCTCTCTGAGCTGCAACCTTATCGTGGTAGAGGAGTTTGCGTGTCCCAATGATCCTAGGAGCTATGTTGTCCGGGGGCATAAAGCCCCCTGGTAGGGTCTCCCAAGGCAAACAGGTTCTAGGTGAGGGATCAGACAAAGAGCAGCTCGAAGACCTTTATGAAGAAGAAACATCATGGACCCAGATTTCCCTCGCCCGGACGCGGGTCACCGGGGCCCCCCTCTGGAGCCAGGCCCGGAGGTGGGGCACGATGGCGAGCGCCTGGTGGCCGGGCCTGTTCCCATGGGGCCCGGCCGGGCACAGCCCGAAGAGGCAACGTGGGTCACCCCTCCAATGGGCTCACCACCCATAGCAGGGGCCATAGAGGTCGGGTGCATTGTGAGCTGGGCGACAGCCGAAGGCAGGGCACTTGGCGGTCCGATCCTCGGCTACAGAAGCTAGCTCTTGGGACGTGGAACGTCACATCACTGGGGGGGAAAGAGCCTGAGCTAGTGCGCGAAGTCGAGAAATTCCGGCTGGATATAGTCGGACTCACTTCGACGCACAGCAAGGGCTCTGGAACCACTTCTCTCGAGAGGGATTGGACCCTCTTCCACTCTGGCGTTGCCGGCAGTGAGAGGCGACGGGCTGGGGTGGCAATTCTTGTTTCCCCCCGGCTCAAAGCCTGTACGTTGGAGTTCAACCCGGTGGACGAAAGGGTAGCCTCCCTCCGCCTGCGGGTGGGGGGACGGGTCCTGACTGTTGTTTGTGCTTATGCACCAAACAGCAGTTCAGAGTACCCACCCTTTTTGGGAACGCTCGAGGGAGTACTGGAAAGTGCTCCCCCGGGTGATTCCCTTGTCCTACTGGGAGACTTCAACGCTCATGTTGGCAACGACAGTGAAACCTGGAGAGGCGTGATTGGGAAGAATGGCCGCCCGGATCTGAACCCGAGTGGTGTTTTGTTATTGGACTTTTGTGCTCGTCACAGTTTGTCCATAACAAACACCATGTTCAAACATAAGGGTGTCCATATGTGCACTTGGCACCAGGACACCCTAGGCCGCAGTTCCATGATCGACTTTGTAGTTGTGTCATCGGATTTGCGGCCTCATGTTATGGACACTCGGGTGAAGAGAGGGGCGGAGCTTTCCACCGATCACCACCTGGTGGTGAGTTGGCTGCGATGGTGGGGGAGGATGCCGGACAGACCTGGGAGGCCCAAACGTATTGTGAGGGTCTGCTGGGAACGTCTGGCAGAGTCTCCTGTCAGACAAAGTTTCAATTCCCACCTCCGGAAGAACTTTGAACATGTCACGAGGGAGGTGCTGGACATTGAGTCCGAGTGGACCATGTTCCGCACCTCTATTGTCGAGGCGGCAGATCGGAGCTGTGGCCGCAAGGTAGTTGGTGCCTGTCGGGGCGGCAATCCTAAAACCCCTTGGTGGACACCAGCGGTGAGGGATGCCGTCAAGCTGAAGAAGGAGTCCTATCGGGTCCTTTTGGCTCATAGGACTCCGGAGGCAGTGGACAGGTACCGACAGGCCAAGCGGTGTGCAGCTTCAGCGGTCGCGGAGGCAAAAACTCGGACATGGGAAGAGTTCGGGGAAGCCATGGAAAACGACTTCCGGACGGCTTCGAAGCGATTCTGGACCACCGTCCGCCGCCTCAGGAAGGGGAAGCAGTGCACTATCAACACCGTGTATGGTGCGGATGGTGTTCTGCTGACCTCGACTGCGGATGTTGTGGATAGGTGGAAGGAATACTTCGAAGACCTCCTCAATCCCACCAACACGTCTTCCTATGAGGAAGCAGTGCCTGGGGAATCTGTGGTGGACCCTCCTATTTCTGGGGCTGAGGTCGCTGAGGTAGTTAAAAAGCTCCTCGGTGGCAAGGCCCCAGGGGTGGACGAGATCCGCCCGGAGTTCCTTAAGGCTCTGGATGCTGTGGGGCTGTCTTGGTTGACAAGACTTTGCAGCATCGCGTGGACATCGGGGGCGGTACCTCTAGATTGGCAGACCGGGGTGGTGGTTCCTCTCTTTAAGAAGGGGGACCGGAGGGTGTGTTCCAACTATCGTGGGATCACACTCCTCAGCCTTCCCGGTAAGGTTTATTCAGGTGTACTGGAGAGGAGGCTACGTCGGATAGTCGAACCTCGGATTCAGGAGGAACAGTGTGGTTTTCGTCCTGGTCGTGGAACTGTGGACCAGCTCTATACTCTCGGCAAGGTTCTTGAGGGTGCATGGGAGTTTGCCCAACCAGTCTACATGTGCTTTGTGGACTTGGAGAAGGCATTCGACCGTGTCCCTCGGGAAGTCCTGTGGGGAGTGCTCAGAGAGTATGGGGTATCGGACTGTCTTATTGTGGCGGTCCGTTCCCTGTACGATCAGTGCCAGAGCTTGGTTCGCATTGCCGGCAGTAAGTCGAACACATTTCCAGTGAGGGTTGGACTCCGCCAAGGCTGTCCTTTGTCACCGATTCTGTTCATAACTTTTATGGACAGAATTTCTAGGCGCAGTCAAGGCGTTGAGGGGTTCCGGTTTGGTAACCGCAGGATTAGGTCTCTGCTTTTTGCAGATGATGTGGTCCTGATGGCTTCATCTGACCGGGATCTTCAGCTCTCGCTGGATCGGTTCGCAGCCGAGTGTGAAGCGACCGGAATGAGAATCAGCACCTCCAAGTCCGAGTCCATGGTTCTCGCCCGGAAAAGGGTGGAGTGCCATCTCCGGGTTGGGGAGGAGACCCTGCCCCAAGTGGAGGAGTTCAAGTACCTAGGAGTCTTGTTCACGAGTGAGGGAAGAGTGGATCGTGAGATCGACAGGCGGATCGGTGCGGCGTCTTCAGTAATGCGGACGTTGTACCGGTCCGTTGTGGTGAAGAAGGAGCTGAGCCGGAAGGCAAAGCTCTCAATTTACCGGTCGATCTACGTTCCCATCCTCACCTATGGTCATGAGCTTTGGGTCATGACCGAAAGGATAAGATCACGGGTACAAGCGGCCGAAATGAGTTTCCTCCGCCGTGTGGTGGGGCTCTCCCTTAGAGATAGGGTGAGAAGCTCTGTCATCCGGGAGGAACTCAAAGTAAATCCGCTGCTCCTCCACATCGAGAGGAGCCAGATGAGGTGGTTCGGGCATCTGGTCAGGATGCCACCCGAACGCCTCCCTAGGGAGGTGTTTAGGGCACGTCCAACCGGTAGGAGGCCACGGGGAAGACCCAGGACACGTTGGGAAGACTATGTCTCCCGGCTGGCCTGGGAACGCCTCGGGATCCCCCGGGAAGAGCTAGACGAAGTGGCTGGGGAGAGGGAAGTCTGGGTTTCCCTGCTTAGGCTGTTGCCCCCGCGACCAGACCTCGGATAAGCGGAAGATGATGGATGGATGGATGGAATATTACAAGGTATATACATTGCAGTATATTTATGTTCTATGTTGCATGAATAGAGAACAGTATAAAAGTGTCCGGTTCGTCTCGAGCAGTAGTTCTCACCAAGTTTTCACCAAGTACCCCCTCAAAAAGCACAACAATAATGACCAGCAATAAAATACAGAAATGTTATATTAAAAACAAGACAAGTTTTATTTCACAAATTTATATTTGGCCCTATGTTACATTACACAGTTTGAACAGTAACACTGTGTTTGAATATAGGAAAATAAAACACTGTACATAAGGAATGAATCAAAGAAAATTGATTGCACATAAAAGTTAAAATAAACATTTGATAACGCCTCGAGTCACGTCATGACAATATTTAGTTAAGTGATTCGCTGGCATGCCACCAGATGGAGCTCGCATACCACTTACAGTCAGAGTCGTGTATAAAGAGCGTAAGGCCAAATCGATGTCAAAGTTGGCCTTAAAATGGCGTCCTGTAGTCACGTTATGGCCAGAGAATCTCCTAAATGATTGGTCAAAATCAGTATTTTTGAACGAGTAATAATTCCTGTAGCTTAGCTATTTTTTTTTACCCTTGTAGCGAGGTAGCTCACATCAAAGCTACAAAGAGAGAAAATGGACTGTGAATCCAAGCCCAAAAAAATATGGAGAAAATTCTATGACCTGGATGAATGAGAATGTCCATACCTTTGGCATAAATCCATGATGATGCTGAGATAGGCCCCAGCACCCCCCACGACCCTGAAAGGGACAAGTGGTAGAAAATGGATGGATGGTGTTCATATGATAGATAGATGGATATATAGTACTTTATTGATTCCTTCAGGAAAATTAAACATGATGAGTCACAATTGGCAAAGGTTAGGGCAAAACATTAAGGACAAGCCAATCAGATGCAAGATAAGGCGGGTTATCAAAACCAGGAATAAAATGTCAAACGCACTCATGTCACCTGTCGAGGGAGTTGGAAACATAGGGTTGCTTCAAACTCAGGGTTTCTGCAAGATATTACAACGCTTTAAAAGTCATTAAATGGAAATTAAAGCTTAAATGGCATTAAAAAACATTAAATACGATGTTCAGAGGAATTAATAATGTAATACAATTGTAGGACTTGGTCGATAGGCAATACGTCAATCAAAGATTACAATTAACTTAAGAACGTTGCGGGATTGTAGTTGAGATAGGCGCCAGCGCCCCCCGCGACCCCAAAAAGGGAATAAGCGGTAGAAAATGGATGGACGGACGTTGCGGTCATCGATAATACGTCTGTCTGTGTGTTTCTTTTCATCGGCTGCAGCTTTCAAGCTGGATACAAAAGGACTTGGAAGGTTTGTCCGAAAGTGTGAAAAGTGCTGCCTGAATTCGGCAAAATCAAACTGCTCTGGGGGCCGAAACTTTGCCAATCTTTGGTCACTGTAGTCCTTAACCCTGACACCATGTCATGTCAATGAAGAAGCTCAGCTTGTTTCATACGCAACTCCTTTATTTTAGCTGTCTCAACTTCAACACACATGATCTCACTTGGCTAACATTAGCAGGTCTGGCGACGCACCTCACGTGACTTACAATGTCCGAGGATGGACAACCAAGGCAATTCTCACAACAGACCACAACACTTATTCACTGACATACCCACAGTAAATTAATAAGTGTTCCTTAAGCTGTCTGACAATTTATAATTAACGTTTTTCTACTGTACTTATTTTAAACATCCGTGAGGATGTACGATACAACTTATACAAGATGTTAAATTGACTGAGCGTATTTTGCGATCTTTTGGCATTTTTCCAAATATTCCATGACGTGTATTTTTCAAAACTGTTTGAATCAATCCTTAATCTCTAAACACATGCATCTTTTTCATTCTAGTATGATGTTCATTGATTATTCAATAAAACCAACCAACTAATCTTTAAAAAGATTACTTCTATAGCCCTAAATCACAAATGTCTCAAAGGGCTGCACACACCACAACGACATCATTGACTCTGATCCCACATCAGGGCAAGAAAAAAGTCAACCCAATGGGATGACAACGAGAAACATTGGAAGGTACCGCAGATGTGTTGAACTCCCCTCTCCCTAGGGTGACTGGTGCAATGGATGCCAAATGGATCCAGTTAATAATGTGAGAGTCCAGTCCACAGTGGGGCCAGCAGGGGATCCTCTTCCATGTAGGCATGTTAGCAGCGCAGAGACGTCAACAACTGATGCAAAGAAGAGTGGTCCGTTCTGGGTCTCAACTTTGAACAGCTAACACATCATCTGTGGTCACCTGATAACTTCTTTAGCAGGTTGAGGGGGCGGGGCAGGGCAGAAAAGAGAAACAGCAGATCAACAGGTCCAAAAAGAGGTCTATTTAAAGCCAAGAGTATACAAAGAAGTTTTAAGATGGGACTTAAATTATTCTCCTGAGCTAGCATCTCTGTTACCGGTAGGGCATTCCATAGTACTGGAGCCTGAATAGAAAACGCTGTGTAGCCCGCTGACAATTCTTGGGCTATGGGAATGACTAATAAATCAGAGTTTTTTTATCGCAGATTTATGGGCGGTACATATGGTACAATACAGTCATCAACCGTTTAGTATTTTATACGCAAGTAGCAGAGGTGGGACCAAGTCAATGTTTTGCAAGTCACAAGTCTCAAGTCTTTGCCCTCAAGTCCCGAGTCAAGACAGGCAAGTCCCGAGTCAAGTCCAAAGTCAAAACTGGAAAGTCTCAAGTCAAGTCCCAAGTCCTGCATCTTGAGTTTCGAGTCATTTCAAGTCCTTTTAACCACAGACTAATATGTTTACACAGATTGTGTATGCTTTTAAAATGCTGTATGTATTTATTATAAAAAAATAGTGCTGACATTGCAATTCATAATAGCACTATTAACCAGTTATTCTAAACATTTAACGCATTTCTTTACAGAATAAACACATTTGAAAAAACAAGTGCAACTGTACTTATTTGCACAAAAGTGTTAACATTGTATTTCCATGGCATACTGCATTGTGACTAGTTCCACAGCAGTTTTTATCCTGTTCTTACCTCATCTCATTGATCTCCTCTCATACTGTATGTGTTTATGTGTGCGTACACATTAAAAACATAAATATATGAACATAACAATGAACAGTTGTACTTTTTAGATGTCAGGGCCCTATGGAATTTGTACACATATTCTTAATATAGTATACATTTTATCTGACCTTTATTTTACTATGTTCGTCTTTTTGTAGGTAGCTAAAATACGCGGTGCTGCTGACCGCCTCCTAACGTTACAATACTGTGTGTGATACATTCACTAACATAACATTATATGTAGGTACCTCATGCAACCCGGCTTAAAAAAAATAACTTGACAAAAAGTATGAATAAGGTAGCGAACTGCAGTGGACGCAACAGATTGTTGTGTCTGCAATGACGTTATAACCATAGACATCTTATAAGTAGACCCAGCATTGGCTGCTGTGACACGAGCAATTTGGCCGCCATCTTGAAGTGGTGATGAGGAGCTGACGAGCAGCCTAAACTGACAGTTGACAGGTAAGAAACAAAGATGCAGGGCTGGTGTTCAGCGTTTTCCTGCTCAAATGAGCGGACTGTTGAAAATAGGAATTGGGGGATTACTTTACACAAGTAAGATTTAACATTAACATACTATTGCTTGTATTTTGTGAAAATAATATTACCACAGAGTTGAGAAGGAGCAAAGATCTTCAATATTTGTATGTGAAAATCACAAACAAATCTTCTGAGGGAGGATGACGCCCCTACAATACAAAGTGTCTAGACAGAGTAAATTCTGCTGTTGCAGCAACAGAGATAGTCTATTGGTCTGTAAGATATATGGTTATCTAATATATTCATACATTGTTTATGTAGGATATTCACATGTATATATAACCTAATCTTATTGTTTTTTCAACTTAAAAATAGCTGACCGTTTTTTTCCCCCTCCTCTTGGATTATAATCCCGTTTTGATCTTTGACGTCTGGTCACTTATAGCATATAAGAATATTCTATTACTGTTAAGCAAACTATGAACACGCCAAAACATGTGTCCTTTATCGTAGTTACACATATGACAAAAAAGCGTGTGAAAATCAGTGGTATTCAGTGAGGTAAAATGCGCTGGCAGTTCATTGTTCCTACCAAATGTATTCCACTGAGTGGAGTGGATCACCACTCCAAGATGCCGGCCCCTTCCCCGTCTCATCAGCGCCAGTAGGCAGTAGTGGTCGATGCTGCGTCTACTTAAAAGATGTCTATGGTTATAACGTTAGCAGTGAGTTTAAAGCCTCACTGATTTAACTACACAGCAAATAAAAGTTACGTTACTCAGCCAATAAACGTTAGCTTACATTCAAAACTTACCATTCTTTGTGCAACTTCAAATGTCAAACAAAGTTGGAAGTTGTTGCGTCTCCATCTGTAATCTTCGAACCGCATGTTTTGCATACGGAAATTCGTTTTTTGTTGACCAAGTCGTAGTTTTAATACCCGAACGAAACTATTTTTGGCATAATTTTTCCTCACTGGCGCGTTGTTTGAGAGCTCTTCTTCGTTGGTTTTCCTGCAATTTGATTGGATGAATGCTGTGGGACGAAATTAACGTGGATGTAATTTGATTGGCTGTTGTACTGACAGGTAGCACACACGCTGACACGACACACACGCTGACAGAAACACACAAGTACACAATGGAAGATACGGAGCGCTCCTGAATAACTTTTTAATCATTGGGTTTTGGTGAAAGTAGCAAGTCATGTCAAGTCAAAAGGCTCAAGTCCAAGTGAAGTCTCAAGTCACTGATGTTAAAGTCCAAGTCGAGTTGCAAGTATTTTTACATTTTGTCAAGTCGAGTCTAAAGTCATCAAATTCATGACTCGAGTCCAAGTCATGCGACTCGAGTCCACACCTCTGATAAGTAGTAAAACCTTGAAGTCAAATCTTAAGTGCACAGGAAGCCAGTGCAGGTGAGCCAGTATTGGCATAATATGATTTAAGTTTTATTGGTCTTGTCAAAAGTCTAGCAGCCGCATTTTGTACTAACTGTAATCTTTTTAATGCTCGACATAGGGGGATCAGAAAATGATACGTAACAGTAATTGAGAAGAGACTAGATCTATTGTATTACCGTTGCAATGCGTGGGTTCATTTATTATTTGTGTAAGACCATAGTTTGGAGTGGCACGCACATAGGGTTTGACGGGGTATCCATTTGGATGGTACAATTCTTTATTATAATTATATTATGTGTCACTAGATCAGCGGCAAAATCTGAAAATTCACTGATAAAGATCTCATAATAAGCAGCTCAAATGATTTATATCTATTACTTACGTTAGGGCTAAGGTCAAGGTTTTCATTGGATATTAGTGCGACCCCCCCACCCCTTTTAAGGGCAATATGTGCACTCATATAGATAGGAGGAGGAGATGCCTCGTTAAGCTGGAAGAATTCATTCGACGTTCACATTTTTGTCTCTAATGACCTCATTAACTTATAACGTTTTGGGAGACAATGATCTGGAGGAACAGTGTGGTTTGCGTCCTGGTCATGGAATTGTGGTCCAGCTCTATACTGTCTGGAGGGTCCTGGAGGTGCATGGGAGTTTGCCCAACCAGTCTACAAGTGCTTTGTGTACTTGGAGAAGGCCTTTGACCGTGTACCATGGAAAGTCCTGTGAGGAGTGCTCAGAGCGTATGGGGTATCAGACTGTCTGATTGTGGTGGTCCGCTCCCTGTATGATCAGTGTCAGAGCTTCGTCCGCATTGCTGGCAGTAAGTGGGACCCACTTCCAGTGAGGGTTGGACTCCGCCAAGGCTGCCTTTTGTCATGGATTCTGTTCATAACTTTTATGGACAGAATTTCTAGGCGCAGTCAGGGCGTTGAAGGCTTCCGGTTTGGTGGCTGCAGGATTCGGTATCTGCTTTTTGCAGATGATGTGGTCCTGATGGCTTCATCTGGCCTGGATCTTCAGCTCTCACTGGATTGGTTTGCAGCCGAGGGTGAAGCGACTGGGATGAGAATCAGCACTTCCAAGTCCTGCCCCCAGGTTCTCGCCTGGAAAAGGGTGGTGTGCCATCTCCGTGTTTGAGAAGAGATCTTGCCCCAAGGAGTTCAATAACCTTGGAGTCTTGTTCACGAGTGAGGGAAGAGTGTATTTTGAGATCGACAGGTGGATCGGTAATAATGCAGACACTGTATCAATCCGTTGTGGTAAAGAAGAAGCTCAGCCGGAAGGCAAACTCTCAATTTACCGGTTGATCTACGTTCCCTTCCTCACCTATGGTCATGACCTTTGGGTTATTACCAAAAGGACAAGATCACGGGTAGAAGCGGCCAAAATCATCCCCCTGAGAAATAGGGTGAGAAGCTCTGTCATCCAGGAGGAGCTCAAACTAAAGCCGCTGCTCCTCCACATCAAGAGGAGCCAGATGAGGTGGTTTGGGCACGTGGTAAGGATGCCCCGAACGCCTCCCTTAGGTGTTTAAGGCATGTACGGCTGGTACGACGCTACGGGGAAGACCCTGAAAGCTGGCCTGGAAACATTTGGGATACCCCGGAAAAGCTGAACAAAGCGGCTGGGCCTCTCTGCTTAGGCTGCTGCCCCCGTGACCCGACCTCACATAAACGGAAGAAAACGGATGGGTGGATGGTGTTCGTAGTACTGATATTAATAATGTTAAGTTTGTATTGTGTAGTGCGCCTTAAATATTTTCAATCACATCTAGGAATTTATATGATGAGGATCTGGAGATCATTTGTGTGAGGACTCTTCTTCGGCATGGCAATGCCGGTGTGGTTTTCCCGTGGATGCGTCGAAGCAGAACACAGCAAAAGTAAGATATAAGGTATTTATTTAATAACAAAAGTCTATGAACAAAAATACTGGTGTAAAGAGAAAGAGTAAACAAAACATTTAGCATGAAAGCTAGACAATAAAGTGGCTTGGCGTGAGAGCTAGCGAGAAAATACATACGAATGATGAGAGTCGTCACTGATGCGCGTGGGCAAATTAGGATCCGAGAATGAGTGAACAGAAAAGGTGAGCTTAAATAGGAGGGTGATAATTATTAGCAGGTGTGCGGGGCGAGACAGAGAATGAAAAAACAAACACGTGAAGATCTGAGCAGCAGATCGCAACAGTATTCCCCCCCAACAAAAGACAGATACCAGATGTCTTAAAAAACAAACAAAAACTTGAACCCCCTCCCCAAAACCAGAAAAGTTCACAAACGAAGGGAGGGCGGAGGGAGGCCACGGTGGAGGGTCGCCAGATCGCATGTCCCCGAATCCACCGAGGACACATCATGTGGCGGCGGCGGGTGGAACGCTGCTGCCGAAAAAGTTTTGGCGGGCGACCTCGAAAAGGCCACATTAGTGGCCGCATCGCAGGATGAGGTGCCCGGCGAGGCGGACGACCCGGGCACGGCCACATCCGTGGCCGACATGGAGGAGGGAGTGTCTGGCGAGGAGGATGACCTCGCAGAGGCCACGCCCGTGATCGACGTGGTGGACGACGCCTCAGCACCGAAATCCCAGCAGGCTTGGAAGCAGCAGACGAGGGTGCGGGGACTGCAGCCAAAGCAGGCCCGAGTGCAGCTGGCGAGGATGATGCGGGTGCTGCAGCCGCAGGAGTCGTCGGAGGCGGCCTGGGAGCCGCAGGAGTCGTCGGAGGCGGCCTGGGAGCCGCAGGAGTCGTCGGAGGCGGCCTGGGAGCCGCAGGAGTCGTCGGAGGCGGCCTGGGAGCCGCAGGAGTCGTCGGAGGCGGCCTGGGAGCCGCAGGAGTCGTCGGAGGCGGCCTGGGAGCCGCAGGAGTCGTCGGAGGCGGCCTGGGAGCCGCAGGAGTCGTCGGAGGCGGCCTGGGAGCCGCAGGAGTCGTCGGAGGCGGCCTGGGAGCCGCAGGAGTCGTCGGAGGCGGCCTGGGAGCCGCAGGAGTCGTCGGAGGCGGCCTGGGAGCCGCAGGAGTCGTCGGAGGCGGCCTGGGAGCCGCAGGAGTCGTCGGAGGCGGCCTGGGAGCCGCAGGAGTCATCAGCGTAGAAGCAAACGGCGACGTCGTAGAGGCAGGCGTATTAGTCGTCGGCAGTGCTTGGCGGCGTGGAGCTGGTACCGGCGCTTGGCGGCGTGGAGCTGGTACCGGCGCTTGGCGGCGTGGAGCTGGTACCGGCGCTTGGCGGCGTGGAGCTGGTACTGGAGTAGGCTCCAGCCCTGTCGACACAGTTGTAGGCTCCAGCCCTGTTGTCGACGTTGGTGTGGGCTCCAGCCCCGTCGTCGACACTGGTGCTGGAGTAGGCTCCAGCTCTGGAGCTGGTACTGGAGTGGGCTCCAGCTTTGGAGCTGTTGCTGGAGTGAGATCCAGGCTAAAGTCTGTAACTGGTATGAGAACCAGTTCTGGGTCGGAGGCTGGTGTGAGAACCAGGTGGGAGTCTAGTGCTGGTTTGAGAACCAGGCTAGAGTTCAAAACTGGTGTGAGAACCAGACTAGAGTTCAAAACTGGTGTGAGAACCAGGCCCGAAAAAGCTGCTGGTGTGTGAACCAGGCGAGAGTCGAATTCTGGCGTGAAAACCAGGTTAGTGTCATGTGCTGGTGTGAGAACCAGACTGGGAGCAGGTGTCGGCTTCAGCCGAGGAGCAGGTGTCGGCTTCAGCCGAGGAGCAGGTGTCGGCTTCAGCCGAGGAGCAGGTGTCGGCTTCAGCCGAGGAGCAGGCACAGGGGTCTGCCGAGGAGAACTAGGGGACTGGCTGTGAGCAGGACTAGGACTATGATGAGTGATAAGACAAACACTAGGACTCGGGCAAGGACTTGAGAGAGGACCAGGACTTACAATCACACTAGTGCTTTGAGAAGGGCTTGGGCAACGACCAGGACTTACAGTCATACCAGGGCTTGGGCAAGAACTAGGACGAACGGTCAAACTAGGGCTTGGGCAAGGACTGGGACTAACAATCAAACTGGTGCTCGGGCAAGGACTAGGACAAAGACTAGGACTTACAGTAACACTGGGGCTCGGACAAGAACTTGGGTAAGGACTAGGGTTCGGACGGAACACAGGTGGAGGAGGTCTACAAGGCCGTTGAGACTTGGCCGGGGAAAAAACAGGTGGAGGAGGTCTACAAGGCCGTTGAGACTTGGCCGGGGGAAAAACAGGTGGAGGAGGTCTACAAGGCCGTTGAGACTTGGCCAGGGGAAAAACAGGTGGAGGGCTAGGAGGCTTAGTAGTTTTAAGAAGAGGTAGCGTCTGCCCTACCTCCGCAACACAGCTATAGGCCGTAGCCCCCCCCTCCAGACGGGAATCCCAGACCCGTTCCCTGTGGTCAGGGACTGACCATAAGGGAGGGTGGTGGGAGGTTTGGAGGCAGGCAGACCCCTCCCCTCTATATTGTCCAGAGTGTCCCTTTGAAAAGGGAGAAAAAACTTTGGACTTGGGCAGAGAATGAGGTTTAAACGGTGGGTTAGAAGAAAAACTAGGTGACTGAGGTTGACTAGAATAATAAGAAAAAATATCCTGATACTTTTGTATCTTATTATTAATGTTATTGTCATTTGAAAATGGCTGAGAAAACGAATCTTCCCCTAAAAATTCCTTGTTGATGACGTCATCATCGGAGGACGGGCCCGCGCCACCGGGGGGCGTCGACGAAATGACGTCATCTGCGCGGGACACAAGTTGGGAATTTGCCCAGTCGGTAAAACTGTTAGCAAAGTGTGTTATTGGGTCCCCAAACAATGGTGTAGGGGTCCTGTGTGCCGACTGTAGGCTGCTGTGTTCGTGAGGAGGGAGACATGGAGTGGGAAAGGCTCTGTCGCCCGACGAAGCCATACTTCGCGGCTTCCGCCGACGCGGACGAGCGCGAGCGCTGCGGGAGGGAAACTCACCGCTCCCGGAAGCATCGATCGGAACCAGTCTTCCCTCCAGGTCCCACATCATGCTTTCGTCTGGATTGCATCGGAGAGTCTCAGCCTCCATCGCTCGGAATACCCTCCATGTGCCTTCGTCGAAGGTCTCCTCGTGGTTGCCAGACGCGGAAAAACTCTTTAATGCTCGGATCCTACTGTGAGGACTCTTCTTCGGCATGGCAATGCCGGTGTGGTTTTCCCGTGGATGCGTCGAAGCAGAACACAGCAAAAGTAAGATATAAGGTATTTATTTAATAACAAAAGTCTATGAACAAAAATACTGGTGTAAAGAGAAAGAGTAAACAAAACATTTAGCATGAAAGCTAGACAATAAAGTGGCTTGGCGTGAGAGCTAGCGAGAAAATACATACGAATGATGAGAGTCGTCACTGATGCGCGTGGGCAAATTAGGATCCGAGAATGAGTGAACAGAAAAGGTGAGCTTAAATAGGAGGGTGATAATTATTAGCAGGTGTGCGGGGCGAGACAGAGAATGAAAAAACAAACACGTGAAGATCTGAGCAGCAGATCGCAACAATTTGCTTGGTGCTGCGACAGATTGAACGCATCATAATTTGCCACCTCAGTAGAATGCATGTTCACCTCTGGCACATATATTTGTAATCTCTGACTGTCCCATCCTAGTGTCATTGGAGCCGATGTGTACAACTATGTTAGCGTAGCTAGTGGTACAATTAGCCTGTTGTACATCGTTTACCTGGCCTGTTGCGAGTTAGCTCCCTAAGACTAGCTTCAATGTCTGGTGCTGTGGCCCCGGAGAATACAATTAATTATGGCTGGTTTACTAAGCTGTATGATGGAGTCCCCTATGACTAAGGTGTGGTGTCCTATAGACTGGCGTGTAGTCAAGTCAAGCCAAGTCAAGTCAATTTTATTTATATAGCACGTTTACAACGACTTTTAAATTGAACCAAGGTGCTTTACAGGTTAAGAAAAATAGCATAGAGCAACAGAAACAGAAAACAAAGAAAGAACATAAACACAAAATAGTGCAAAAAGCAATACGGTAAAAGGGGTCAAATAAAAAGTAAAACATTTATTCATCCATCCATCTTCTTCCGCTTATCAGAGGTCGGGTCGCGGGGGCAGCAGCCTAAGCAGGGAAGCCCAGACTTCCCTCTCCCCAGCCACTTCGTCTAGCTCTTCCTGGGGGATCCCGAGGCGTTCCCAGGCCAGCCGGGAGACGTAGTCTTCCCAACGTGTCCTGGGTCTTCCCCGTGGCCTCCTACCGGTTGGACGTGCCCTAAACACCTCCCTCAGGAGGCGTTCAGGTGGCATCCTGACCAGATGCCCGAACCACCTCATCTGGCTCCTCTCGATGTGGAGGAGCAGCGGCTTTAGTTTGAGCTCCTCCCGGATGACAGAGCTTCTCACCCTATCTCTAAGGGAGAGCCCCGCCACACGGCGGAGGAAACTCATTTCGGCCGCTTGTACCCGTGATCTTATCCTTTCGGTCATGACCCACAGCTCATGACCATAGGTGAGGATGGGAACGTAAATTGAGAGATTTGCCTTCCGGCTCAGCTCCTTCTTCACCACAACAGATCGGTACAACGTCCGCATTACTGAAGACGCCGCACCGATCCGCCTGTCGATCTCACGATCCACTCTTCCCCCACTCGTGAACAAGACTCCTAGGTACTTGAACTTCTCCACTTGGAGCAGGGTCTCTTCCCCAACCCGGAGATGGCACTCCACCCTTTTCCGGGAGAGAACCATGGACTCGGATTTGGAGGTGCTGATTCTCATTCCGGCCGCTTCACACTCGGCTGCGAACCGATCCAGTGAGAGCTGAAGATCCCGGCCAGATGAAGCCAACAGGACCACATCGTCTGCAAAAAGCAGAGACCTAATCCTGCGGCCACCAAACTGGAACCCCTCAATGCCTTGACTGCGCCTAGAAATTCTGTCCATAAAAGTTATGAACAGAATCGGTGACAAAGGGCAGCCTTGGCGGAGTCCAACCCTCACTGGAAACGTGTCCGACTTACTGCCAGCAATGCGGACCAAGCTCTGACACTGATCGTACAGGGATCGGACTGCCACAATAAGACAGTCCGATACCCCATACTCTCTGAGCACTCCCCACAGGACTTCCCGAGGGACACGGTCGAATGCCTTCTCCAAGTGCACAAAGCACATGTAGACTGGTTGGGCAAATTCCCATGCACCCTCAAGATCCCTGCCGAGAGTATAGAGCTGGTCCACAGTTCCACGACCAGGATGAAAACCACACTGTTCCTCCTGAATCCGAGGTTCGACTGTCCGGCGTAGCCTCCTCTCCAGTACACCTGAATAAACCTTACCGGGAAGGCTGAGGAGTGTGATCCCACGATAGTTGGAACACACCCTCCGGTCCCCCTTCTTAAAGAGAGGGACCACCACCCCGGTCTGCCAATCCAGAGGTACCGCCCCCGATGTCCACGCGATGCTGCAGAGTCTTGTCAACCAAGACAGCTCCACAGCATACAGAGCCTTAAGGAACTCCGGGCGGATCTCATCCACCCCTGGGGCCTTGCCACCGAGGAGCTTTTTACCTTCCTCAGCAACCTCAGCCCCAGAAATAGGAGAGTCCACCACAGATTCCCCAGGCACTGCTTCCTCATAGGAAGACGTGTTGGTGGGATTGAGGAGGTCTTCGAAGTATTCCTTCCACCTATCCACAACATCCGCAGTTGAGGTCAGCAGAACACCATTCGCACCATACACAGTGTTGACAGTGCACTGCTTCCCCTTCCTGAGGCGGCGGATGGTGGTCCAGAATCGGGTGGCATCCTGACCAGATGCCCAAAACACAAGTAAAAAATTGGCAGAGGTGTCAGATGGTTTGAGTGCAGAGATTTTGTCAATGAAAAAGTTTAAAAACACTTTCACAGAAGACAGGTGAGGGGACAACAGGTTATACATTGCGGGGGTTGATGAGAGAATTTAAACTTTAAAAATAACTTGGGTTTATGACTGTTACTGGAGATCAAGGTAGAAATATACTTTGTTTTCGATACTTTTACGGCTCGTTGGTGTTCAGACAGGGACTCCCGCAGGATTTGGAGGGAGACATGAAGCCTATCCTTCACCCACTTTCGCTCTGCGCGCCTGAGATCGCACGTAGAGTTATTTAGCCATGGTGTTAGAAGAGCTTTTCTACGTTTAGATCTATGGGGCGCAACAGAGTCTAAAATATCAGTACAAGCCGAGGTAAACATAGAAAAATCTCGTCAGCAGTAAAATCACAATTTACACCCAGTGCGCAGATTGAATGTCTATTGAAGGCAACTGATTGTAGCTGAGATAGGCGCCAGCGCCCCCCGTGACCCCGAAAGGGAATAAGCGGTAGAAAATGGATGGATGGATGGATGAGAACATAGCAGCAGTTGAAGGGTTGATCATGCGTGAGCGGCGTTCGGGGACATCGGAATTATTACCAGAGCACAGGATTACAGTTGTAAAAAAAATTGGTGAATGGTCGGAGAGAGACATAGCACATATTTCATTAACAGACACAGATACACCATAGGATACCACAAGATCTAAAGTGTGTCCCTTTTCGTGTGTCGGGCCAATGACAGATTGCTTGAGGTCAAATGAATCAAGGAGATTCAGAAAATTTTGGGCCAGAGGTTTTGATTGGCAGCAAACATGAACATTAAAATTGCCGCAGATTACAATTTGGTAGTAATTCACCAAAATCCCCGATAGAAAATCAGCGAAGTTATGTAAAAAGTATTTGTTGAATTTAGGTGGACTGTACACCACTGCGCACAGAACAGGGGGAAACAGAATTAATTCAAAGAGTTGTAGTTCAAAACTAGCATAGTAATGTGTGGAAACTGCCGGCAAGTAAACGAAGATTTGTAAACAGAAGCTAAACCTTCTCCGCACCTGCCTGTAGTCCTGGGAGAGTTGAGGAAATCATAATCCGGTGGTAGCAATTTAGAAAACACCACAATATCTCCAACAGTCAACCAGGTCTCGGTGAGGAACATAAAATCCAATTCACGGGTGGTTATGAATTCGTTGAGCCAGAACGTTTTGTTCGCCAAGGATCGGACATTTATCAGGGTAGGGCTGGGTGATATTGCCATTTTTTAATATTGCCATATTTTTAGGCCATATCGCGATATACGATATATATTACGATATTTTGCCTGGAATGAACACTTGATACATACAATCACAGCAGTATGATGATTCTATGTGTATACATTATAACATTCTTCTTCATACTGCATTAATATATGCTACTTTTAAACTTTTATGCAGAGAGGGAAATCACAACTAAGTCAATTGACCAAAAGTGTATTTATTAAAGTTATTAAGCAATGGCACAAACATTCAAGTCATTTCCAAAACATAAATTGCGAGATTGTCAGAGACATTTTAAATGTCAAATAAAAATCAGCTGCATAATAGGAAATCAAATAGTATTCGTCCTTCACTATGTGGTATGTTACTACGGTTATAAAATTCTCTTCATACTCTAGCGAGTGACTTTACAAACGATGCTACATATTAGCAGTATTGCTACTTTTTATAGCAAAAATCCCCCCCCCACTTGACAAATTACGGTTGTCTGTTCGACATATTCCCACTTGAAGCCGAACCACCGCCAGACGATGGAAACCCTGCTGTTTTTATTGGGAATTAAGTCTTCCTTCATTTGTTACCAGACCCGCACTTTCATTCTCTCGTACGGCTATGTTAGCAGCTAATGTTAGCCACGCAGCTACCTCTCTGCTCTGCGAGGGTGTGTATGTGACGTGTGACGTGACAGTTTGTGACGTATGTAAGAATGTGCGCTTGCTTGTCTGAAAGGAGACACAGGAAAGAGCGAGAAGAGCCTGAAGTGTACGCCCGCAGCTAAAAGTCCTGCGTGAGAACGTATACTCGAATATCACGATATAGTCATTTTCTATATCGCACAGACACACACCAGCGATGTATCATATATATCGCCCAGCCCTATAATCAGGGCCATCCGAAGATTAAACTCCTCGCTAGCAGGTGATGTAGCACGCTTCCGCATGCGTAGGGCGGAGCGGTCCAAACCACGCCCACACCCACGGGCCGGAGAGCGCAGTGATACCAGGCCAGTTGGAGCGAGGCCCGGAGATTCCGCCGGGTTAACCGGGAGGAGAAGCAGCAGCAAAGAGCCGGAGGAAGCAGCGGCCGCCGGCGCCAGGAGGTTGCCCAGGATAGGGGTGACAGGTTGGATCCAGCGCGCTATGCGCCGGGCATCGGAGGTACGCCGGCAGCGTCCACCAGGAAGGAGACGATGATTGAACGTGCCAGAGGATGACAGCAGCATCTTGAGTTTCACCAAAATACCTCCCCTCCCCCCCGCCTCTTGGAGCGCTTTTTTCGTGAAGGAGCCGCTGGTGTACGACACAGGTAAGCGGGGATACCTGACAGCACGAGAGGGGGGGTTTGTCCAATATCCCGGGTTGAAACTGAGTACTCATGTTGCGCTAAAGTTTTGAAATCAGATATTGAACAGTGCTTGGCGATCATAGCACAGTAGAGCAGAGACATCCCAGTAAGCGCATAAAAAAGAGGCTACAGCAAACAAAAAACAGATGCTTCGAGATAGACGACTCGCCAAACAAGCTGGCGCCATCTTGTCTACGTCACAACAGATGTAGGACTAGCTAAAGGGCTAAATCTATTATGTGTCTCAAACAGTTCACGTGGCTTGTAGGCCCCTTAGGCTGCTACAAACTTGCTACAGCTAACGCTAGAAAACGTGTCGGCTGCGTCTAATGTTCCGAAATTACTCTGCTCTAACTGGCGTTGACGGTCCTCTAGTAGGGCCAAACTCTCCATGAGAACAGTGAACGAAGAGCAAGGAGCCATATTCACGTTGTGTCTTTCACCGAATCGAGTTCTTGCTGTCCTCAGAGCAGTAGCAGCAGCGTGAGGTAGCAAACGCCTTCAAAGCGTAGTTGCTTTGGACCACGACTAGCATAGCTTTGTTAGCTAGCTGAGAGAGAGGCGGTGAGACACCGAGTGGGTGCTTTGTAAGTTTGATGAAACTACATAATATGTTTGAGAAGGACTGAAGAAAGCTGTAAAACAATTGGTAGATAGAAAGATACTACTAAGCTTTTTTGCGGCAGCGAGCGACAGCAGACTTTTCCGGACGTATTAAAAACATATCCTCCAGTTTGTAGCTATCATGTCATACTTTCAGAGGATATACATTTTTTCCACATGTTTGAAAGAGAAAAAAATACCAAATTACTTCTGAGTATATTATATTGATTAACTAATTCAGAATTTGATGTTTTTAGAGGACTTAAGTGCAGTTCCCCTTTAATCATTTTGATTGAAGGTACAGTGTGATGATTGACAGAAGGAACCTTTTAATTGGCTATTGTCTACAGCTTTGCACAAAGTCAGAACAACGGATACTACTACAAAAAAATAAATACAAATAAATTATCAGATGAAACATTCTTGCGAGCCAATTCGAATTCACTAGTTAATGTAAACTTTTCAACTACTCAACATCAAAGTCAAATGTTTCCAATAGCGGGTGTATACAGATAATTTTAAGCTTTTGACTACATATAATAACCATGTCAGACATGGGCACTAAAAAACATTAAATTAGATTTGCTGAAATTAGATTTGCTGATAACTATAGAAACCCTAAAGCTGACCACTCAAAAAAAAAAGAAACATATTTGAAAATGGCAGAGAAATTCTCTCCCACAGATTAGATTGTTCCTTTTGTGATGAAGATGATTTCCAGGAAACCCACAATACTGCGTGTCCCTGGACATATTATACAAATGTATACATTTAGCGAAAACAATGCCCCAAATCCTAAAGTTTTTAGTTGTTTACTCTGTAAACCAAAAAATAACTGTTCTCTTCATCTAAAAAATGGAATACATATTTAGGAACACACATTAAAGTGCGTTGATTTCATGAAAAGTTTTACTGCTCATAACCATTACCAACTGTTCCCAAACAACACACAAGTCATTGTTTTGTCAATACATACACTAGATATATGCTGTTTTTTTACTGTATGTAGAGAAAATGAATAACATTATAGGGGTGGACCAAAGAAAAGGCAAATTAAAAAAATACAGAGAGCAATGTGCGGGGACCCCTAAAAGGTAGTTTTGTAGATTGTCCCCAGGAAAATGACAATTAATAGTAATGGACCCTTATTGGATCCATGTGTACACTCTCAGTTACATTAACATTGATAATATATATGTTGGCCCATAGATAGAAATGTTTTTTAAATGTAGTAAGCTTCTTTTTCTGTGTCGCTTTTAGTGTCACTTGCTACAATTGTCTGGGGATAGCTTCCCCTGTAGCTTAGCTACATTTAATCAAGAGTAACTTGTAGCTTAGCTTACAACATTTTCCAAGTAGCTTGCCCATCACTGGTCAAAAACCCCTCACGTGACTAACGAGCGCCATATTGAGGCCAACTTTAAGAGCGAATTGGCCATATTATCTTTATACACGACTCTGACAACAGTTTGAGAATCACTGGTCGAGAGTCTAGAAGAGAACTAACAGGTGGCCCCCAATAATTTCTTTAAAAGCAAATCAGAGCTTTTCTTCCAGTCATTTCCACACACCAGTGACCTAAAAAGTGAGACTCAGTAAACTCATTGGCAAAAATGTCTCAAAGGTTGGGCAAGTTAGCAATCAACAAAGAAACTTTTAGGATAAGTGGATTTATTAGATCATATTTCACTGATATTAAAAACAACAAATTATTCATTTTGTATAAGTGCACGTGTGCAGATGTGCATGTGTGCACGTGTGTATGTGACTGACTGACCGAAGTCCGTGTGCTCGGAGTTCACGGCTGGTCCGCAGCCTCTCCAGGTCCTTGATGTCTCGGAAAAGGAAGAAGACATTCTTGCATTCAGGGTGGGTCTCGAAGAGCCTGTTACCATGGCAACGATATCAAGCAGACACAGGTGAATTAATTTGTCATATTCACACTCCCCTTTGCCTGGCAGCATTTTTCCTGCCGGGATGCATTCACTCCTCTCGCCCCAGCATCCATTAAGCATCATGGCTACATCATCCTCCATGTTTCACTTCAGCTGATTGGCACTTTTGGATCATCTCATTTTTCTTCTTCGTCTGAACTCAATCATTGAAGTGTGATGCCTTCCAATCAGGAGAATTCTGGTCTCCAGCTGAGCTAGCTGACATTAGTCATGCACCCACAATGCATCACTGCAGAAGGGAGGATTGTGTGGCGAGAGTAGCCCTGCAAGTGACCTTCTTTATTCACTTTTATGAGCACAAAAAGTAGATTCTAAAGTGAACTTGAACCTCTGCTTTCAGGTCCAATCACTAGCCACAACACTGTAATAATAATAACAATAATATCAATAACAACAATAACTGGCTTTAATTTAACAATATGTTGAAAATTACTGTTGTAGAATGATTGTGCATTACATTAAAAGCAGCTCTCATTATAATGCACTGTAATTCTACACCACTGCCGCGATAAAAATTATAATGTATATTTTATTTTATATATATTTAACATAAATATACACATACTTAAATTGCATTTCATTGATTTATATTGATTGCATACATATTCCCTTTTGAATAAAATGTAAACTAAATTGATTAAAATAATCATTAAAAAATACCGCTCCTTCCAATAATAATAGTAATAATATTAATAATAATAATACATTGAAATGAGTCCCTCCGGGTACTCCGGCTTCCTCCCACTTCCAAAGACATGCACCTGGGGAAAGATTGATTGGCAACACTAAATTGGCCCTAGTGTTTGAATGTGAGTGTGAATGTTGTCTGTTTATCTGTGTTGGCCCTGCGATGAGGTGGCGACTTGTCCAGGGTGTAGCCCACCTTCCGCTCGATTGTAGCTGAGGTAGGCGCCAGCGCCCCCCGCGACCCCAAAAGGGAATAAGCGGTAGGAAATGGATGGATGGAATACATTGAAATAGACCTTGATTTTTATTAACAAGGACAACATAAGCTTTTGCTTCTTCCTGCTTGGCCATGTTCCTAGTTTTTTGTTTTTCATTATGATTTTGTTTAGTCTTTTGTTTTATTCATCCATCCATTTTCTACCGCTTATCCCTTTTGGGGTTGCGGGGGGCGCTGGTGCCTATCTCACCTACAGTCGGGCGGAAGGCGGTGTACACCCTGAACAAGTCGCCACCTCATCCCAGGGCCAACACAGATAGATAGACAACATTCACACTCACATTCACACACTAGGGCCAATTTAGTGTTGCCAATCAACCTATCCCCAGGTGCATGTCTTTGGAAGTGGGAGGAAGCCGGAGTACCCGGAGGGAACCCACGCAGTCATGGAGAGAACATGCAAACTCCACACAGAAAGATCCCGAGCCCGGGATTGAACCCAGGACTACTCAGGACCTTCGTATTGTGAGGCAGATGCACTAACCCCTCTTCCACCGTGCTGCCGTCTTTTGTTTTAGTTGTGCTATTTTAAGTAGCATTGTGTAAATAGTAATCACAAACAGAATACAATGATTTGCAAATCCTTTTCAAACCAATACTCAATTGAATACACTGCAAATACAAGATACTTAAAAGTACAAACTGGAAAACCTTGTTATTTTTTTACAAATATTAGCTCATTTGGAATTTGATGCCTGCAACATGTTTCAAAAAAGCTGGCGCGACTGGCAAAAAAAGACTAAAAAAGTTTAGGAATGCTCATCAAACACTTATTTGGAACGTCCAGCAGGTGAGCAGGCTAACTGGGAACAGGTGGGTGCCATAATTGGGTATAAAAGCAGCTTCCCATGAAATGCTCAGTCTTTTACAAACAAGGATGGAGCAAGGGTCACAACTTTGCTAACAAATGTGTGAGCAAATTTTTGAACAGTTTAAGAACAACATTTCTAAACGAGGAATTTAGGGATTTCACCATCCATGGTCCGTAATATCCTCAAAAAGTTCAGAGA